>NC_090647.1:224879077-225224077 GCF_040937935.1 Hyperolius riggenbachi
GGGTAGATGCCACAGGTAATGGAGCAAACTTGGGAGATCTTCCCGAAACTACCTGAAACGGGGAAAATCCAGAAGAGGAACTCTTCAGATTGTTATGTGCAAATTCCACGAATGGCAAAAACTTTACCCAATCGGACTGTGCATCTGCCACATAACATCTGAGAAACTGCTCAAGGGACTGGTTAACTCTCTCGGTCTGACCATTGGTCTGTGGGTGGTAGCCTGATGAAAATGAAAGGTCCATACCCAGCTGATGGCAAAAGGCTTTCCAAAATTTTGACACGAACTGGACTCCCCGATCTGACACCACATTCTCCGGAATGCCATGCAGCCGGAAAATGTGCTGGATGAAGAGATCAGCTAACTCCTGGGCCGAGGGGAGTCCTTTCAAAGGAACAAAATGAGCCATCTTACTGAACCTATCTACTACCACCCAAATGACCGTCTTGCCCTCAGACTTGGGAAGTTCTCCTACAAAGTCCATTGACAAATGAGTCCATGGTTCATTTGGCACTGGTAAGGGTTGTAGTGTACCCACTGGTGCCTAATGAGAGGGCTTGCTTCTAGCACAAACTGCACACTCTCTCTTACAAACTCCTTACAATCTGTTGCTAGCGTAGGCCACCAAGCGCATCTAGCCAACAAATCCTGAGTTCTGGCAGCCGCAGGATGCCCCGCATTTTTATGGGAATGGAACAGTTGTAAGAGTTGCAGGCGGAAATGCAGTGGTACAAACATAACTCCCTCAGGCTTCCCCTCTGGAACATCCTGTTAAAAGGACCCAGCGTAGCCGTCCAGTCCTTCCAGGTCTCAGTAGCTGCCAAGACTACTTTCTGAGGTAGGATAGTTTCAGGGGTTGAAGGTTGCACTGTCTCGGGCTCGAAACACCTAGATAGGGTGTCAGCTTTGACGTTCTTACTACCTGGTGTATACGTTATGACAAATCTGAATCTTGAAAAGAATAAAGACCAACGGGCCTGTCGAGGACTAAGTCTTTTGGCCCCTTCTATGTACTCCAAGTTCTTATGATCCGTATAGACTGTGATAGTATGCCCCTTCCAGCCAATGTCGCCACTCTTCAAAGGCTATTTTAATGGCCAAAAGCTCTCGGTTGCCAATATCGTAGTTCTTCTCTGCAGGAGAGAACCTACGAGAAAAGTAGGCGCACGGGTGAAGTTTGCCCTGCAAACCAGAGTTTTGAGACAGTACAGCTCCAACCCCGACCTCTGAGGCATCGACCTCCACTATAAAGGGGAAGGTGACATCCACATGTCTCAAAATGGGAGCAGAACAGAACAGTTTTTTCAGAGTAGAAAAAGCAGACTGTGCCTCTGCTGACCAGTGGTAAGTGTCAGCCCCTTTCTTGGTAAGACTGGTAAGGGGTGACACTACCAAGGAGTACCCCCTGATGAATCTCCTGTAGTAATTGGCAAAGCCCAAAAATCTTTGGAGTGCCTTCAAACCTACAGGTTGTGGCCACTCCAAAATGGCAGAGACTTTCTGGATCCATGGAGAGACCAGACGTAGAGATAATATAACCCAAAAAAGGGACAGACGTAACCACAAAGAGGCACTTTTCTAACTTGGCATAGAGTGAGTTCTGTCTTAATTTCTTTTACATAAATTTGACATGTTTACGATGTTCTGTCAGATTAGGAGAAAAAATCAGTATGTCGTCTAGATACACTAGAACGAATTTCCCCAGCACCTCCCTGAAAACCTCATTTATCAACTCCTGGAAGGCGGCAGGGGCGTTACACAACCCGAAGGGCATAACCAGATACTCGTAGTGCCCGTCGGGCATGTTGAACGCTGTCTTCCATTTGTCACCATCTCTAATCCGTACTAGGTGGTATGCACCTCGTAAATCCAATTTAGAAAAAATACTGGCATTAGTCACCTGAGCGAACAAATCGTCAATCAACGGCAATGGGTAATGATTTTTCACTGTAATCTTATTTAAACCTCGATAGTCAATACAGGGTCGGAGGCCTCCATCTTTTTTCTGTATGAAAAAGAATCCTGCCCCAGCTGGTGAGCGAGAAGGGTTGATGAAGCCTTTGGCCAAATTCTCTTTGATGTACCCCTGCATTGCCACTTTCTCAGGTCCTGACCAGGGCCGGATTTGTACTTTTTACCGCCCAAGGCTTACTGACACCAGCCGCCCCCTGAGGGACAACATCATAACCAACACTGCTGATTACCCCCCCCCCCCCCTCCCTGTCTAAAACACCCTATTCCCAAAACCTAGTCTTAAAGTGAGCCTGCAGCAAAATAAAAAATTAATACTTACCTTAGCAGATACTCCTGGTGTCCCCTGTTCCAGCGCTGGGACCCTCTAAGCATATTCAAATCTTACCACTGCTGCTCAGAACACTCTTTGTTCTTAAGGCTGCCCTTCTGTCTGTGTACAAGCCCAATTATACTGGGTATGGTTCGCACATGCCCAGTAACACAAAGCCACTTACATAGAGTATGGCTTTTTTCTCACACAAGCAGCTTCATGTTACTGGACATGTACATACTGTACTTGCACATGCCCAGTGCAGTTTTGCTGTTACACAGAAGGAAAAGGAAGAAGAGGGTCGCAGACAGCAGTGGAGGGCTCCGAATATGTGTACGCAGATGACAACCCCCATCCTTCTGAAGTAAATGTAGCCAAATGACTCCCCTTTCCATGCATGTAGTAGGGGGGTGGGTGCAGCAGAACTGGGGGCCACAGTATGGTTTATGGTATGGTTTAGAGGCCAGGATGGAATGGGGGGCATACTATCCGAGGATCTCTTGATGTATGGGGGCAGTATGGGGGCAGAGTTTGAGGAGAGAGAGCAGGGGCACCATAAGATGAAGGGAGAGGGATTAGGAGCAGGCATAAGTATATAATATGATGGTCACAATGACAGCACGCACAAGTGACAGTCAGACACAGGGCAGAGATGACATCTGCAGAACATCTGCAGAACAGGCAAACGACTTACCATGGTACAGCTACTCTGCATGGAGAGGCCTCCCCCCTTCATGCAAAGTAGCTGCACCATAAGTCACTTACCAGTTCTGCAGATGTCACCTGCCCTGTGTCTGACTGTCACTTGTGCTGTCATCATGTCCATCATCATTCCAACAGGCACCGCAACACGGCAGGTTAAAAAAAACTGTAATCACAGCATCAGAGACAAAGCACAGCACCACCAGTCCTCTAGCTCCCCCCCTCCCCCTCCTTTCAGAACCTGCTGACCTTAAACTATGCCGCCTGGCTCCTGCACCTCAGCCCTCGCATACACAACAACAACACACTCTGTCCCCACCAGCCTCTCCGTTATATCTACACCGGGCACTGTAGAAGCATCGCTGTTCCCATGGCAACAGAACACGGAAGCCGGCAGCATGTAGCACAGTGGCCCAGCTTCTGTGTTCTGTTGCCATGGCAACAATGCCGCTCGGCAGTACCTGGAACTGCAGGGTTAAGCGGCAGTAGGGACAGCATGTGTGGGCTAACTAAAAGAAAAAAAAAGGCAGCAAGGACCAGGCTTCCCCTAGGGTGATCCTGACGCAAGTGCCACTCCCTTCTCCCATTCCCCGCCATCCTGTACCTTCTCCAGAGTGTCCGGAATCCTGTCCATGAGCTTCCCTATCTTCATATCCAGCAACCAGAAAACCCGCCTGCAGTTGCCACCAATCAGTTCCCAGCACCAGCCATCCACCAATTGCGTTGCAGCTTTGGCACTTCCTCCGTCTGCCTCCTCAGAATTAATTGGCTGAACCTGAAGATGGGAGGTGGAGGGACTACCAGTGATTCAGTGAGTGACAACGGGCGGAGCTGCAATGATGTGGCCACTACTCCTCTCACAGAAGTAAAGCTGTCCCTGTCTTAAGCCGCCGCCGCTGCTGCACACACAGACATGCACACAGACGTGCAGAGAAAAGCGGAGGGGCGGGGGCGGCTGCAGACAACATGGCCATTAGGGATGGCATGTAGAGCCTGTTTGTTAACCCGCCCTCCCTTAGGCTCCGCCCTAGTCCTGGGCCTATTTGGCCTGCCCACAAATCCAGCCCTGGTCCTGACAGATTATAGAGGTGACCCCCTAGGAGGCATACAACCAGATCTTAAATCAATGGGACAATCGAAAGTACGGTGAGGTGGGAGTTTATCTGCGGATTTGGGACAGAATACATCAGCGAATTCCGCGTACTGTACTGGCACACCTTTAACCTGATTCTTGGTGGCACAAACGGTTACTTTCTCCAAACAATGATGATGACAATGGGCCGACCAGCTCCTTAGCTGACCTGAAGCCCAGTTAATCTGAGGGGAGTGAAGTTGTAACCATGGCATACCTAGAATAATGGTGGAGGTTGCCATATGCAGGGCAAGGAATTGTAAACTCTCTTTGTGTAGCACCCCTACATTACACACCAACAAGGGGGTTTGAGAAAGAGTTTGTCTACTCTGCAAAGGAGAGTCATCAACTGCAGTGACCAGAATCTGTCGGTCTAACGGGAGCAAGGGAATTCCCAATCTTTTTACAAAATCATAATCTATGAAGTTAGCTGCAGAACCAGAGTCTATAAAGGCTTCTGTGGGAACAGTCTGACCTTCCCACGTGATAGAGCAGGGAAGGAGCAGACGATTATCGTTTAGAGGTAAAGACTGCTCGCCTAGGGTATTACCTCTGACTACACCTAGGCGGCAGCGTTTCCCGACTTTTTAGGACAATTCTGAACTATGTGACCCTCCTCCGCACAGTATAAACAGAGTCTTTCTGATTTCCTGCGATTCTTTTCCACCTGCGTCAATCTCGAGTGTCCGATTTGCATCGGCTCAGACGGAGGTGACGAGGTTGGAGAGGAGGCATAGGAGACAATTCTTACAGCATTTCTACCCCGGGTCTGTTTTTGATAGCGTAAAAGGCGATCTACCCGTACTGCCAAAGAGATTTCCTCGTCTATGGACTTGGGCTCAGGATGTCCTAACATTAAATCAGAAACTGCATCAGATAAACCTGACAAAAAACAGTCCAACAATGCATAAGTTCCCCATCTAGCTGATACAGCCCACTTCCTGAATTCTGCTGCATAAACCTCTACCGGATCTCGACTCTGGCGCAGGGTCTTAAGCTTCCGTTCAGCGGTGGAAGCAATATCCGGATCATCATATATAATTGCCATGGCCTTAAGAAATTCCTGAACTGATGATAAAGCCTCATGCTCTGCATGAAGACTATATGCCCATGTTTGTGTGTCCCCTGTTAAAAGGGTCTTTATAAATGTAACTCTCTGAGTTTCAGTTCCTGACAGGGTAGGCCTCAACTCAAAATATGATAGCACTCGATTTCTAAAATTCTGAAAGTCAGATCTATGTCCAGAAAACTTTTCAGGTACAGACATGCAAAGGTCTGTAACTGGAGGGGATCGCACTGCATTCACGTTGATCTGAGTCTGTTGGCCCTCAAGCACCCTGATGAGACTATCCACCGAAGTGGCTAATCCGTCAACTCGGCTGTGGAGTGCGTCCATATTGTAGTGGTCTGCTGTTCTGTAACGATTGGTGTCAGCAACACAGAGTTTTTTTCTGATTATTGGTGATCTGCAGTATCACCAATAATACAGACGCTATACCTGATTATATGGTGATCTGCAGAATCACCAATAATACTAGTATAGCTAGACACAGGACACCCAATGTGATGAAGTGTTTGGTGCAACAGTAATCGGAGAGGTTATCTCCCGAGGAGCGGGAGATACAGACACTACTGCAGCCAAGGATTCCCTGAAGAGCAGGGAATCAGACTGCACTACAGCCAGTGGACCCCTGAGGGGCATGTTGCCACTGACTGTGCTGAAGATGATCTCCTTATGTGGAGGAGATACAGACTGTACTGCAGCCGGGAATTCCCTGAAGAGCAGGGAACCTTGGATAGTACTGCAGCCAGTGGACCCCTGAGGAGCAGAGACCACTGGCTGGGCTGCAAGAGAGGTAACTGGTGAAGTGGTGGAAAGAGAACTGAGTGAAAGAGAGGTATAATAGAACTGCAGCCGAGGATTCCCTGATGAGCAGGGAATCAGATGGTACTGCAGCCAGTGGACACCTGAGGGGCAGGGACCACTGACTGGGCTGCAAGAGAGGTAACTGGTGAAGTGAGAGATGTGATCGGGCTGCAAGATCTGTAAGATCTGACTGGGGTCTGAGCGCTCACACGTAAGCATTCGCAACAGCAGACAACTTGCAACTGACAGGCAAGTCCTATACATACCCAGAGCGCTCCACAGTGCTTCCCCAGTCACTCAGCCAATCCGGAGCATAGCTGGGATCTGCTGATCGGCATGATCAGCTGACTCCCCTTCTGCTAGCATAAAGGTCCTGTCGCCTGGCGCGCGCGCGCGTAGCTCTAAATCTGTGTGCACTAGAAGGACCAGGCGAACCAGCAGCATGTTGCTGCGCGGCAGAAGCCGCCGGCTGGAACGTGGAGATAGCCGTCCTGCCGCTTGCCCATGTGGCGGCATCTCTGCTATTCATTACAACTTGCAAGGGTTACACCAGATCCCAACATCAGTTCTTTCACTTTGTCTTTCACTTGCCATCTCAATAATGAGCAAATACTCTTATTGTGCACGATGTTAGATAAAAGTATACTTTATTCATAGACTCACCTTCTATATCTTGCCAGTGGAAAAGAGCTTTTGGAGTGCTTAGAGCAGGCTCCATCCCGTGCAGTCTCCCACGCTGACCATCGCTATTTAGGTACTGAATCTCCCACACATCCCCTTGTCCACTTCCATGCCACGCTCTACTGCTTCTTACTTTCCATGTTAGGCCACTCCCTGCTGGTTTAGCCACTATACAATACAATACAATACCCCCACCCCTTACAGGCAGGCCAATAGACAAGCCTCCCAGCTAACACATCAAGTGTTTTATCAATTAATCAGAATCAGAATCAGAAAAGTTTATTTCGACAAGCATGAGCGATCATGTCCGGAATTATTCTTGGCACATACATATAGCTCGGGAGGAAGACAGAGAAGAATACATAGGGACAGAGATAAGTTACATTACATAGCGCATAAGATTTACATCATACATGCATCACAGTTCGTTTAGAGGCCTAGAGATGACCAGCGGTTCGCCTTGTTTGCCTTGTGAGGTGGTTACTTCAGTTGACTGACCAGGAGTGGCGCAGCCCGCCCCTCCGCTTGTTTGGGCTTGTGCTGATGGAAGTATGTGGAGGGAGTTCAAGTGGCTGACAGCCGATGGAAAGAAAGAGTTTCTATGTCTAGCAGTCTTTGTAGGGATGGCACGGAGTCTCCGGCCCAGAGGGAGCAGACTGAAGTAACGGTGACCCGGGTGCGAGGGATCACTTGCAATCCTCAATGCTCTGGATTTCAGTCTCTTGTTGTGCAATAGAGCAAGTGAGGGGAGGGGCCAGCCGGTGACCCTCTCCGCCGACCTGATGACCCTCTGTAGTTTGAGCTTGTCGCTGGCAGTGGCGCCAGCATACCAGACTAACATGGAAGAGCAGAGGATTGACTCAATGGTGGCGGAGTAAAAGCTGGCCAGAATTTCTTGGGTCATGCCGGCCTTCCTCAGCTGCCGTAGGAAGAAGAGTCTCTGCTGGGCCTTCCGTTGGATGGCAGTGATATTGGACTTCCAGCTGAGATTGCAGGAGATACTAGTGCCCAGGATGCGGGCGTAGGGCACCCTGGCCACCTCGATGCCATCAATATGGATTGGAGGTGGGGTGGGAGCAGACCTCCTGAAGTCAATGATTAGCTCGACAGTCTTTGCTGTGTTAAGCACCAGCCTGTTCTCCTTGCTCCAGTTGCAGATTCTCTCCACCTGCTGACAGTACTCGTGGATATTATCCTTAGTGACAAGGCCAACGATGGTGGTGTCATCGGCGAACTTGATGACCTTTACTGAGTCTGCCTCCAATCTGCAATTGTTTGTGTAGTGGAAGAACAGTATCGGGGACAGCACACAGCCTTGAGGGGCCCCTGTATTCGTTGTCACTGCTTGGGAGCGGATGTTGCCCAGCCTGACGAATTGGGACCTGTTGGTGAGAAAGTCAGTGATCCACAGGCGTAGGCTTGAGTGAACGCCTAGTGCAGCTAGGTCCTCTTGAAGTATGCACGGACAGATGGTATTGAAAGCTGAGCTAAAGTCAAGGAGAAGTATTCTGACATAGGTGTTTGGCCTGTTGAGGTGGTCATTGATGTGCTCCATGCAGATATTAATTGCATCATCAGTAGACCTGTTTGCTCTGTAGGCGAACTGGTAGGGGTCAAGTAGGGGCGAGGTGGAGAGCTTGAGGTAGGCTAGGACCACATGCTCCAGGGTTTTCATAATGACAGATGTCAGGGCCACAGGCACTTGTTAAGGTCCACGACCCCCTGCTTCTTTGGAACAGGGATGATGGTTGACATCTTGAAGCATGTGGGAACCTTGCTTTCCTGCAGTGACTTGGTGAAGATGTCGCAGAGGATGGGAGCAAGTTGATGACAGCAGGTTTTCAGGCAGGCAGGAGATACGCCGTCAGGGCCAGAGGCTTTCCTGGGGCTTAGCGTTGATAGGGGGCGCCGGACATCAGCCTCACTCACCGCCAGCGGATTCGGGATGTTGCTCACAGGGCCTGGAGCGGGGGTGGTCGATACCAGACGCCCCTCCCGTGCCTGGTTCTCGAACCTGCAGTAAAATCTGCTAAGTTCTTCGGCGAGTTTTAGGCTGGGTGCTGCATGTTTAGGTAGGGGCTTGTAGTTAGTGACGGCCTTCAGCCCTTTCCAAAAAGCCCTAGTGTCCATGGATTGCAGGTGTTGTTCCATTATTGCAGCATACTCCTTTTTGGCTGCCCTCAGCTCATGATTGAGATTGTTTCTCGCTCTCCTGTAGTCCTCCTGGTTGCCGGACTTGTGTGCGGCTTCCTTGCTTCTCCGCAGTTGACGCTGCTTGTTAGTGAACCATGGCTTGTTGTTCGGGAATACTTTGAAGGATTTTGTTGGTACGCAGGAGTCCTCACAGAAACTAATGTATGAAGCGACGTTATCTGCCCATTCATCCAGGTCTGGCGCTTCTAAGGACTTCCAGTCCGTGCAATGAAAGCAGGCTTGCAGTTTCAGCTTGGCCTCATCAGACCACACTTTGACGGACTTGATTGTCGGATTAGCTGATTCCAGGTGCCTCTTGTAGGTGGGAATAAGATGGATGAGGCAGTGGTCCGAGGAGCCGAGAGCTGCCCATGGGACCGCCTTATAGGCATTCTTCAGGGCTGTGTAACAGTAGTCCAGAGTGTTCTGGCCTCTTGTGGGGCAGGCTACATGTTGGTAATAACGTCGCATCTCCTATCGGAGGTTGGCCCTGTTGAAGTCCCCAATGATGATGAACAGTAAGTCCGGGAGGGATGTCTCCCACTGCGAGAAGGTCTCATTTAGGGCCAGAAGGGCAGATTTGACGTCGGCATCAGGAGGGATGTATACACCAGCAAGGACATACGAGGAAAACTTGTGCGGCGAGTATGGCGGCCTACAGTTAATTAGTAGGAGTTCCAGGTCAGGGGAGCACTTCTTGTTGAGTACTGACGAGGTGGGGCACCATGAGGAGCTGAGGTAGAAGCAGATGCCCCCCTCTTTTCTTCCTGCCGGAGAGGACAGGGTCTCGGTCTGCTCGGATGAGGCTGTAATCCGGGAGAAGGAGGGCGCTCTCGGGGATGTCCTCATGTAACCATGTTTCTGTGAAGCAGAGGGCTGGAGTGCTTCTGCTGAGGTCTTTCCTGTCCAAGAGTAGGCGCAGTTCAACCAGTTTGTTGGGGAGGGATTGGACATTGCCTAGGAGGACTGAGGGGTAGAGTTGGGCCGAACCTCCGATTTTCGGTTCGCGAACCGGGTTCGCGAACTTTCGCGAAAGGTTCGGTTCGCGTTAAAGTTCGCGAACCGCAATAGACTTCAATGGGGATGCGAACTTTGAAAAAAAAAATTAATTATGCTGGCCACAAAAGTGATGGAAAAGATGTTTCAAGGGGTCTAACACCTGGAGGGGGGGATGGCGGAGTGGGATACATGCCAAAAGTCCCCGGGAAAAATCTGGATTTGACGCAAAGCAGCGTTTTAAGGGCAGAAATCACATTGAATGTTAAATGACAGGCCTAAAGTGCTTTCAAACATCTTGCATGTGTATACATCAATCAGGTAGTGTAATTAAGGTACTGCTTCACACTGACGCACCAAACTCATCGTGTAACGCACCGCAAACAGCTGTTTGTGTAGTGACGGCCGTGCTGGACTGGTGCGCACCATGGCGAGAGTGCAGGTTTTGGTGGCTTTACAGCCCATATGGTCAGTCACCTGGCTGATGTAGCTGAATGACAGAACAGTGACTGTCCAGCTGATCAAATTTGGTCTGACCACAATGAGGCAACGACCTTATTATCGTGGGTGTGCCCCCCGAGACACTCATCTAGGCGCCGGTCATTGCTCCATTGTGATACGCAAGCCCCTTCACCACGGCAAGGTAATGATCACGAAGGGGAATGGGCGCATGTTCATGCCTTTTCTTTTGTTGTTGCAGCTGCCCGCAGTGCAGCCAGAAAAATTAGGCAGTCATGTACACGCACCCGAAAAATTATTACAGAGGCCGCTGCTAGCAGCGGCCTAAAAAATTCAGCAATCCGCCTGGAGTCCCGGACCCTGTTGGTGGTGGCGGAGAAGGTAGTGAAGCGGCCTGCAGGCAGACATGCTGTGTGGAGGGACTGGGAGCGACTTAGTCTTCTTGGGGCAGGCCAGGCAGCCAGTCACACGGCGTGCAGGCAGAGATGCTGTATGTGCGGGGACTGACTTAGTCTTGGGGCGGGCAGCAGCCCTCCGGGATCCATGCCTCATTCATTTTTATAAAGGTGAGGTACTTAACACTTTTGTGACTTAGGCGACTTCTCTTCTCTGTGACAATGCCTCCAGCTGCGCTGAAGGTCCTTTCTGAGAGGACGCTTGCGGCAGGGCAGGAGAGAAGTTGGATGGCAAATTGGGACAGCTCTGGCCACAGGTCAAGCCTGCGCACCCAGTAGTTCAAGGGTTCCTCATCGCTGTTCACAGCAGTGTCTACATCCACACTTAAGGCCAGGTAGTCGGCTACCTGCCGTTCCAGGCGTTGGTGGAGGGTGGATCCGGAAGGGCTACGGCGAGGCGTTGGACTAAAGAACGTCCGCATGTCCGACATCACCATGAGATCGCTGGAGCGTCCTGTCTTTGACTGCGTGGACACGGGAGGAGGATTAGTGGCAGTGGTACCTTGCTGGCGTTGTGCCGTCACATCACCCTTAAAGGCATTGTAAAGCATAGTTGACAGCTGGTTCTGCATGTGCTGCATCCTTTCCACCTTCCGGTGAGTTGGTAACAGGTCCGCCACTTTGTGCCTGTACCGAGGGTCTAGTAGTGTGGCCACCCAGTACAGCTCATTCCCCTTGAGGTTTTTTATACGGGGGTCCCTCAACAGGCAGGACAGCATAAAAGACGACATCTGCACAAAGTCGGATCCAGTACCCTCCATCTCCTCTTGCTCTTCCTCAGTGACGTCAGGTAAGTCAACCTCCTCCCCCCAGCCGCGAACAATACCACGGGAAGGTTGCGCAGCACAAGCCCCCTGCGACGCCTGCTGCGGTTGTTCTCCTGCCGCTGTCCCCTCCTCCTCCTCCTCCTCCCCCAAAGAAACACCTTGCTCATCATCCTCTGAGTCTGACTCATCTTCTGCACATGACCTCTCTTCTTCCTCCTCCTCCCCCCTCTGTGCTGCCGCAGGTGTTGAGGAAACAGCTGGGTCTGATGAAAATTGGTCCCATGCCTGTTCCTGCCGTAACGGTTCCTGGTCACGCTCATTCGCAGCTTCATCCGCCACTCTACGCACAGCACGCTCCAAGAAGTACGCGTAGGGAATTAAGTCGCTGATGGTGCCCTCACTGCGGCTCACCAGGTTGGTCACCTCCTCAAACGGCCGCATGAGCCTGCATGCATTTTTCATCATTGTCCAGTTGTCGGGCCAGAACATCCCCATCTTCCCAGACTGTTTCGTTCTACTCCAGTTGTAGAGGTACTGGGTGACGGCTTTCTTCTGTTCTAGCAGGCGGGAGAACATGAGGAGGGTCGAGTTCCAGCGAGTGGGGCTATCGCAAATGAGGCGTCTCACCGGCATGTTGTTTTTACGCTGAATTTCTGCAAATCGTGCCATGGCTGTGTAAGAGCGCCTCAAATGCCCACAGAACTTCCTGGCCTGCTTCAGGACATCCGCTAAGCCAGGGTACTTTGCCACAAATCTTTGAACCACCAGATTCATGACATGTGCCATGCAGGGTATGTGTGTCAGCTTCCCCATATGCAAAGCGGCAAGCAGATTGCTGCCGTTGTCGCACACCACGTTGCCTATCTCCAGGTGGTGCGGGGTCAGCCACTCATCCACCTGTTTCTTAAGAGCAGCCAGGAGAGCTGCTCCAGTGTGACTCTCCGCTTTGAGACAAGCCATGTCTAAGATGGCGTGACACCGTCGTACCTGGCATGCAGCATAGGCCCTGCGGAGCTGGGGCTGTGTAGCTGGAGAGGAGAACTGCCACTCAGCCAAGGAGGAGGAGGAGGACAGCGAAGAGCATGTAGCAGGAGGAGAGGAGGTGGCAGGAGGCCTGCCTGCAAGCCGTGGAGGTGTCACAATTTGGTCCGCCGCTTTCTGCTTGCCATCGTTCACCACCAGGTTCACCCAATGGGCTGTGTAGGTAATGTAGCAGCCCTGCCCGTGCTTGGCAGACCAGGCATCCGTGGTCAGGTGTACCCTTGACCCAACGCTCTTCGCAAGAGATGACACCACTTGCCTCTCAACTTCACGGTGCAGTTGGGGTATGGCCTTTCTGGAAAAATAAGTGCGGCCTGGCATCTTCCACTGCGGTGTTCCGATGGCCACAAATTTACGGAAGGCCTCAGAGTCCACCAGCCGGTATGGTAACAGCTGGCGAGCTAACAGTTCCGCCACGCCAGCTGTCAGACGCCGGGCAAGGGGGTGACTGGCCAAAAGTGGCTTCTTCCGCTCAAACATTTCCTTCACGGACACCTGACTGCTGCTGTGGGCAGAGGAGCAGGAACCGCTCAAGGGCAGAGGCGGAGTGGAGGAGGGTGCCTGTGAAGGTGCAAGGGAGAGAGCGGCATAAGCAGATGATGCACCTGAAGGAGGAAGAGGAGAAGGAGGGTGACTTTGCTTTTGTGTGCTGCTGCTGCTTTTGCTCAGGTGGCCATCCCATTGCTGTTTGTGCCTTTTCTGCAGGTGCCTTCGTAAGGCACTTGTCCCTATGTGAGTGTTGGCCTTTCCACGGCTCAATTTTTGTTGGCAGAGCGAACAGATGGCTTTGGTCCGATCTGAGGCACACACATTAAAAAATTTCCACACCGCTGAGCCACCCTGGGATGTGGGCACTATGGGGACCTCAGCAGCTGATGCTGAAGGGCAAGTTGGCTGGCTGTACATAGGTGGCGAATCTGGCGATACATGGTGCCGGACTCTGCCACCAGCTGTTTCTGACGAAGAGCTGCCCCAGCTTCTTTCAGCAACTTCTATCCTCCTACTACTCTCTGACTCCCCCTCTGAACTGTCCCCCTCTTCATCTCCTCTATTGGGAACATACAGAGGATCCCTATCATCGTCATCATCGTAATCATCCTGCCCAGCTTCGCTTGCCTCAGAAAAATCCAAATGTGTAGGTCCTTCATCCTCCTTACACGTTACATCCATAGTGTTGTCGCGTAACGCAGACATATGAGCTGGTGAAAATTCATCTGGCTGTAACAATGGCTGTGCATCAGTGATTTCACCACCACTAAATAATTCTTGCGAAGTGTCAAATGCAGCGGAAGTGGTGCTAGTAGTAGCGCTGGTGGCTGAGCAAGATGAGGTGTTCTGTGTCGCTAAATACTCAACCACGTCCTGACAATCTTGGGAGGTGATGGGACGTGCCTTCTTCCGAGCACTGTACTGTGGGCCAGGTCCACACGAAATTACATTTACACGACCTCGCGCAGACCTGCCGGGTGGCCTTCCTCTGCCTCTGCCACTACCTCTTCCTCTTCCTCTACCTGTTTTGTCCATATCGGGTATGCACGGAGTGGTATATCACACTGCGTGCACTCACGTAGGTAGGTGGGTTCACTTAACTGCACAGGTATGCGCACTGATGCGGTGGGTTCACTGAACAGTACAGGTATACAGTGGCGGGTTCACTGAACACAACAGGTATGCAGTGGCGTGTTCACTAAACAGGTATACAGTGGCAGGTCCACTGAACAGAACAGGTATACAGTGGCAGGTCCACTGAACAGAACAGGTATACAGTGGCGGGTCCACTGAACAGAACAGGTATACAGTGGCGGGTTCACAGAACAGGTATGCAGTGGCAGGTTCACTGAACACAACAGGTATGCAGTGGCGTGTTCACTAAACAGGTATACAGTGGCAGGTCCACTGAACAGAACAGGTATACAGTGGCGGGTTCACAGAACAGGTATACAGTGGCGGGTCCACTGAACAGAACAGGTATACAGTGGCGGGTTCACAGAACAGGTATGCAGTGGCAGGTTCACTGAACACAACAGGTATGCAGTGGCGTGTTCACTAAACAGGTATACAGTGGCAGGTCCACTGAACAGAACAGGTATACAGTGGCGGGTTCACAGAACAGGTATACAGTGGCGGGTCCACTGAACAGAACAGGTATACAGTGGCGGGTTCACAGAACAGGTATACAGTGGCGGGTCCACTGAACAGAACAGGTATACAGTGGCGGGTTCACAGAACAGGTATACAGTGGCAGGATCACTGAACAGGTATGCAGTGGCAGGATCACAGTACAGGTATGCAGTGGGCTGAGGGCTCACTGAACAGAACAGGTATGCTGTGGCAGGATCACTGAACAGCTATGCAGTGGCAGGATCACAGTACAGGTATGCAGTGGGCTGAGGGCTCACTGAACAGAACAGGTATGCTGTGGCAGGATCACTGAACAGGTATGCAGTGGCAGGATCACAGTACAGGTATGCAGTGGGCTGGGGGCTCACTGAACAGAACATGTATGCTGTGGCAGGATCACTGAACAGCTATGCAGTGGCAGGATCACAGTACAGGTATGCAGTGGGCTGAGGGCTCACTGAACAGAACAGGTATGCTGTGGCAGGATCACTGAACAGCTATGCAGTGGCAGGATCACAGTACAGGTATGCAGTGGGCTGAGGGCTCACTGAACAGAACAGGTATGCTGTGGCAGGATCACTGAACAGGTATGCAGTGGCAGGATCACAGTACAGGTATGCAGTGGGCTGAGGGCTCACTGAACAGAACAGGTATGCTGTGGCAGGATCACTGAACAGGTATGCAGTGGCAGTATCACAGTACAGGTATGCAGTGGGCTGAGGGCTCACTGAACAGAACAGGTATGCTGTGGCAGGATCACTGAACAGGTATGCAGTGGCAGGATCACAGTACAGGTATGCAGTGGGCTGAGGGCTCACTGAACAGAACAGGTATGCTGTGGCAGGATCACTGAACAGCTATGCAGTGGCAGGATCACAGTACAGGTATGCAGTGGGCTGAGGGCTCACTGAACAGAACAGGTATGCTGTGGCAGGATCACTGAACAGGTATGCAGTGGCAGGATCACAGTACAGGTATGCAGTGGGCTGAGGGCTCACTGAACAGAACAGGTATGCTGTGGCAGGATCACTGAACAGGTATGCAGTGGCAGGATCACAGTACAGGTATGCAGTGGGCTGGGGGCTCACTGAACAGAACAGGTATGCTGTGGCAGGATCACTGAACAGCTATGCAGTGGCAGGATCACAGTACAGGTATGCAGTGGGCTGAGGGCTCACTGAACAGAACAGGTATGCTGTGGCAGGATCACTGAACAGCTATGCAGTGGCAGGATCACAGTACAGGTATGCAGTGGGCTGAGGGCTCACTGAACAGAACAGGTATGCTGTGGCAGGATCACTGAACAGGTATGCAGTGGCAGGATCACAGTACAGGTATGCAGTGGGCTGAGGGCTCACTGAACAGAACAGGTATGCTGTGGCAGGATCACTGAACAGGTATGCAGTGGCAGTATCACAGTACAGGTATGCAGTGGGCTGAGGGCTCACTGAACAGAACAGGTATGCTGTGGCAGGATCACTGAACAGGTATGCAGTGGCAGGATCACAGTACAGGTATGCAGTGGGCTGAGGGCTCACTGAACAGAACAGGTATGCTGTGGCAGGATCACTGAACAGCTATGCAGTGGCAGGATCACAGTACAGGTATGCAGTGGGCTGAGGGCTCACTGAACAGAACAGGTATGCTGTGGCAGGATCACTGAACAGGTATGCAGTGGCAGGATCACAGTACAGGTATGCAGTGGGCTGAGGGCTCACTGAACAGAACAGGTATGCTGTGGCAGGATCACTGAACAGGTATGCAGTGGCAGGATCACAGTACAGGTATGCAGTGGGCTGGGGGCTCACTGAACAGAACAGGTATGCTGTGGCAGGATCACTGAACAGCTATGCAGTGGCAGGATCACAGTACAGGTATGCAGTGGGCTGAGGGCTCACTGAACAGAACAGGTATGCTGTGGCAGGATCACTGAACAGCTATGCAGTGGCAGGATCACAGTACAGGTATGCAGTGGGCTGAGGGCTCACTGAACAGAACAGGTATGCTGTGGCAGGATCACTGAACAGGTATGCAGTGGCAGTATCACAGTACAGGTATGCAGTGGGCTGAGGGCTCACTGAACAGAACAGGTATGCTGTGGCAGGATCACTGAACAGCTATGCAGTGGCAGGATCACAGTACAGGTATGCAGTGGGCTGAGGGCTCACTGAACAGAACAGGTATGCTGTGGCAGGATCACTGAACAGGTATGCAGTGGCAGGATCACAGTACAGGTATGCAGTGGGCTGAGGGCTCACTGAACAGAACAGGTATGCTGTGGCAGGATCACTGAACAGGTATGCAGTGGCAGTATCACAGTACAGGTATGCAGTGGGCTGAGGGCTCACTGAACAGAACAGGTATGCTGTGGCAGGATCACTGAACAGGTATGCAGTGGCAGGATCACAGTACAGGTATGCAGTGGGCTGAGGGCTCACTGAACAGAACAGGTATGCTGTGGCAGGATCACTGAACAGCTATGCAGTGGCAGGATCACAGTACAGGTATGCAGTGGGCTGAGGGCTCACTGAACAGAACAGGTATGCTGTGGCAGGATCACTGAACAGCTATGCAGTGGCAGGATCACAGTACAGGTATGCAGTGGGCTGAGGGCTCACTGAACAGAACAGGTATGCAGCCAGGAAGAAGTTAAGCCTAACTAATCTTTCCCTGAGAGACAGTCTGCAGCAGCTCGCCCTACTCTGACTAATGCAGGCACACGAGTGGCCGTAATGGCCGCCGCTGCCTGCCTTATATAAGGGGGGGTGGGGCTCCAGGGGCTAGTGTAGCCTAATTGGCTACACTGGGCCTGCTGACTGTGATGTAGAGGGTCAAAGTTGACCCTCAGGTGCATTATGGGGCGAACCGAACTTCTTCCGCAAAAGGTTCGCGTGCGGTACCCGCACGCGAACCACCTAAGTTCGCGCGAACCCCGTTCGCCGGCGAACCGTTCGGCCCAACTCTACTGAGGGGATGGCTGAACGAATTCCCTTCTTTCTCAGCCTCGCGCAGGCCCCTGCGCGGCATCCTCTCCGCCGCCGGCCTGCGTGTGGTCTCAGAGCTGGATCCAGGACTTGCCGGATCTGGGCCCAGACCTGGTTGGATAGGAGCATGTCTTCAGGGGGCGAGGGGCCATGCGGCACCCACTCTAGTAGCTGCTCTCTGGTGAAGGTTGTTCGTGTGAAGGGGGGTGACGTGGGCGAGCCACGATCACAGGTGTGGAGAGTGGACAGATGCCAGCGTGGGGTGATGGAGCATGGCATACTGGAGCTATAGGATAGTTCCGCTGAGTGTGTGCAGCACCCTCCCTCAGTTCGGACAGACAGGAGGCAAGAGGCAGATTAGAGGTGCACATGTCAGTATAGAGATCAGTCCCAGGCAAGCAGCCCTACACACCAGTCAGAAATGTACATCGAAGCATAGCAGGTAGTGGAAAGCAAAACAGTTTTTCACAGCCAGGTCGAACATAAGTATCGCAGGCGTGCATGCAGGCTAGGTGCATCACCCAGAGATGCAGAACAGTGGGCTAGGCCCAGGGGGAACAGTTAAGCAGGCCAGGCTTGGAGGGATCGCAGGGAAAAAAACAGCCAACAATGGGGGCAGCAGACAGACAGATGGATGAAGTGGGGCCTTACCCTTGCTGGTTGGCAGCAGCAGGCTGTGAGCTGGGGTGGCCTTTTTTCGCAGTGGTGGGGGCCTCGTAGTGGTCGCCTCGGTGATGCAGGAGGCCAGGAGGGAGGCCAGAGGTCAGCGGCTGGCTCTCTGCAGCGGTGAGGGCCTGGTGGTGAGAGGCCTTTTCTGCAGCGGTGGGAGCCTGTAGAGGACGCCTCGAGAGGCCAGCAGCCGCTGGTGGGGGTCGCCTCAGTGATTGGTGGGAGGCCAGGGGTCAGCAGCTGGTTCTCTGATGGTGGAGAGTCGGCTCTCCCGCGGGGCCTGTGGCTCCACCGGCAGCTGGTGAGTCGAGTCGTCAGGCGGCCCGGCTCTCTGCAGCTGATGAGTTGGCGGCCGGCTCACTGCAGCTGCTGAGTCGGCTCCTCCACGGGGCCGGGGGATCGTCAGACTGCAGGCGTCCGAACTCCCCCTGGCTCCTGCTGGCGAGTCGGCTCCTCAGATGAGTCAGATCCACGGGCTCCGGATCAGACACCGCATACGCTCCACGTGGGTCCGGCAAGTGCCCGGACAGTGGGGGCAGATTTTAGCTTCAAAACTTCAGCAGGTAGCAGCTGCTGCTACCTTCTGCTAAACAGAACTATATACACTATCCTAACTAATACACTAAACTACACTAAAACTATGCTATATCCAGGAGGATGGGAAGAGAAAGCAGGGGAAAGTAGGAGCTCTGTGCCGGGGCAGCCCTCACGAGCGCCCACCGGATGTAATTAAACGTTCAATAAATCTATAACACCTTAGTGAATTCAAAATTAGATTTTATTCATGAGGTAAATTACTAAGTGTTCGATAAAGTGTTGGATAAAGCTTAGTAAATTGAGGCCATTGTGTAAATGGTGTGCACCTAAAATCTTTCATGAATTCTTTCATGATGTGAAGTGAATGGGACCCGAAGAAGGATGTCAACAAACAGCATCACTTCATGGTGGAAGAAGAGACCAAATTCAGTGCCCGGCATAGATAACTATCAAACTGCTTGCTGCGCTACAATGCATATAGGGCAGGCTGGGGATGGCAGGAAAGTATCAGGCACTGCAGCATACAAAGAGAAAAATTAAATGAGATGGGGAAAAAGTTAAAAGGATGCCATAGTACATATGAAGCATTATTATCTTTAAACAAAAGATGCGTCTCTAGTAACTTTAAATGGTTCATTGGCCAGAAATGACACAAACTCAGATTGTACAGCTCTCTTTAACCTGTCAAATAGAATCCTAAAAAGTACCTTCTATCAACTGCCTCACTCACCTGCATTTTAATAATAGGAGCTTGCACTTGTGCATGCAACTGACTAGTAGAAAAGATACATCCGCCAACTATTAAAATGAGTGCTAAAAGAAATTTAGTTAAAGTTGAAATCGTATTTGCACATTTATTAAATATAAACGAACATTATATTAATGTTTTCAAATCAAAATGTCAGAGGGAAATTGAAATTGGCTTTCAGAAATGTAATAGAAAATTAATTGAAAATTATTTTTAATGCACATCAGGATATAAGAATTCAACATAAATTAAGGGGAAAAATCTTGTAAGTAGATGAATCCTTAGTAATTAGTAAATTCCAGTTTTACATGCAAATGGGTTATGATATTGTTACATCAATTTCACGCTCTATAATTCTAGAAGTGATCTTATGCATTGAGTAAAAACGAGAGAACACTCTTCTGAATGTAGTTATTGTTACTCTTCTAAATGTGTGAAAATAATATTCCAGTGGAGACAAGCTGATAAGCAATCTAAGTAAATATACAAGATAATTCAAGGAAAATTGATATGTCATATTTAACTAAAAGCAATATAAGCCATGAATACCATTGTGTATAGATAAACACTTAGCAGTCGTTAGGTAATATCGTTTAGATGAGCTTTTTAGAATGGAATAATTCTCATCCATGAATGTCAAAGGTTTCTTGATATCCTTTAATGTCCCCATGTGCGTCCACTGTCAACTGCCATTCTACAGCAGCAGCTAGAGGAAGACTGGAATGGAAACAGGTTGTGAGTTGTGAGTTTTTATTGTAAGTGAGAGAGAGTGAGGGAGAGTGAGAGTGAGAGTGAGAGAGAGAGAGAGAGAGAGAAAGAGGAGAAAGAGAGAGAGAGAGAGAGAGAGAGAGAGAGAGAGAGAGAGAGAGAGTCACCTATAAAGAATGGATAGACCAAGGCTTAAATTAAATTACCTTTTCTCCCAGGAAATATATTTCCATCTTATCTACAAATAACACTCCAGCATCTAGCAACTGAAGAATACTGAAAGCAAAGAAGGTAATATAAAATACCTTTAGAGCATTTTTCTTACTTGCTTGGAGCTTAATTATACTGGTTCCAGCATTAAATATTCCTATATTTATATATTGGTATGTAACCCATCCCTCCCACTGATGCTTAGCTTAGGTTATGATTTCACAAAGCCTTCTCTTTCCAGTGCATTTTTGGAAACTAGGTGTTGGTTCTGCTCAACAAACAGACATTCCACAGTGATGGGCCTTACCAGCAGTAAAGATATTGCCATCTGTGATAGACTGATACATTAAGAATATTAATCAAGGTGAGGAAAGATTTTACAATAGGCAAACAGTGACTAAATAATTCATAAGTGAATATTGTACAAAATCAACAATTTTATTCATTAGCCTACATTTATTAATGCTCTTCTTTAACCCCTTCCTGGCCGCCTAACGCCGATAGGCGTTGGGAAGGTGGCTCCCCCAGGATCACCTATTGCCTGGTCACTAGGGGGGTGTAAGCCTGTGGCCCTCAACTGGTTAATTGCACGTTCGCACATGCGCATTATGCAACCATCCGTCTTCAGGAGCACTTGGGAACAATAAAGCTTCCGATGCCTTACGAGGCAGCAAATTCAAATGGGGGTGCCAATGCTGGAACTAGGACACTGACAGAGGAATGGGAAGGCTCTTTAGGATCAGAGGCCACTCGTGATTGCACATTTAAATGCGGTAAATACATTAACTGTCATTTACCGCATTTAAATGTATACTTATTTAAGTGCTCGCCATCAAAACAGCTCTATCCTAAAGCAACACCAATCAGGATTGGGAATTCAGACATAAACAGCTCCAACCTTGTGCGCAGCCTTGGCGTACTAATCGATGGGGAATTGAGTTTCAGAAACCAAATTTCATCTGTAGTTAAATCTTCCTTTTTTCATCTGAAGAACATTGCAAAGATTAAACATCTGATTCCCCCAGAGGATCTTCAAACCCTAGTCCACGCCTTCATCACATCACGGCTGGACTACTGCAATGCCCTTTATGCTGGCCTCCCCAAAAAAGACTTGCGTCGCCTGCAATTAGTGCAGAATGCTGCTGCCAGATTGCTAACAAACCAGCCTCGCCACTGTCACATTACACCGATCCTTCGCTCACTGCACTGGCTACCAGTAGAATGGAGAATACTCTTCAAGATTGGACTGCTGACATTCAAATCCCTGCACAATCTGGGCCCTGGATACATGAAGGACTTGCTGAAGCTGCACCACACCTCTCACAACCTCAGATCAGCAAGTTCTATAAACTTGGTCACTCCCAGAGTGCACCTCAAAAAATCTGGAGACAGAGCCTTCTGTCATGCTGCCCCTACTCTTTGGAACTCCCTACCACACCCAGTAAAGACAGCACCATCCCTGGAGCTATTCAAATCCAGACTGAAAAGCCACCTGTTTAGCCTGGCATTTCCAGATTTATAAAATTCTTCCCCTGTACCACGATGGTCGGAGCCATGCTTATGCGCTTTGAGTCCCACGGGAGAAAAGCGCTTTACAAATGTTATTTGTTGTTGTTGTTGTTGTTGTTGTTGTTGTTGTATTTCCTTTGAAACTTTAAAATCGATTTTCTCAAAAACGATAAGGTCTTTTTGAAAAAAAAATAAAGGATTTGCTATTTACCGTAAAGTTGGTGGGTTTTTAGTCATGAATACCAACTCATGATTTGTGATTACATGCGGGTTATTTGACTCAAAACCGCACTCGAGTCAGATATCCCTATTTGTGATCGTGATCACGAGTCAATTTGTAAGTGGGCGGAGTCGAATTCATAATCACTCGAATTTGTGATTGAGGGTACCTGAGCACCACTGGATAGGACTCAATTTATTCAAAAATGTGGGTGTCTCACCATCCACTCATGCACTCTTGTCAATTGCCTAAAATGCCTTCTTCTCCAACTTGCATTTGCTGCTGCTGCAGCTGTCTTCCTTCCCTCTACATCAGGGGTAGGGAACCTATGGCTCGGGAGCCAGATATGGCTCTTTTGATGGCTACATCTGGCTCACAGACAAATCAGTAGGGGTTGATTCACTAAGCTACACTGCTCAAGCAGCGCAGCTTAGTGTGGCAGCGCAAGTAACATTTTCATAGTAGGCACGCTACTGCTGCAGCATGCACTACTAACTTACTCGCGCTCCTAACATTTAAGCCTAATGGCTGCTCCAATTGTCCAACTCTGGATCCTGTCAGGTTCAGTGACTTTGCAGGATGAGATCCTCGCACTTTGATTAGCCCAATAGGCTGCCCTGTCACTTGACAGGCAGCCAATTGGGCCAAAGTGCGGGGATCTCTTCCTACAAAAGTGAATCAACCCCCAAGTCAGCTAGCTAATTGTACAAGCTGTTAGTGGGTATTTCTCCTGTCTGGCTGTCGGGGAAATTGCGGATGTTACTGAAACCCAAGAGAAGTTGAAGACGTGTCTGACACTGCCGCTGCCTGGCAGGTTAACTGTATACACATCACCATGGCAACAGGGACAGCCCTCTGCTGTGCATGCGCACTGTGCCAGTTTGAAACATATTGTATGGCTCTAACAGAATTACATTTTATAATATGTGGCTTTTATGGCTCTCTCAGCCAAAAAGGTTCCCGACCCCTGCTCTACTCTATCCTCCAATGCCTACTCATTGTTCAGCAGTAATCGGATGTCATATCAGGGATCAGCATTAAAAGAGAGGGAGCATATGAGTGCAGTGCTGGTCGTAATGGAAAAATCTACGCTTACGGATCATTACGCGTAATTTTACGCTATTACGCATTACGCAATTACGGTTACGGCGTAGGAAATTATCTACGGTACATCACTGTAATTACGCGTAAACTTACGCAGTTACGCGTAAGGATACTGTAATGTAGGCGCTTACACTACGATGTTACGCGTAGTGCTGTAATACCCATTAATGCGTATTTTTTTACGCATACGGACGATATGTACGCAATAGCCGTCAATGTGACAGTTATTGCGTACATATCATTCGTATGCGTCAAAACGTACGCTTATACTGAAGGGCGGGAGAAGATACTATTGGTTGCTTAGGATGTTGACTGATTGGCTACTCTTAGAAAAGAAGAATTTTTACGTTAGTAATTACGCGTAAAATTACGCGTAAGTGTTCGTAAAATTACGCATACCTAGCAATTACGGTAGACAGTGTAATTACGATACCACTCTGCTGCTTACGCGTAAATAATTACGCGTAAGACCGTAATTTACGCGTAGCGCTTACGTGTAAATTTACATTGAATTACGATGCGTAATTACGCTCATGCGTAATTTCGGCCCAGCACTGTATGAGTGAGCTTGAACCTCATGCTTGCTCATCTCCTGAGTACTCCTGGGTTTCTTTCTGATGACCTGTGATGGACTTTATGGGCTCTGTACTACTGATCTCCAAAACTGACAGGAGGGTCTCGTGTCTCTATAGAGAATTAGTCATTCAATATGCCATTCCACATAAGGGCTATGTTGATCTCCAGGGGCAGAAACAAAATTAAAAAAAAAACTCACTTCCCCCACCATCATATTCCTACTGCATACACACTCTGCATTCATTTACACACTATTGGTATGCACAGACATGCATACACAAATTTCACAGCATACCTATCCCCTTGCAAAAACATTTTAAATACATTTTTTTGTGTTTCTGTAAGTGACAGTAATAGTTTTAGTTTATTTTAATGACAATATAACGTTAGTTAATAGGACCGATCATGTCACTGACAATACAACATTTCAAAACTACAGTACTTGTACAGTTTACGTAGCAATTAATGAGCATTCAGTGTTTTCTTGTCGGACATGAAAAATGTTTAAACTAGCTTGGCCACCAGATGTGCCATTTGGGACAAAAGCTTGGCAGCAAAGGGGTTAAAGACTGGAGTGCAACATGACCTCAATTACAGAATCATTTCCTTTGCATTAAAATAGCTGAATGTTTAGGAGTACAATCTGCTCACGTGCAGAATATCTGCTGTCCGGTGCCATAGATGAATTGTGCAAAGTCAAAAAAAAAAAAATAACATATCTAATTATTTTGGGAATTACAATTACTTATAAAAAAAAAAAAAAAGACTAACAAATCAAAAAGACTGATTGCTGCAGAAAAACGGCGCTTCTGTCTGTTTTATATCGCCTGTGACCAAAGATGATTCAGGGCTCATTCTTAAAGTAGCATTTGCAGGCAATGTCACCAGTGTCAACAGTTCATGGCATACTAAGTGGAATCACAGAGGCTTGTGACATAATCTGGTGATAATAACACAGCAGGTTGTCCAAGGTGGCAGCCCTGCTGGGGCACATCTGTCCTCATGGTTCACACTAATAAAGTCTCACTTTCAGAAAATATGCAAATTGCATCACCTCATCCAAAGATGTCAGCCTCATTAAAAGGTGTACATTGTTTAGTGTGTGATATCTGTTTTCCTGTTCCCAAATTCACAGGCGGAGAGTTGCTAATGGGTATTATCCTTTTTTTAACCCTTTGTCTTGCAGGCAGCAGGGTTTAGGCCTTTCAGAATAAAGTAATTGGCCTAACTGTATCGTACTTAAGGGATACACACAATGTGAGTTATTTATTTAAATAGGGAAAAAGCTCTTTCCCCAGATCATACAAAATTAAAGAAGCTTTAATAATAAATTCACATTTTTAACATGGTCAGATTTCAATATTTTTACACAAAGTTTAAATTATAATATATCACAAGTATTCTGGTCCAGATCTGCTTTTTAAATATTGCCTGGAGACTGTATACTTCCCTAAGTAATATAGAGGTAGCCATGCACAGGTTGACTTTTTTTACAGATTTTTCGATTATTTATTTAGAAATAATTGTTGTGTTGTCGTATTCTACCACAAACAGCAGTAACATTTTAATCAGATTTTAAAGCAAAATTGAAGTGAAAAAAAGTATGATATAATTAATTCTATGTGTAGTACGGATAAGGAATAGAACATTAGTAACAATGAAGAGTCTCATATTTTTATTTTCAGTTATAGAGCCTTTTTAATGGCATTGCATCATACTGTCACAGTTGCAGTTTAAAGACAGAGTGTGCTTTTAAAACTATAAAGCAAAGCAGAAATAATGACCCTTTTAACTCTCCTGCAGGAAAAACCTTATCTCAAGCTGTCTCTCACTATTTCTTTGCTGTTTAAGTGCTTCAGAAAACAGGACTGTATCTGACCCAGTAGATCGAAAAGTGCAGAGAAGCTCTTTTGCCTAGATAATTATAGAAGTTTTTTTTTTTAACTCTTCCTGTACTAGAAAACAAGGTGAGAGGTATTTTCTTTGCTACTATTGTTCTATTTCTCAGCTGTACTACATATACAATTCATTATTTCATAAGTTTATTTTTGCTTCAGGTTTGCTTTAAATCTGGTGAGACGGAATGTATTACCTTTTGCCGAAAATATGATTGATTTAAAACAAATTTCATCAGACTTTTCTGACTTTATCAATCATGTTTTCAATCAGTATGAGAGTTAAAAGTAAAGCAAACCTATTGATCTTCAGTGTAGCAAAAAAAGTCAGACAGATTCAATCAAAATGAATAAATCTAACCAAAAATCGATCAATCAATTTTGTTGAGCGTTGTATGCCAACCTTAACCCTCCTGGTGGTCTATTGTTCTGCGGCTGCGAGGCCGCGGGACGTTTTTTAAGCCTAATTTTTTTTTATCATGTAGCTAGCCTAGCGCTAGCTACATGATCCCCCCCACCCTGCGGCCTCCCTCCCACCCCTCCGATCGCCTCCGGCGATCAAGCCCATCCGGAAATCCCGTTCTAAACGGGATTTCCTTCAGGGCTTCCCCCGTTGCCATGGCGACGAACGGAGTGATGTCACCGACGTCACAGGGAGGGCCACACCGACGTCACAGGGAGTCCCGATCCACCCCATTGCTCAGCCTGGGGCTGATTGGCCAGGCTGCGCAAGGGGTATGCGAGGGGGGCATGTATTGTGGCGGGTAGCGGTGCATCCGCGGCAAGTGGTGGCGATCGACCCGAACACGCAGCAAGCAAAGTGCTTGCTGCGTGTTTAAAAAAAAATTTGGAAAATCGGTCCAGCAGGGCCTGAGAAATCCTCCGTGGCGGCTTACCCCGAGCTCATCTCGGGGTTACTGCCAAGAAGGTTAATGGTCTAACTTGTGGCTGCCCATCTCTTGCGGTGTACAATCTATGCCGGTGGTTTACCTTGGTCCCGAGCCAATCGTTGCTCTCTGCGGCTTTTGATTTGGCTGTCATGTGACAGCCAAGCTTCCTCCTGTCAGTAAGGAGCCAGTTTCATTGGCTCCTTACCAGGTGATCTCTTTGAACCAATAACAGGGATCACAAACACTAGAATGAAACAAAGGCTTTGGTAATTAAGCAACCGGAGCCTACCAGCTCTACAAAAGTTAAATATTTGTATCACTTCTGGTTGCTTTATTATCTCTTTCTGTGTTTTCCTGCCATGCCATAGCTTAAAGTGGACCAATATTGAGACATTTTTAAAATAGTAATTTCTATAAAAAAAGAATATTGCAAAAAATGTTAACATTTAAATGCATGTGTACACATACTTATAAGAAATACACTTCTCCCTGTGTAAAATGCACTATTTTCTCCTATGTGGCTGACTCTTACAGATCTGACAGGTTTTGACTGGGCCATTTCTTTCTGGGGGATTTTCAGTATTTCCTTTATTCTTTACAAAAGCAATAATTGGAAAGAATCTGATGATGGCTGACCTCCCTACTCCCTTGCACACTATTTTAAGTTGTACTGAATAAATGCCATTCATGCAGTTCTTTTGAAAACGAAAAGAAGAAATCCCAGAGAATCACACATGAGGAGATGGAGCAGTTCAAAGCCTGTCAGATATGTCAGTTTTTACAACTTAGTGAAAGTGACAGTGACATAGGAAAAAAAACAATTTGTAGTGCATATTACTCTGGAGCAAATGTACTTGCTATACACATGCATTTTAAATTGTACAATTTATTTATGATAGCATTCCTTTAAGTATGTGCCTGACTCTCAAGCTGGCTTTTTGACTTTTAGAATGCATAAGTCACATACCTTTCACAAGTATGCTGCCAATGTAGGTAGAGTAAGAAGTAATAAATCAAATTTGGAGAAGGATTTAGGAGTACTCATCGACAACAAGTTAAAAAATCGTATTCAATGCTAAGCCGCTGCAGCTAAAGCTAATACAATTTTGGGATACATTAAAAGGGAAATAAAAACTCAAGATGCTAGCATAATATTGCCCCTGTTTAACTCTCTAGTAAGGCCACATCTGGAATATGGAATTCAGTACTGGGCACCACATTACAGGAAAGATATTACAGTTTTAGAGCAGGTGCAGAGACGAGCAACAAAATTGATACGTGGGATGGAAGGTCTCACTTACCAAGAAAGGTTAGATAAACTGGGTTTATTTAGTCTTGAGAAAAGACGCCTTAGAGGGAGTCTAATTAACATGTATAAATACATCAGAGGGCAATATAAAAGCTTGGCAGATTAGCTTTTTGTCCCTAGGCCTTCTCAAAGGACTAGAGGATATGATCTGCGCATGAAGGAAAAGCGTTTTAGCCATTTATTTAGGAAAGGCTTCTTCACAGTAAGAGTGATTAAATGTGGAATGCATTGCCACAGGAAGTAGTTACGGTAAATTCTAAACCTGCATTTAAAGGGGGCTTAGATGCTTTCTTTGCGTTGAAAGACATCCATGGCTACAATTACTAGGTAATGCCCAGCGATGTTGATCCAGGGATTTTCTCTGATTGACATCTAGAGTCGGAAAGGAATTTTTCCCTTTTGGGGCTAGTTGGACCATGCCTTGTAAGGGTTTTCGCCTTCCTCTGGATCAACAGGGATATATGAGGGAGCAGGCTGGTGTTGTACTTTGTTCTCTGGTTGAACTCGATGGACGTATGTCTTTTTTCAACCCAAATAACTATGTAACTATGTAACTATGAAGCAAGCATAACCAAACAAATGATATGCATACTTGTTCTGGGCCAATAAATCAGAAAGAACAAAAAAGACAGTTTAAAATCCATGTTTCCTTTGCATTTTTAAAATCAATTTTCTCAAAAACTACAAGGACTTTTGGGAAATAGTTTTGTTTGTCTTGTTCCCAGTTTTTCCCTCAATGTACGTAGCAAGTTTGGTGATTATAGCATGTATGGTGGCTTTGCTATTTACTGTCAAAGTCAGCTCAAAATTATGTGAAATTTTGCAAAATTATAGATGGATTATGTATACATACATCATTTATCACAAATTTTCCCAAAATTTTGCATCACTAATACACACTGTACTGACCACAAAGATCAGTAGGACACCAGGCAAACTGGTATTCTTTAAAACGAAATAAATATGGTAGCTCCCGGTATGCCATTTTCCTCAGATTCCTTTAAATGGTTGCTAAAGTTTTTACCTGTACAAGGCATTTTGACATAAAATGCCATCAGTCAAAATAAGTTGTTAATAACACAGTGATGTTTTTTCTTTTTAATCAGTAACATGATCCATCCTTTTTAAATCTTTATGGAAAGCTAATCAAGGCTATCTTGAACCAAATAAACATACATAGCTACATAATAGACCATAGACAAACCTGAGCAGGGATTACCTTTTCTTTGCTTCTATAAAACAAATTTCCCTAGCATAATTAGTGCAATACAGAATCAAGAACACTTCAAAAGACAACAATAACAATGTCTTTGGAGAAAATTAGGATCTGAACATACATGAACTGAAACACAATGTAGGTGATAAAAAAGCATTTTACAATAATTTATTCAATTACGGTGTTTAATTTATTGCATGAAGAAAAATACGCATGTATTAAAAACAAGTGTAGAAGGTTTTGAAATGAATTGTACGTTTTGTTTTTTTGATTGTTTTGTACAAAGAGTGACTGGTTAGTGATGTTGTTTTCTTTAAGGTGGGGAAGCCAGTAAACCATTTTGTAAAGGAGAAAACTCTGGTTTAGTTCGATTTTTAAAGTCGATCTCCAGGTACAAATGGTTTGGCAGCAGAGATTGTCTTGCGTCTTGTGTTATCTCCTTGATTAGACGATGTCAAATTAATCACTTAAATACCTAGTCTGCAAAGTTCCGTCTGAGCACCATCTCTTAGATTTCTGAATAGCACAATAATGAAGAGTCAAGTAGCAGTATCACAGCTTGCTGTACCTGTTAACTTTATTATTTGAGCCACTTAAACACATTTTCAAACAAGAATTAGAAAAGACAAAACAGGGAGAGCTCACAGGTTCTAAGTAAATGAGGGGAAATAGCTCCCTGGACAGGTCTTACCTTAGTATAAGCTGACTTGGCAGTAGTAAGTGCAGCGCCCCACAATTTGCAGCTGGGGGACCAGGCTCCTGGACACTGGCACTGCTCCAGCACTCCATGGTGCATCAAACCTTCAGTTATTGCAGCTTCAGGGTCAGCTGATGGGTGACCAGTAAGCTAGCCTAGCTTGCAGACAGAGCGACACTGTGACTCTGTGGTTTCACAGTGGTAACAGCACTAGTATTGGAGAGCTGGAGCAGTGCCACTGTGGAGGACCCTGGTCCCCCTGCTGCAAAGTCTGGAATGCAGCACTTACTGGCTGCTGCCAAGTCAGCTTATACTAAGGTGAGACCTGTCCAGGGGTCTATTTCCCCTCATTTACACAGAACCTGTGAGCGCGCCTTCTTTTGCCTTTTCTACAGTGCACCTCTTTGCATGCAGAGCAGCTCGGATTTTGAAGTTACCACCAGATTGCTTCCTTACAACTAATTAAAACAATACATAGATATGGTGCAGTGTTGTGTGGAACTAGAATTTGATGCAGTTATCATTTATGGTGAAACAGTTGGACGATATAGCAGGTACCAGCAATGGCAGAAGAGGGGATAGGAAAAAGCAGCAGGAAACAGTGAGATGAAAGAGAGCAGCTTTAATGAAAGTTATTAAAGTTGTCATACCATATATCCCCCGAAAATAAGACAAAGTCCTTTATTAATTTCTGCTCCCAAAGATGCATTAGGACTTATTTTTCTGTGATGTCTTACTTTACTATGAACAACAAAAATCTACATTTACGCCTGAACAAAAAACAAAATAAATAAATAAATAAATAAACATTTATTCAAACATAGTTTCCAAACCCTAAATTCCATCATGAATTTCCTGTGACTCTATATCCTTTTTTTCATGTACAATTGCGGAGAGTCCAGCACTAGTCAACGCTTACAGTTTTAGGTTGTTGTTTTTTTTTACTCTATTGAGCACAATCTTTGTTTCATTCTTTTTTTGGGGGGGAGAGCTACTTTCCTTGCTGGTGGGTCTAGCTGTCCTGCTGCATTCTATTGTTGATTGGTTTTGTGTACTTATGTGTACCATAGCTGCCTGGACACCACTTACATTTACTTTTTCCCCAATACACTGTAACTAGGGCTTATTTTTAGAATAGGGTATATATTTTGAGCATCCTCACAAATCCTGGAAAATCATGTTAGTGCTTATTTTTGCTTATTTTTTTGTGGCAGGTCTTATTTTCTGGGTCGTAAGGTAATATCATGGTTACATTGCTTATCAAAAAGATGGTACCACTGTTCACCTAATTGCCTAGTTATAGGTATGCTCCGCTATGATCCATTTTTTCCAACAGGGGTCCTCTAAAAAAGCAGTCAATACTCCAAAACTTGTTTGGTTGTCGAAGTTAATAGTTTATGTACATTTAAATGACTCAACTAGTGTTGCAGTTCAAATCCGTGTTTCCTTATTTATAAACCCATATAATGCAGTGTACAGCAGTTCAGCATCAGAACCACTATGAGTGGAGAGAGTCAAGGAGTTGCTATTTGTCACTACTGCTAGACTGACCAATCCATTCTCTCCACCATAACTGGTAGTCGTGCAGTAACTGATCTTTAGATGATGTATGAACTGAATATAATTTATCAATGTTTTTCGGTTGAGCTGAAGGAAACAAAATCTCTTGGAAGAACAATTCCCCACATTCACACAACACTACAAAGTTGTTGCTGTCTGTGTCTATGTAGGAAGATCTCCTCTCACATTGTGTTAAGTCAGTGTTGACTAGAAGTTAAGGGAATATCTGAACTGAGCATAAATTCAGCAACAAAACATAAGAGAGGTTCTAACCCTTCCACATTCCATCCAATACACTTGTAATGTTTTTTTTTTTACTGAACTGACTTAATCTGTGTTAGTGAGCTTGGTTATATCATTAGATATTAGTATGGTAGCTATGAAGTGTGAAGAATAGCCATTAATTGCCTGTGCCCAATTTGCTGCTGCTGTTGAGTCCTAACTGTATTGTTGCAATCCATCCCTTTGTACTACAACAGGTCAAGTGCTGTAGTTCTGGACTCAAGCAACCATTATCCTGCTTTGTAAAAACTCACGCCTCATGGGAACACTCGCTATGGAGAAACCATCCAAAAAGTATTAAACATTCTCCTAGAGCTTAGTGTAGAGTTTTACATTGGGTACACAGGGAAATCACAACGGTACAATACAGAGGGAGAAAATCAGACAATAACAACAGTATAGTATCAGGATAGTAACCGTTCAGGGGGTATTTTCCAGCAAGGGGATAGTATTTAATGTATATGCGCAGAAAACCTACCTATGCATATGCATAGCCTGGGCGCGCTACCAGTAAATTTAAGAATTGCGCAGACAAGTACCTAGCAAATTGCAAATTGTTAGTGAAACTAACATCCTCCAAGTGGTAGACAGGTCATGTGTGTGCTCATTGTGTATTTGAATCCCATGAGTGGGGTGTGCACTTTTTTTGCAGGTAAGCACTCATCTGTTTTTAAGTAGCGCTGTTCATTTCTTTGTTATGTTTGATTTAATTCTGGTCAGCTGCTCCCACTTGATAGTTTTCTTTGGTGTATATGCAGAGCCTCTGTTTGGGTTCAAGGTGCGTTTTGTAGTTCCTGGGGGGGCTCAGCGCATCTCTGAGCTGAGGCCATCCAGAGGCGGCCTGGTGATGCGCTGATCCCACTTTTTCTGCGCAATTCTTAAATTTACTGGTAGCGCGCCCAGGCTATGCATATGCATAGGTAGGTTTTAGTTAGTGTTAGGTCCCCTCCCATGGAGGAAAGACTTCTTCGACAGTGGGAGGGACAAGTACCTAGCAAATTGCAAATTGTTAGTGAAACTAACATCCTCCAAGTGGTAGACAGGTCATGTGTGTGCTCATTGTGTATTTGAATCCCATGAGTGGGGTGTGCACTTTTTTTGCAGGTAAGCACTCATCTGTTTTTAAGTAGCGCTGTTCATTTCTTTGTTATGTTTGATTTAATTCTGGTCAGCTGCTCCCACTTGATAGTTTTCTTTGGTGTATATGCAGAGCCTCTGTTTGGGTTCAAGGTGCATTTTGTAGTTCCTGGGGGGGCTCAGCGCATCTCTGAGCTGAGGCCATCCAGAGGCGGCCTGGTGATGCGCTGATCCCACTTTTTCTGCGCAATTCTTAAATTTACTGGTAGCGCGCCCAGGCTATGCATATGCATAGGTAGGTTTTAGTTAGTGTTAGGTCCCCTCCCATGGAGGAAAGACTTCTTCGACAGTGGGAGGGACAAGTACCTAGCAAATTGCAAATTGTTAGTGAAACTAACATCCTCCAAGTGGTAGACAGGTCATGTGTGTGCTCATTGTGTATTTGAATCCCATGAGTGGGGTGTGCACTTTTTTTGCAGGTAAGCACTCATCTGTTTTTAAGTAGCGCTGTTCATTTCTTTGTTATGTTTGATTTAATTCTGGTCAGCTGCTCCCACTTGATAGTTTTCTTTGGTGTATATGCAGAGCCTCTGTTTGGGTTCAAGGTGCGTTTTGTAGTTCCTGGGGGGGCTCAGCGCATCTCTGAGCTGAGGCCATCCAGAGGCGGCCTGGTGATGCGCTGATCCCACTTTTTCTGCGCAATTCTTAAATTTACTGGTAGCGCGCCCAGGCTATGCATATGCATAGGTAGGTTTTAGTTAGTGTTAGGTCCCCTCCCATGGAGGAAAGACTTCTTCGACAGTGGGAGGGACAAGTACCTAGCAAATTGCAAATTGTTAGTGAAACTAACATCCTCCAAGTGGTAGACAGGTCATGTGTGTGCTCATTGTGTATTTGAATCCCATGAGTGGGGTGTGCACTTTTTTTGCAGGTAAGCACTCATCTGTTTTTAAGTAGCGCTGTTCATTTCTTTGTTATGTTTGATTTAATTCTGGTCAGCTGCTCCCACTTGATAGTTTTCTTTGGTGTATATGCAGAGCCTCTGTTTGGGTTCAAGGTGCGTTTTGTAGTTCCTGGGGGGGCTCAGCGCATCTCTGAGCTGAGGCCATCCAGAGGCGGCCTGGTGATGCGCTGATCCCACTTTTTCTGCGCAATTCTTAAATTTACTGGTAGCGCGCCCAGGCTATGCATATGCATAGGTAGGTTTTAGTTAGTGTTAGGTCCCCTCCCATGGAGGAAAGACTTCTTCGACAGTGGGAGGGACAAGTACCTAGCAAATTGCAAATTGTTAGTGAAACTAACATCCTCCAAGTGGTAGACAGGTCATGTGTGTGCTCATTGTGTATTTGAATCCCATGAGTGGGGTGTGCACTTTTTTTGCAGGTAAGCACTCATCTGTTTTTAAGTAGCGCTGTTCATTTCTTTGTTATGTTTGATTTAATTCTGGTCAGCTGCTCCCACTTGATAGTTTTCTTTGGTGTATATGCAGAGCCTCTGTTTGGGTTCAAGGTGCGTTTTGTAGTTCCTGGGGGGGCTCAGCGCATCTCTGAGCTGAGGCCATCCAGAGGCGGCCTGGTGATGCGCTGATCCCACTTTTTCTGCGCAATTCTTAAATTTACTGGTAGCGCGCCCAGGCTATGCATATGCATAGGTAGGTTTTAGTTAGTGTTAGGTCCCCTCCCATGGAGGAAAGACTTCTTCGACAGTGGGAGGGACAAGTACCTAGCAAATTGCAAATTGTTAGTGAAACTAACATCCTCCAAGTGGTAGACAGGTCATGTGTGTGCTCATTGTGTATTTGAATCCCATGAGTGGGGTGTGCACTTTTTTTGCAGGTAAGCACTCATCTGTTTTTAAGTAGCGCTGTTCATTTCTTTGTTATGTTTGATTTAATTCTGGTCAGCTGCTCCCACTTGATAGTTTTCTTTGGTGTATATGCAGAGCCTCTGTTTGGGTTCAAGGTGCGTTTTGTAGTTCCTGGGGGGGCTCAGCGCATCTCTGAGCTGAGGCCATCCAGAGGCGGCCTGGTGATGCGCTGATCCCACTTTTTCTGCGCAATTCTTAAATTTACTGGTAGCGCGCCCAGGCTATGCATATGCATAGGTAGGTTTTAGTTAGTGTTAGGTCCCCTCCCATGGAGGAAAGACTTCTTCGACAGTGGGAGGGACAAGTACCTAGCAAATTGCAAATTGTTAGTGAAACTAACATCCTCCAAGTGGTAGACAGGTCATGTGTGTGCTCATTGTGTATTTGAATCCCATGAGTGGGGTGTGCACTTTTTTTGCAGGTAAGCACTCATCTGTTTTTAAGTAGCGCTGTTCATTTCTTTGTTATGTTTGATTTAATTCTGGTCAGCTGCTCCCACTTGATAGTTTTCTTTGGTGTATATGCAGAGCCTCTGTTTGGGTTCAAGGTGCGTTTTGTAGTTCCTGGGGGGGCTCAGCGCATCTCTGAGCTGAGGCCATCCAGAGGCGGCCTGGTGATGCGCTGATCCCACTTTTTCTGCGCAATTCTTAAATTTACTGGTAGCGCGCCCAGGCTATGCATATGCATAGGTAGGTTTTAGTTAGTGTTAGGTCCCCTCCCATGGAGGAAAGACTTCTTCGACAGTGGGAGGGACAAGTACCTAGCAAATTGCAAATTGTTAGTGAAACTAACATCCTCCAAGTGGTAGACAGGTCATGTGTGTGCTCATTGTGTATTTGAATCCCATGAGTGGGGTGTGCACTTTTTTTGCAGGTAAGCACTCATCTGTTTTTAAGTAGCGCTGTTCATTTCTTTGTTATATTTAATGTATATGTAATGATGCTGCTATCCAAGAAGACACTGTGCCATTAATCCTTTCACATAAATGATCTCTAACCTGACTTACATGCATAACCAACAGAGGCTATAATGTGTAGTTAAAACTAACATAAACCTTGCTTATAGATAAATATAAAGATAATTTGCAGAACTGGTGTCCAGATCATGTTGCTAGATAGGAAAATGTGGTGGTAGATATTTAGCTCTAAGTGGGCTGGACTTGTCAGTTTAGATAACATCGCCTGCGGCACTCCTTTCAGCTTGCCGGTACATAGGTGGTGGTCCAGAACACTGGACAAACTGGGAGGAGCTGAGAGAGGGTTGTGTCACAAACTCCTCTTGACTTTCTCTCACCTCACATATGGAATATTTTTTTTAGTTCATTGCAAGCTACATAACAAAATAAGTTCTTCTTTTGAAAAATGGAACCTTGATATTACTTTTTCACATTATATGAGAAATGATTTGTTTACTTGGTGATGAAACAATATATCATACAAATATGGGGGAAAGGTTGTTTCTTAGTTTAAAGCTGAAAGGAAATCAAAAGTGGAAAGAAAAAAAAACAGTTGAACTTACCTGGGGCTTCTTGCAGCCCTCTGGAGTCATCCTGTGCTTACTCCATCCTTCCGAGTCCCTCCGGCCAGCAGCGGCAGCCCCCACAAAGGTGACTTGTCATACACCTCCTCACTGCAATCTAGATGTCTGGAGCATTCTGTGCTTACGCAGTATGCAAAAATTACTACTGCGCACACACAGAGCACCCTCTGCAGCGGAAGCAAAATTGGGTTGCGCGCGGCTCTGGGAGCAGCATGCACAATATCTGCCGAGTGGCTGGCCAGCTTTGGGTCACTACTGCTCAATGGTGGGACTCAGATGGATGCCGTGGGCACAGGAAGGCACCAGGGGATGCAAGAAGCCCCAGGTAAGTAAGTAGCACTTTAAGCAATTCTGGACGAGTAACAAAACGTAAGTCTCTAATGCAGGCTTTCTCAACCAGGGTTCCCTGGAACCCCAGGGTTCCTTGGCATTTTACCCCATCGTGGGGGAAGTATAATAGAGCACACTATAATAGGTGGTACTGTAACAAGAAGCACTAAATTGGGGGGTCAGGAGACAGTATAATGAGTGGCAGTGTAATAGGAGATAGTGAAATTAGCAAAAAAAATAAATAAATGTAGGGGTTCCTCGAGAGCAAAAAATGGTTTGCAGGGGTTCCTTGAGATCCAAAAGTTATTTACAGGGTTCCTCCAAGGTAAAAAGGTTGAGAAAGGCTGCTCTAATGGGATACATTAAAATGCTAATTACAAAGCAATTAGCACCTTTAAGTACATTGAAGTGGGCTATCTAAGAAAGCATAGCCTTTGGTAGGCTTCTTTTTCAGCATAAAGTGTCTGCTTGTCTCTAAAGCTTTCTACAGGTTTTCAATAATTGTCACCTAGAAAGATCATTTATGATCACTTCTGGGAACATTCTAATACAGGCACACTGTGGAGACTAAAACAGAAGAATCACAGAGGTCATTTGATTATCCAACATGAACGATCACTAATAACATCAATGCTTAAAAGGCACAGAAGCTCCTCTATCTAAGTTGCTACCGGGGTGCACTGGTTTAGAAACCAACACTATTTTAGAAAATACCCGAAGAAAACACATTTTTGGACAATCTTTCCATGGGTTACAATTTTGGTGAACAATCTGTTGACATAAATCTAGGGTAGTTTTAGAAAAAACTATAAGTGAATTTATACTTCAATGTATCAATTGACCATTAAATTCTATAAAGCCCAGTTCACATTCATCAGAATTCATGTGCATCATGCGAAAGTGCTATTTTGCTTCCATCGCAAATCTAGTGTGTTTCATTGGCATAACATCTGACCTGTGTTTTATCTTTTTTATGCCTTTTGCTCTGCATTTTAAAATTGTGTGCAGATTGCTTTCTTTATGTTTGATGCACAATGTGCGTTTAATGTAAGTCAATGAGAACACAGAAAAATCACATTTTGTGTGAAAATTTATAAGTGTTTTTTAAGTTAATTTGATACAATTTCACATTAGTATGCATTCAAAAATTGCAATTGAAACTTTGCATACCCCCCCCCCCCCCCAAAAAAAAAAACACACACACACACACAAAAAACAAGGGACTATCCCTAAAATAAAAATCACAAAATGCAGAATCATGCATGAGAAACACATGGATAGTCATATGTAGAATTTACATGAATAAGTGTGAAAAGTGCCTAAAACAAAACATAGGATTGGTATCTTCAGGAAATGCTTTCTGAATGACTATGCATTGTATGTATTATGGCTTAAAAATAGAATGAGTAAATGTAAATGTATTTTTGGTTATCATTTTTCCTTGCAATGCATTTTATTTTCTGTGTTGAACTCATCTATACTCTGAAAGCATCTACTAAAGAGAAAAAGATAGATTAACAGCCTAGTTAGATAAGGGGTTGGATACTTGCCAAGGTAAAAGTTGTAAAATTGGATTGATTTTTTTCTACAGCTTGCTAACGGCTCCCTGGAGTCAAAATGCAAAGCTCAAAAATAATAATTGATAGTCTGAAAAATATATAGTTCTGAAATACAGGCACTTGTATCAAAAGCACTTCCTAAAATATGCAGGCTTTTTATTCTTGGTTTTAACTTATGATGTCTGAGGCTGCTGTGTTCTTAGACCATGGCAACAACTGATTTATCCAGCAGTGAGAAAAGTCTAAATGAAGTCCCATATTGTATTTGGGAAGGGTGAGTTCCTAAAGTACCTTAAGGCCTGGAACCCACTGAAATCAGCAAACGCAAAACGCAACCGCTAGCGTTTTGTCTGAGCAGTTTGCAAGCGGATTCATGCACGTTTTTGGTCGTGTTTTGCAACATTGTATTTTTTTGCCCAGCGGGTGAGTAGCGTTTTGCGTTTTGCGTTTTTATCCTGATTGGTCCTGTGAATTATTTTTCATTTTGTTACAGTGTGCTGAACCGCAAAACGCTAGCAAAACCGCTCAGTTTAGGTTTTGCTGAGCGTTTCTGCTAGCGTTTCAATACTTTACATTGAAGCGCTAACGCTCCCAAAATGCTGCAGGTCCTGCGTTTGCGTTTCTGGGAAACGCAAACGCTCCTGTGGAAGTTGCCCCATCCATTAACATTAGCCCAGCGTTTTGGCAAACTGCTAGCGTATCGCAGTGCTGCCAAAACACTGCCAAAAGCGCTCCTGTGGGTTCCAGCCCTAAAGTTGCATATACTAAAAACTGACATATCCACATTTGCTAAGCAATTATATATGTTTTTACTATTAAAATAATAATAACAACAACAGGTAAGCTGGGCAGAGATTATGGAACCTATGAAAGTGGACCTCAACTCTTGCACAGGACAGAAGGAAAACATAGAGAAATGCACCCTGTATGTATTTAGAGAGTTTAGCCAGTTTAATTTCCCCTCATTTGTGTCTAATCACAAGTTGTAATTTAATCTCTCCCCTGCCTGTCATAGCAGATGGCAGATAAACTCATTTGAAAGCACAGAATGTTAACAATATGTCTGCTTCCATGAATCAGGAAGTAGAAACACTGCAGATTAATTTGTATCAGGTGTAACAAAGAAATGTTTTTTGTTTAAAGGTTATTATGCTGTTGCGTCCGCTTTAATGTGGGTCTTAATTTACTAAGCAATTTGAACTCACTTGGTTCATAACATTGAGGAAATGGAGATTCCACCCATTTAGCTTTGTAGGTCACTTCACTTATTTTGGATTTAGATGATTAAATGTTACCAGCTGTAGTGATCCTGGAACAGAATGTGCAGCCCCTCAACCACTCTTTTGTCAGCTTGGTAGCAATTAGCAAAGCCTATTGCACTTTTTCCTTATCATTGTCTGTGATTAGCAAGGCAGTGAGACACCGCTAACCCCCAGCAGTTACAAAGTGGGGCAGGACAAGGCCAGGCACTTGACCGAAAGAGCAAACATCCACATAAGTTCTGCAGCACACTGAGAGATGGAAAAAAGTATCCAAAATTAAATGGTAATTAGGAGGTGGTAGGAGGCACCCAATGATGTATATAGAACCATACAGACTAAACCAGAATTGGATGTACAGAAATTCTGCCGTAAATGAGTAAATCTCACTAAAAGATTAGTTCAAAAAAATCTTAACCCAAAGTAAAGGCATGACACTAGATCCGAGGAAGTGGCTTACACCACAAAACACGGTGTCCTACAAGTGCACTGCACAATTAAGTTAAGATTTGTTTAACTAATCTATTCACACAAACTACTTATTTAAGGTAGGACCTCTTTACTTCCAATTTTTGTATAGTCATGGGCCTTATATACATTTTCTTGGGTGCGTCTTACCACCTCCTAATTACCACTAAAGCCACCCCTAGATAGGGGAACTTTTGGAGAAGAAGATCTCCAGAGAGTGAATTTTTTTTGCAACAACAAGAAGACACAGTGAAAAACTGTGCCTATTCTGCCCATCCCACATCCCCTCCATATTTCACATGATAAGTATCACCTTTATTGTCATTGTTATTGCACAAGATGAACTTTTTTTGAGAAGAATTGAATGCAAGTGCATCAGCAATAAATCAACATTAGCAGTGCCGGGCTTTTTCACTGTGTCTTCTTGTTGTTGCAATATGTTGCCTTGGCTCTAAGCACGCTGGCAGTCTGCACACCGCAATCTGAGTTGTCCTCTCCACGTGTGTTTGTTCCTGTGTGCCAACCCACTTCTCTCTGTTGTTACATAGTGATTTTTTTTTCTCCTGGAGTTGCAACCACCATTCTACCGCCACCATACTGAGTACAAACATCTACATGCTCCTATGAGTGGTTGCCTATGTTGAACTCCAGCCTTGTGAGTATAACTTTTACTTGATTACCCATTCCTTGGTAAACCTGACAAAAAATACACCAGATTGGTATCCTGGTGTCCCCGTGTTCTTTTTTTTCTCCACAAGTCCTAACCCAAAATGAACTGTACCATCCAGGGGAGAGGAAAGAAAACTATATGTTCTTAATCATATCACATCTATTGTGCCTGTGTATTTAGATTAGTGGCAACCTAGACTCCTAAGTGTTCTGGTTCACCATGAGCTTGCTGTGCAATCCGTAACTCTGGGTGTTTCAAGTCCTACCCCATAAAGCCACAGTAATCCATGCCTTGCTTTGATGAGGATCAACCGGTCCAAAACCATCTGTATGCATGTTGGATTATTGTGGCTCTGTGCAATTAACAATAACAAGCTGACACATCATTGCCTTCCAGCAGTTCAAGGTGTGTTTAACTTTCAGGCACAACAAAGGGATGCATATTCAGCAGTGGTGCTTTGTTGGACACCTAAAAGCTCACTCCAAACTGAATAATTGCAAAGAAGGTGAAATTTTATTAACAATCCATTTGCATTTTCATCTAGGGATGATAATATTTCAAGAATAACAAAAGCAACTAGTAAAGAATAGATCCATATAAGTGGTGGGTAGAAATTACACCTATGTGTAATTATGCATTGTAATTCGCAATTATGCATCATAATGCAACATTTGCAGATTACGCACAAAAATGTTTGCATGAAAAAATAAATGCTACCCATAATAATGCATGTTAGCATATTTTACACCTAATTTCGTACACAACCATTTTTTGCATACGAGAGCATTTGTGCACTGAATATTTAAACATTAGCCACGCATCTGCAGTATACTGGTTGACCAATGCACATTTTTTGGAATACGAATGCATTTTTCATATTGAATATTTAAATAATAGCCATGCATGTGCAGTATACTGACTGATCAATGTGAATATGTGTATGCCTTGAACGCAAATTACACGTAATTGCATAATTACAGGTGTAATTTTGATTCACAAACATACTATGCTGTACATAATGTAATCGCAATTACACAATGCGTAATTGTGAAAAATTACACATTTCTACTTTGCTCGAAAATATTCCTCACAGCTTTAAAGCTACTATCACAGACATTTTTTAGTAGAATATCAATAAAGTGGTTAAACAAAGCACTTTGTCCTGCTATTCATCTTCAAATCCTCATCCAAACTGGAGATAACAGTATCTTTGTTTACATTCCAATGTTGATACATGTGTGTGTAACAAGTAAAAATCACTTTCTGAGTAGCTGTCTCTGCTTAAGGCACACAAACAGTTCAGAACTCATTAGAAGATTTTAATATATAATAAAACGCAGCTGGAATAAGATACAATGGCAGCTTTCAGGGCAAGACAAACTACACTTTGGAAACTTGTAATTTGTAGACAGATAATATTACTTGTGCACAAAAGCAAATATGATAACTGTATGAATAAGTAGAAAAACACCTTTTTATTGAATATTATGTCAGAGTTTCAAATCACTTTAATAAAGAATAACCAGTTGTGCACCTAGATAAGGATATATGCAACCTCATAATAATTACGCATGTTTGTATAATAAAAAGAGTAGAAGAGGTTTGTTGCATATAGCAGATATACCAATATTTTTTTCAAATACAAAAAGCACATCTAACTACATGCAAAGTCTACAAAGAATTTAAAAACTGAGAAACAAAATATTCAAGGCTATTATGGAGCAAGTGCAGAATAAACAGCCCGATGTATGCCAAATAAAGCTTGCTAAGCTGACAAAAGTTGAGGTTCAAGCTACCAAAGAAAAACATTTACTTTGACAAATATGTTGTAAAAAATGTTTTGGAGTGCTGCTGATGATTTGTACAAAGAAGGAAACTTAACATTTAAGGCTTAGATTGTTCTTATGTTGCCTACCGACCATTGTAAACGTTTTCCCTTTTTTTTTTTTAATACCGCCATGTTTCCCAAAAACATAGCAGGTTTTGGTACATTTCGTTAAAATAGTTACCCTGTAAAAGTTTGAAAAGAGCATCAGATTCCCCCAACCCGCAATTGACTTGTATGATTTTTGGTGTTAGGGCATATGTTCAGCAACATTCATTAGCATCAGGTTTAAAGCTAAGGTTTAAAGAGGCACTGACTCAAAAACAAAATTATGATATAATGAATTGGTTGTGTAGTACGGATAATTACTAGAACATTAGTAGCAAAGAAAATATTCTCATATTTTTATTTTCAGTTATAAAGTGTTTTTTTATAACATTGCATCATTCTCTAATATTTGCAGTTTACACACTACTAAGCATTCTAAATGGTTTTACAAAGCAGGCCAGTGAACTATTCACTTGACCTCTGGATAAAAAAAGAAAATACAGTGACTGACAGTTGAGATAACAAGCTTCAGAAGACAGAGCTCTCTGCGACTTTGAAAGTCATGGAGCTCAATGGCTCTTTTGCATAGATAACAACTGGAGTTTCTTAACTCTTCCTGTACTGGAAAAAAATATTAGACTTATGTCTCTGCTCCTAATGTTTTATTTATTAGCTATACTACACATACAAATCATTATATCATAATTTTTTTTCGCTTCAGGGTCTCTTTAAGTATGGTGAAGTTGAAGTTTAGAGTACAATTTCAGCTTGGGTAGACTATGGTTAAAGCAATATGTAAGTTATGGTTGCTAGATTTCGGAAATTATTCCATGGTAATTAGAAATAGTTCATGTTTGCAATTCAGTTAATTTTTCTTTGAGTAAAAATCAAGAAGCCATAGACTCAGATATAATTATAATAGTTCATTTAGTCCAAGTTCATTTAACATAGCTGTAACTACAATGGTGTAACATCATTTTTTAGACCATGCAAACATGAAACTCTAAAATGCACTTGAAAGTATTTGTAAATTATTTTTTTATATATATTCATTTACAGAGGAAATGTTCCTGTTATTAACTGCAACATTTGATACTCTGATTGCTGCTCAATACCCATCACTGCATTGTTTTATACTTCCTGTCATTTTGACTCTCTTTATTCTGTCTGGATCTTGTGGGAGACAATGCATAAATCCCCTGACCCTGAACGTTGCCTACTCACAGTCCATGCTTTTTTTTTTGATAAATCAGTGCTTTGTATCTGCTACTTGTCAACTGTCTTCAGTAGGGAAAACTCAACATTGTGACCAAAAAATACAAGACTCCCAACACATTGGCAAAATGGACATTTGACAAAGCCTGAACATTACTCAGACTGTAATCCAAACTTTAGATTATTGTTTCAGCATAGTAATGCAATAGAATACTAATTTTCCATTGCCACCTGGAGATATCTCTAATGGCTGTTTGTGGGCTTTTATGTTTAAACACTTTTTAAACCACAGATTGTATGGCAGGACATTAATATTATATTTTAATATATGTAAAAAAAAACTATAATTTATACTTTTCACTTGTCTTGATTGAACATAAGAAACTGGTCAGAAAATTAACTTTCCATTTTACCGTACATGGTGTACACAATTTAGTTTTTAGCCCCAAAGTCAAAGAAACATTTTTTATTTGTCATTGTTTAGTAATAAAGGGAAACCGTACACATCAATTGCCGCTTGACCCGTAGAGGTGAGCTTTAAACCTAAACTTTATTTAAAATTCACAACAGATAACACATTTGAACCAAGTCTCTATTGTTGTCTTCTGCATCCTTGAAATAACTCCAAGGAAGAAGCAGTCATACTGAAGCCAGCCATTCCATTTGTATTTCAACTTCACTTTCAGCAGATCCCCAAAAATATGCATAGATTTAAATTTGAATTTTAAGGAAATCATTTAAAATGCCTGATGTCAAAACAACTTCCTTATCCTTTGCATTTACCGTGCTGACAAAATGTATTTGTTCTTTGTTGATCTTGATTACATTGATTTGGAATTTTAATTGCATCATCCATCTGTCTGCAACTTTCGAAGATGTGATTGCGTACAGTACATTTGAAATGTATTAAATTCACACCTTCTTTAAAAAAAGACAGACTGCTTATACAGTAGAAGTCCACTAAGGAACCTTGTCAAATCAGAAAGAAGACGCAGGAAAATATCCAGTTTTCTACCTGCCAAATAAAGAAACAGGGGCATGCTAAATATGCATATGCCATCCTCATATTAGCTTCTATCTGCATCCTTTTCAAAACATTCACTGATCAGATTTTCATCAAAGCTCAGAGGTGGAATCGGCAGCAATATATTTGCATATGTTACACACGGATATATTACGCCTTGTTAAAATTCATCATATCATTGGGATATAATTTGTGTGTATATTTCAATTTTATAACCACTGATAAATAAATGCCCTAGGTTTGGTTATGATGCTCCTCTAATGGATCTGAGAAGGATGCCTTACAGCATGGTTCACCTTTGAAGCAAAATAATTGAATGATCTGGGAATCCATAGACTGCCCATCCATATTAATTTGAAATGAATTAAAACATTTGCACATACTTTTGGTAGATAAAACCTTCTAAAACTACAAGGAAAATAAACATTTTTAAGCAGGATTTATGTTTCATACTGATAAATATTTAAGTTAAGTCTATTGGATTATGTAGCCCTGCACATATATATTTTAAATCAGTAAAGGTATTCATTAAAGGCTAAGTAAGGCTAAACTGGTATTTCAGCATCTGGTGGACCCTGCCATCTTGGATGTGCTCGTGATGAATTAGGCTGCAGGCAACACTTAAAATGCTGCCCACCGTTAAGCTAATATATACATTGGGGAAACAGCTTATGGATGCAAATGGCATCTCTCTATTTTATACCAGTATTAGCATGATGAGAACCTTCTCTTACACTATCATAAAAGACTTGGATAACTCTTTGAAACAAAATTTTCATTTTGCCTCAGATACAGCTCTGCATGGCATCTACCATCATATGGTAAATACATATATCTTTGGAACTCCAGCAGAGAGGTATTAGGGGATATTATTGGCCTTCTACTGCAGCCAAATTTGTTTGTATGCATATGCTGTATCACCACTTCACTTTGTCTTCTAAATTATAACAACCTTTGAACTGTGGAAGTAAGGAGATTTTTGCATTTGCATTTATAAGATTGCCAACGCTCAAACAAGTGTCTTTTCTGGAGTAATCAGAACTTAATAATTGGTGGCTGCCTGTAACACTGACGGCACAAGAATCTCTTTATTACGCTAGTACACGTACAGACATGCGATAATTGTCACTTGTTGGTGATCAGGAAATGATCCCTTGGGTGACATTTTGGGGCACGATGCTGTACAGATGTGTTGTTATCCTTCTGTAGCTATTTTATGTAAGGGTTCTGTGGAGGGGGAAGAGGGATGCTAAACTATGCATGATGGAGCCGCTTCCCATGGTTGGGGGGGGAGATGAGAACAATGTGATTAGTGCAGCTCAGGCATTGGGGATCATTACACATCTATCAGGCTGGATAATTAGGCCACACTGACCAGGTAAATAATCCAGTGACCAGTATGAGAGAGTGTGAGAGGGATTTAACACACCTGTCCCCCATTCAACCCTGAGACCATGTAACACTAACGAGTAACATGTGAGTAATTTTGGCATTCTTCCCTTAGGTATATACTCACTTTTGATGCCAGCAATTTAGACATTAATGACTGTGTGTTATTTTGATGAAACAGTAATATTACACTGTATTGCTGTACTCTGACTACTTTACATTCTATCAAGGTGTCATATGTTCAGTGCTGTCCCATGAAAAGATATGATAAAATATTTTCAAAAATTTGATGTTTGAGGTGTTGTAACACATATTATAAATAATAACTGGTGAATCTATGCAAATTCCATCCCTCCTCAGGATATTGTTTTTGTCCTACACATACAAGGGCACCCTAGGGCTTGTTCACAGTGCTCAGTTGCATGACAGAATAATTTGACATGTCATCTCACTGCCCACAGAATTCTATGAGCCTGTTCACAGTACTGTGTTTTATCTGATCACAATATTCTCACTCGCTGCATGCAAACTTTGTATTAAAGTCTATGTCCAGTCTCCATTGCAGTTCACACTCATCACAATGCGTGCGTTATGCAACTGACCTCTGTAACCCTAGCCTAAGGCTAGATTCACAGTGGTCAGTTGCATAACGTACGTGTTAAAATGAGTGTGAACTGCAATGGAGACTGGACATGACATAGACTTTAATGCAAAGCCTGCATGCAGCAAGTTACAATAATGCAATCAGTTACTGTGAACAGGCCCATATAATTTTATGGGCAGTAAGTTGACATGTGGAATTTTTCTGCAACGCAACTGAGCACTGTGAACTTAGCTTCTTATTCTTAATGTCAGCTCACTGTCCATACAGTTCTATGGGTCTGTTCACAGTAAAGGGTCGTGACTGATCACATTTTTCTAACTCGCTTCATGCAAGCTTTGCATTAAAGTCTATGTCCAGTTTCCATTGCACTTCACACTCATTTTAGCGCGTTATAACATATGCGGTATGCAACTGACCACTGTGAATCCAGGCTAAAGCTACGTTCACAATGCCAACGCACGTTGTGGTTGTGTTGCTATAGAATGCAGATATAACGCAATGCAAAGAAGCAAGTAATGTGTTGTGGTGGCATGCGATGTAACAGAGGCATAAGATTGAAAATTGCATCATAGGTGTGCGACATTTTGTGTTGCACATTTGAGAGTATAAAGCCCCACCTTTTTAAAAACATATGTGCGCATGTGCAATGGCTATAACGTAGTACAGCGCAGTGCAAACATTCAAACATGCAAGCGTTACCATAGACTAACACTGAACGCATCAACGCATATATTTGCATAAATGCAGAGCAGGATCTGCGTTATTTTTACGTACCCCGTTGACACGTATCACACCACGTGCAGGGCTTGATTCACTAAACCGTGATAACTCAAATATCACACCTTATCAAAGATATCACACCTTATCAAAGTTAACATGCCTTATCAGACAGAGTAGCATAGCAAACGCTACGAACCCGCTGGGGCTCAGGGCAGGACGAGTGCCATTGCCAATTAGCAGGCATAAGTTCTTAGCGCTCGCTATGCTACTCTAATAAGGCGTGTTAACTTTGATAAGGTTTAATATCTTTGATAACAAACAACAAACAAACACAGAACATTTATATCATGCTTTTCTCCTGGCGGGCACAAAGCGCCAGAGCTGCAGCCACTAGGACGCGCTCTATAGGCAGTAGCAGTGTTAGGGAGACTTGCCAAAGGTCTCCTACTGAATAGGTGCTGGCTTACTGAACAGGCAGAGCCGAGTTTCGAACCCAGGTCTCTTGTGTAAGAGGCAGAGCCCTTTAACCATTACACTATCCAGCCGGTCTGATAAGGTCAGTGTGATATCTTTGATAAGGTGTGATATTTGAGTTATCACGGTTTAGTGAATCAAGCCCGCACTGTGAATTTCGCATTGACTTTTCATTACTGTGCGTTATTCTCAGTTAAAAAAGCTCTGTTATGACGCAACGTAACTGAGCACTGTGAACATAGCCTTAATCTGTCTGAAAATGTTATTGTATCTTTGGGATTATGTCAGTTTTGGCTGTTGTTTAGTTTTCCATTTAGGTGTAGCTCCATTTCTTCACTACTCAATAGATTCTTCAGCCTAACTCATACCCCTTCCCCGAACTGTACACCACAGCATTTGTTCACTGTCATTGAAAGTTCTGGCAACATCTGCATGCCAGTGAACACAGCTTAGTTCTCTGGAGGACAACATGAAGCATCATATAATACATGCTTTGCAAATAGCCTAACATGTGTCATTACAAAAAGTCCACCATAATTAGAGAAGCCACTCACTTATATCCAGTGATGAGGAAGCAGTGAGGCATAAACTGTGCTCCAAGAAAGAATACGCTTTTGCTTTGTGTTGAATGCCAGTGAAGTACCGTATTTTTCGGACTATAAGACGCACCGGACCATAAGACGCACCTAGGTTTAGAGGACAAAAACCAGGGGAAAAAAAAAATTACTAAACCTGGTGTGTCCATGGTGCAGAGGCGTCTTGGGGATGTCCTCCCCCCAATTACTGTCTCCCTCTTAGTAAGGTAACGACGCCTGGTGCTCTGCTATTCTGCATCATTCACACATGCCCCATGAGCAGTCCCACTGTGCATTGTGCTGACCTTCCAGATTCCTGTCCTATTCTACCTTTCCTGTGTCCTCTGTCCTAGCCCAATCCTTCTCCATTCATACAAGGCGGCTGCTGCTCTGAAATACATGGTGCCTAACTGGGGTCTGCAGCATAGTCTCCTTGTTTTACTGAGGGCTGTCTTATGCTTACTAGGCAAAGGTCACACTGAGAACAGTATCACTGAGTGGGATAATGGATCTTATCTCACATCAGTACTCCAGCACTGACAAAAATGGCAAGTACAAAGGAGAAAGGCCAGCTCACCCACTCATCCAGGCAGCAAACAAATGCCTCAGTCTTCCCACACCTCCTCCCTTCCTGCTGCTGGAGCAGTAAAGTCACAGAAACTCACCCAAAACACTGTGATCCACACAAGAAATACTTGACATAGCAGCTGACTTCAGGTTCCTTTGCCAGACATTGCTTGGATCCACAGACCAGTGGGGGAGCAGCAATCCAATCACACACAGATCACGGGCTGTTCGCTGCCGGAAATCCAGAGAAGGGGCACCCGCCGCGAGTCTGATGTTAACACTGTCATCGGGGAGCTCAGCCAGCCTATGGTTATAGCGCCTCCAATCCCGGGATCCCGAGCATAGATGGCCGTTTCTACTAGCAACAGCCTTATCCAGCTGACGGCCGCGGCTTGAGCAGCGTGTAGTCCTTTGCACGCCGCGGGTCAGCCTCCACACAGAGCGGCCAATCAGGCGAGGGACAGCCTCAGTGGGAATGGTGGGGTTTAGCACTTGTGGGGGACACATTTGCGCTGGGCTGAATTGTAGCATTCGGACCATAAGACGCACTGACTTTTTCTCCCCACTTTTGAGGGAGAAAAAGTGCGTCTTATGGTCCGAAAAATACGGTTGTAAAGGGACTCAAGGTCTCATTAACCAGTCCACTAACTAGATCATATACTGGTCCATCATAACGCTCAAGATTTTCAGCAAATATGTACTTGCTGTAGGGTGACCCTATCCAATAAAACCCCATTTCACACAAAATGACATTCATTTTCATGGCTCTGTGCTCAATGCATTTATGATTTAAAAAAGAAAGGCACAAAGACAAATGTGTCCTTTGTCTAGTATACTTTTAGAAGATGAGGGAAGTCATTCCTTTATGATGAGTGCTTATAGGATCATATAGAACCCAACGTGATCTGTAGACTGCAAACAGGCTGAACTCTCACCAGCATTAGACGTTTCAATGCATTAGACCGCTGGAGGAAGATATCCTTACCACTGGTAAAACATAATGTCATTTCAATGTCAAGAAAAAAAAGTTTGCCTTCTTAAAACAGAAGGTATGTGCAATTATTCAGGTGAGCAGATGATGTTTCCCATGATGCATCACTGCTGAATATGTAAATAATTCCCTTGTTGTCTTTGTAAGCTGTGCATTGTGCAATTGACAACAAGCTGAGACATCATTGCATTTCAATAGTTCTGGAGGTGTGTTCAGCTTACAGGAACAATAAAGGAATGATTTGCATATTCAGCAGTGATGCACTATGGGAGACATCATTTGCTCACTCCAACTTGAATAGTCACCAACATCTTCTGTTTTAAGAATGCAAACTTCTGTTTTTACGTAGCATTTTAGTAAGAGGGCTTTTTGGCCCTTTTTTTGCCCCTTACACACTCCTAGGAGTTCTGCTTCACCATGAGCTTGCTGGCCAATCTGTACTTCTTTTACTATGGAAGTGGAAGCAGGGAGTTCAGGTAAGCGCAGGAAGATGTTTGTTTTTTTGGTTAGATTGTTCTCTTTGTCTGTGTGATATTTTCTCCATTTTAAATATATTTAGTAAAAAAGCCACATCCTTAGTTGTCTGTAATTAAATACAAAAGACAAAAAAAAAACTTTAAATGGAAAAGAGTTTTATTTACTTAAAACGTTATAAATAACTTAATGCATTATTGAGAGGAAATATCGAGCTGTTAATGGCATATCAAATAAGAGTTTATTATTATCTATTAGCTTTAACCAAAATCCTAGGCTAAAGCTTAATGAGCATCATATATCAGTCTCTCTAATGTCTTCAAAAAAGCAACTCACCTAATACTTTATAATTTTTTTTTTCTTACCTTTATCTACAAAATGAGCCGCTGATATCCTCTCCCGTTACAGCCGCACTAATAGTAATAGTGAACCAATTTATAAACCCATTAGTGACACGTTTTGCTGGAGATAAAAAACAGTCAAAATTATCTGGCAGCAATTAATCTTAATGGCTGTATGCAGTAAACAGCAATGGGCTAATTCCAGCTCTGTCAGCCCCATCAAACAATCCCACATTAGGCAGCTTTTCACAGATCCATTAAGCATATTCAGAACAACAACAAATTCAATGCTGAAGGCATATGCACTAAACATTACAACAGTGATCTTCTGAAGCCATCATTATCTCTTAAATAGTACTTCCCCCATGTATTATCATTATGCTGTACATTAGAAATACTTTGATTAAACTCCCTTAATTCATAACAGACAGCTGCAGACCACTTATGCAGTTAATCTCAACACAACAGCTACTGAGGAAATATAACAAATGAATGCTATAAACTAGATGTCATTACTGGGTAAGACACCAATCCGGCTTTCCCAGTAAAGTGCATTCTCATGACCTGTGCTGCTACAATGTCAGTAGCCAAAAACGAAATGCACAACATCCCTGTATTTTTGTTAATAAGCAAATCAGTATATTGTGAGGCTTTGCAAAGAACATTTGAACATTCATATAGTTGCTTGCCCAAAGCACCCACAGATGCATGAGCACAGTTAAGCCTGGGCAAACATACCACTAAAAGATTTTTTTTCCACTATAGTCACTACCAGTATTCCTCCAGAGAATGCTAGAAAAAATGGCACTGTGCCATTCATTGACCTGACAGAACAATACAATACACAATTATCTGAAGCTCTTTTTTTTCTGGCCAGTAAAACTTGATTTAGTTATTATTACTTATTCACATACAAGGCATTGATACAGTATATGCCACTGGTAAATTAGAAAAGTAGTTTGCAAACAAGATACAGTAGTATTGGAAAAGGGAGGCCTCACTTCCCACTGAATATTCAGAATCAGAATCGCTTTTATTTCGCCAAGTACGACTGGGTCGTACCCGGAATTGGGCTTGGCACATGAATACAGGGCATATACATAGAGACATAGACATCGCTTCACACACATAACCATATACGGTATTTGGTGTTGTTTCAAGAGAAATGCAACTACAACATGATAGAGAGCATATTTATAAATGAGAATCCACTGTACACAGTCCCACACTACATAGCATAGGTGAAGTTCCCCTTGGCTTTGTGCTTTTCCCAGCTTTATAAGGGGTGCTCCAATTAATTCTCACCCTCTTAGTAAATTTCATCCACCTTTCTTAACATGTTGTTAAAGAGAATCTGTATTGTTAAAAATCGCACAAAAGTAAACATACCAGTGCGTTATGGGACATCTCCTATTACCCTCTGTCACAATTTTGCCGCTCCTCGCCACATTAAAAGTGGTTAAAAACACTTTTTAAAAGTTTGTTTATAAACAAACAAAATGGCCACCAAAACAGGAAGTAGGTTGATGTACAGTATGTCCACACATAGAAAATACATTCATACACAAGCAGGCTGTATACACCCTTCCTTTTGAATCTCAAGAGATCATTTGTGTGTTTCTTTCCCTGTGCAGCTATCTTCCACTGAAGTGTCAGGCTGTTTCTTCCTGCAGAGTGCAGACAGCTCTGCCTGTATGTAATTCCTCAGAGGAGGATTTATCCAGCTTGTAAAAGATAAGAGAGAAGAGAGAAGCTGTCCTAATCTAAATAATACACAGGCAGTGTGCAGAGAGGGGCTTGGAGGGGGGAGATGCTTCACAGAACCACAACACTGAAGAACTTGGCAGCCTTCCAGACACAGGCTGACAAGTTTGACAAGAGAGAGATAAGTTGATTTATTACAGAGATGGTGATAGTAGAACATGCTGCAGTAAGCCAAAACACATTAGAATAGCTTTTGGAACTTGTAGGATGATAAAAAACAGGATGCAATTTTTGTTACGGAGTCTCTTTAAAGAGAGTTTGAAGCCTTAAAAAAAATCCTCTTTTTACTTGACATAAATATTAAGCAATATGTGCAGAGCTAAAACGCTGCATTCCAGCGGCAGACCAATATAATTAAAGCCCCCAAATACCCAGGGCAAAGTTTGGGTCTCCTTCCTGGTAGAGGCAGAGTTTTGTGCAGCAGCTCTACTCCTACTCACGTCAATCTCCATGGATCTCCGCCTCCTCCCACCCATCTGAGTCTTCTTTCACTGAGAGGGGCGGGGAGAGGCGGAGATCCGTGGAGATTGACACGACTGGAGGTAGAGCTACAGTGCAAAGCTCTGCCTCCCCTGGGCAGCAAATTCACAACCTGGAAAGTCATGGAATTTTGCCCTGGGGATTTGGGGGGTTTAATTATATTGTTCTGCTGAGAGAATGCAGCATTTTAGCTCAGCACATATTGCTTGAAGAGAATCTGTACTGTTAAAATCTTACATAAATAAACGTACCAGCCTGTTTGTTGTCTTCTCCTAGCCTCCTCTGTGACATTTTCGCCACTCCCGCTGCTTTTCTGGTCATAATATCACTGTTTTATTCATTGTTTTTGTAAACAATGAAGATGGCCGTCAAACAGGAAATACATCATCAGAGTAGGTGCCCATTTGTAGAAGCGCCTCTGAAATGTGACTTGATTGCTGGAATGTTACTCCCACGTGTTGCCTTAGCTGCTTGTCTGAGCTCTACACTGATCTCTCTGCATGCACAGCTGTTTGAATTGTCTCAGCTCCACGAGCCTTGCAGACACGCTGGCTGTGACCTGCAGGGGGCGTGCAGGGGGCATGCATAACTTCTCCCTTTCATAGCAGAGAAAGTGCATTCCTCTTTGTCTCGACAAAGCTTGACAAAAAAAAGAAGATTAGATCTACAGAGACAGTGCAACTATAAAAGGCTGCAGTAATCCAGACCACATTAGAACAGGTATAGGAATTTATATGATAGAAGAAATAAGGCTGAACATTGTATTACAGAGTCTCTTTAACATAAATGTCAAGTAAAAAGAGGAATTTTTTAAGGCTTCAGACTCTCTTTAAGTGCAAAATTATTTAGGGTGCCTCACCTCCTTTCTTTGATATCAAACGTGTTTAAGCTGTTCTATTCAGAACTGGAGAAGAATATAGAAGATGGGCATTGATAAGAGACCTGAAGCTGAACCCAAAAGAAGAGGCGGAGGGGTATGTTTACTAAATATTGGTAAAATGCATTTGCTACAAAAGTGCATGTAAAGTTTACCAGGGTTTTACACAATCTATGTAGTGTCTGTTATTTAAATACTGTAACTCACATTTAGAGATGGCCCGAATGGTTCACCGGCGAACTTCCGTGGTTCGCGATCGCAGCAAACCGGGAACTTTTCTGAAAGTTCGGTTCGCCCCCATAGTGCATCATGAGGGTCAACTTTGACCCTCTACATCACAGTCAGCAGGCACATTGTAGTCAATTAGGCTACACTCTCTCCTGGAGCCCCACCCCCCTTATAAAAGGCAGGCAGTGTCAGGCATTGGACTCACTCGTGTGCCTGCAGTAATTAGAGAAGGGATAGCTGCTGCAGACTCTCATAGGGAAAGCTTAGTTAGGCTCTTGTAGGCTGTTTAGCTTGCTCCTTGCTGATTGTTATTGCTAAAAAAAGCACCCCTCAGCAGCTCTTTTGAGAGCTAATCTTGTTCTTGTGATCTATTTTTTTTTTGTGACCCACTTGCATTATATACAGCCCTGTCAGACATTGTCACTGTGCCTGTCCGGTACCTGTCTGTGTGTGACAGGTGCAAATGTAATACCCATCACTGCATATACCTACTACCTGTTGTTCACTTCAGTGTACCCACCTACATATGTGAGCGCGCACAGTGTCTCTGTGCCTGACCGGTACCTGTCTGTGTGTGACAGGTGCACATTGTAATACCCATCACTGCATATAGCTACTACCTGTTGTTCACTTCAGTGTACCCACCTACCTACGTGAGCGCGCGCAGTGTCACTGTGCCTGTCCAGTACCTGTCTGTGTGTGACAGGTGCACATTGTAATACCCATCACTGAATATACCTACTCCCTGTTGTTCACTTCAGTGCACCCACCTACCTACTTGAGCGCACGCAGTGTGATATACCACTCCATGCATACCTGTTAACTGCACCTGTGTGACTGACTGCACATTGTATTAGTAAAGTCAGTGCATACCTTTCAATTCATCCCCCCCAATATTGACAAAACAAAAGGCAGAGGCAGGCCACCTGGGAGGTCTGTTCAAGGTCGCGCTGTCGTGATTTTGTGCGGCCCTCGACCAAATTACAGTTCAGAAGAAGGCACGTGCCATCAACCCCCAATATTGTCAGGACTTAGTTGACTATTTAACACCTCATCTTTCTCAGCTTCCGCACGGAAGCGTGACATATCTTCCTCCTCCTGCTCTGATTCTGGCACCCCACTTAACACTCAGTCGGCCGCCACCACCAAAGTGCCATCACCCCAGGGCTCAGCGGTGTGGACATTTTTTTGTGTGTCTGCCTCAGATGAGAGCAATGCCATCTGTACTCTTTGCCACCGAAAATTGAGCCATGGAAAGACCAAGACCCGCGTAGGGACAACTACCTTATGAAGGCACATGATTACAAAACACAAACTGCAATATGATGACCACCTGAGAGAAAGCAGCACACAAAAGCAAATCCACACACCGCAGTGGAAGATATGCAATTATTTCTCAAAAAAGGCGATACCCAAACTGTACCGTGATGTTTAAAGGCAAGTGGTGTCATCTCTGGCACACAGCGTTGAGTCAAGGGTCCATCTGACCACGTGGTCTGCAAGGCACGGTCAGGTCTGCTCGAAGACTAAGTCAGTCCCCACACACAGCATCTCTGCCTGCACGCTGTGTGACTGCCTGCCCTAAGACTAAGTTGCTCCCCACACAGCACCTCTGCCCGCAGGCAGCTTTACTGCCTTCTCCTTCACCACCAACAGGATCTAAGAATCCATGTGGATTCCTGAATTTTTAAGGCCGCTCTGGTGCGTTTACATGCCTGCCTAATTTTTCTGGCTGCACTGCAGCTGCAACAACAAAACAAAAGGCATGTACATGTGCCAATTCCCCTTCGTGATCATTACCTTGCCGCGGTGAAGGGGCTTGCGTATCACAATGAAGCAATGACCGCCGGCTATATGAGTGTCTCGGGGGGGGGGGGTGGGGGCACACCCAAGATAAAAAGGTCATTGCTTCATTGTGGACAGACCAAATTTGATCAGCTGGAAAGTCACTGTTGTTCTATCAGTGAGCTACCTCAGCCCGGCGACCGTATGGGCTTGAAAACCGACACGGCCTGCGCTCTCGCCATGGTGCGCACCAGTCCAGCACGACCGTCACAACACAAACAGCTGTTTGCGGTGCATTACACAGTAATTTTGGTGTGTCAGTGTGAAGCAGTACTCTAATTACACTTCCTGATTGATGTATACACATGCAAGATGTTATGAAGCACTTTAGGCCTGCAATTTAGCATTCAATGGGATTTCTGCCCTTAAAACGCTGCTTTGCGTCAAATCCAGATTTTTCCCCGGGAGATTTGGCGTGTATTCCACTCCGCCATTCCCCCCTCCAGGTGTTAGACCCCTTGAAACATCTTTTCCATCACTTTTGTGGCCAGCATAAGTGTTTCTAGTTTTCAAAGTTTGCCTCCCCATTGAAGTCTATTGCGTTTCGTGAAAGTTCGTGTGAACCGAACTTTCGCGGGAGTTCGCGAACCGAAAATCGGAGGTTCGGGCCATCTCTACTCACATTATAAACACAATGCCTATGTTAGCAATGATGGGCCATCTCTACTCACATTATACACACAATGCCTATGTTAGCAATCATGGTAGAACCATTCTCAAGTGTCTGGGATCACATTGGGGAGAATGTCATGAGTTATGTATTGTAATATTCTCAAATTTTGCGTAATCATAATTTTTAATCAAAATTTGCAAATAGGATGCAAAATCATAATGCAAAATGTCCAGCAAATTTGTAATTAATTTAGTTTTTAACTGTAATTGTGATCCATATTTTCACAATAGCTTGTAGTAACTCAGAAATCTGGACTTAACATTGAAGCCAAATTTCAGCAGTTAATAACAAAGCCCCCACACCCGCTATCAACACCAAATCTGCTAAGTATGTTAGGGGGAATAGTGGGGGTAAATACATTTCAAAAAGACATAGTAGTTTTTGAGAAAATTAATTATAAAAAAAAAATTCCATAGTTTGGACAAAGGCTCTGGGGGGAAATGGGAGGCTTTTCTGCCCAGCTTTTCCAGAAACCCCCACATCATGGACCATGCAGTCTTGTATAACTCAGGGTGTGGAGCCCTACATGGACCATGCTATGAGTTCTGGCTATAACAGCCTGCCTGTGTGACAAGGGGTCAAAGAGGCTCAGGAGCTTAAACCCCATGCTGTCTGTTTTCTTAAAATCTATACAACTTTTATACAGAACTTGGAACTCAGTTTATGTTAATGTGTACTAAAGCACAATGCCATTTTACCAGGATTTTTTTTTTAAAGACTCTTTTAATTTTTTTTATGGATTTCCTCAAAAACTACAAGGTCTGTTAAAAAAAAAAAGGCCCTGCCCTCACTATTCCTCTTTACATACCTAGCATATGTGGGTAAGATAGCTTGTATGGGGGCGTTGCTACCAGCTGCTAAAGTTTACGGTATTATTGACTTCAATGTACATTTCGGTTTGCATGAAAATCATTTATGACTGCTACGTTAAAATGCAAAATTTACGAATGGATTACCTGAAATCAGTTCAAATTTGAAAAAGTAATTACGTACAATCATAATTGAGAAATTTTGCACAAAATTTACCATAAGTGAAATTAGCACATTGCGATCATCATTATTCATGTGTTCTTGCCCCAAAATTGTCACAAGGGATTTTTTCACAGTGTAAGTGTTTTTTGTAAGTGTTATTTGCTTTTAACTCTTACATAGTTACATAGTTATTTGGGTTGAAAAAAGACATACGTCCATCGAGTTCAACCAGAGAACAAAGTACAACACCAGCCTGCTCCCGCACAAACGCTATGCAGATAGGGACCTTGCCCAGATTGAAACCAGAGATCCAGCAATACAAGGTGAGAGAGAGCAATCCACTATACCAACAATTCAACCCTACAAATTAATACAGCAATGCAGCACTGCACACCACTGCACACCACATTGAAGTGTGGCCTCAGCAGCATTCAGTTGGCAATTAAACTGAGAAGTATGCCTATGTGGAAGTGCTGATTTGCCAGTACTTCTTTTCAAACAAGCAAAGAATTCCCAAGTCAAGTAGCTAGAAACCATACTGTATTATAGGAGAATGTTTCAGGGGTCATATTATTATTCTTATTGTTATTGATTTATAAACTGCCATCATATTCTGTGGCACTATAAAAAGTAAGAAGCGATGATGGGGTACATAATAATACAGACAAATGGTATACACCATTATACAAAATGCATGCTGTAATTCGTGACAAAATACAGAATCGATACAAAATACAGAATTGGTAATGATAGTGACAAAAGTAACATGATAAATAAAATGTACAATGAATTTAAAGACACAGAAGGGGGAGAGAGCCCTGCCCTTGCAAACTTACAATCTTAAGGAATAGGGGGTGAACAAGAGGTGGGGTGGTATACAATAAACATATCTGGAGGCAGTGTGTTTTAGGATATCTAGTAGGAGTTCAACTTGGCCTTAAGACAAAGGACAAAGGGGAAGTGGCCTAAGGTAGAGTGTGTGCTTGTTGGAACAAGTGAGTTTTGAGAGAGCGTTTAAAGGTAACAACGGTTGGAGAGTGACGGATGTGTTATGGAAGGGCATTTCAGAAAAGGGGTGAAGCATGTTCGAAACTTGTATACGTGAGTGCAAGGGGGTAATTCTAGAGGAGGACAAAAGAAGGTCATGTAAGAGTTTGAACTTATTTATCGGCTTAATTGGTAGCCAATAAAGAGCTTGACAGAGAGGGGCAGCAGAGGAAGAGCGAGAAGAAAGATGAATGAGATGAGCAGCCAAGTTCAGTGCAGATTGGAGCAGTGCCAGTTTGTTAGTTGGTAGTCCACAAACTATTATATTACAATAGTCCAGACGAGATATTATAAGAGCATTATTATAAGAGCCATATGTCCACAGAAGAAGAGAGTGTACTTATCCTGCCTTGCAATATAGAGTTTCTTAAGTAGTCTATTAGACCCTTACATTAGAGTATTATTAAGGTCAAAATGTATTTATTTATTTTTTTTGCTTGTAAGAAAATTAGTAGCAGATTTATACATGTGTAAAAACCCAAGAACTTGGAAAACCGATTCTGGTAACAGAGAAATTACTTTAAGGATCCCTCTAAATATCGAGGTTTGCAATGATTTTTACAGTATATTTTTAAGTATAAGCCAAGCAAATTTTCTTTGTTCATTGCCAGACTGGATACCAGGGCACAGGCAATAGAGAGCCACATCTACCTAAGCACTCAGTCCTAATTTTACAGCTGAGATTTTAACCTTGAAAATCTGTACATTCAGTTTGACTATGTGGTCAGTTTGACAGAAACCATCTGTTTGCTTGCAGTGTCAAATGGTAAGGTCTGCTGGTCCCTGGCCAAACATAAAATTCAGACCTTAAAAAAATAGAAACAGGCTGTGCCAGCCCAAGTGTGTAGAAAATCCAAATACTGTATATATGATCATTTTACATCCTGCTATCTATTTCCCTAATTGTTATGTTCAGCGTAATAAGATAATATTTTTTTTAAATCTTAAGATATAAATTATTAGTATTTAAACTCTGTTCTATTGTTTATCTACTCAGTCCTCGGAAATATAATTTTTATTATGCATGTTGATTTCTTACAAATGTACATGAAGAACACCTTTATTTTATTTGTCAATGAGTAGACAGCTGTTTATAGAATCTATACCCAAGCAGTGGAATAAAATACTGCCATAGTAATTAGTTAACTGTGCTTTATGGTCTTTAATGGCACTGGGATGTTTGCATTATAGTCGAACACATCATTAAGGATACAATTGTTATTTAATGTGGAACAATCATCTTTCTGATCTTCAATATATCCACTTAAGTAATTATTTCTGTAGCTCATTGGCTTTGCCTACTGACTTCTATTAGATTGCTTTCCAATCAATTGCAATATGTTACTTTTGCCCAACTTTTCTGTTATAGTGGATTGTAAGGATATGATAAGATTTCTTTCTTGCTTTCCATGTGATTATATACTGCTAATGCATAAGCATTCTGAAAAAAAAGCATTAAAGTTTAATTCCATAACCCCCAAACTATGCAAATTTAAGAAAACAGTAGTGCAGGCTTCTCACTATACAAAAAACATTCTCAGAATGGCTTTATTCAAAATTTCACATATACGGATTGCCTAAGCATATACACCCTAAGTCTTAGGGCCTAAGACACCCTGATGAAGCCTGATAGGGTGAAACGTGTTGGTGGGCAGAGCCTGAATGGCATGGAGTGCTGGAGTCTATCTAAACCACACTGATCCCCATGCCAAAAGACTGGAGATGCAGGTAGATCACGGCAAGCAAGCCTTATTTGAGCTGCCCTGTGATAAGAAATGGGCAGGTCTGGGAAAGTGACAGTACAGATCTGTGGAGAAGAGGAAACACACGTTAGTGACTCTGGTGGCGATGGTTGCTATGGGTGACTGCTTGGCCTAGCACTTGTTGATCAGTGCAAGATATTGATATCCATGCTTAAGAGCATTGTGTATTAATGGCTACATTTGCGGATTGCCAGATGTGAAACCCAGAGAAGTGTTAAAATGACACCACACAGAAATGATATGTGTGACTCCCACTAGTGTTGGGCGAACATCTAGATGTTCGGGTTCGGGCCGAACAGGCCGAACATAGCCGCGATGTTCGGGTGTTCGAGCCGAACTCCGAACATAATGGAAGTCAATGGGGACCCGAACTTTCGTGTTTTTTAAAGCCTCCTTACATGCTACATACCCCAAATTTACAGGGTATGTGCACCTTGGGAGTGGGTACAAGAGGAAAACAAATTTAGCAAAAAGAGCTTATAGTTTTTGAGAAAATCGATTTTAAAGTTTCAAAGGGAAAACTGTCTTTTAAATGCGGGAAATGTCTGTTTTCTTTGCACAGGTAACATGCTTTTTTGTCGGCATGCAGTCATAAATGTATTACAGATGAGAGGTTCCAGGAAAAGGGACCGGTAACGCTAACCCAGCAGCAGCACACGTGATGGAACAGGAGGAGGGCGGCGCAGGAGGAGAAGGCCACGCTTTGAGACACAACAACCCAGGCCTTGCATGCGGACAAGAAGCGTGCGGATAGCAATTTGCTTTTTGTCGGCATGCAGTCATAAATGTAATACAGATGAGAGGTTCCAGGAAAAGGGACCGGTAACGCTAACCCAGCAGCAGCACACGTGATGGAACAGGAGGAGGGAGGCGCAGGAGGAGAAGGCCCAGCAGCGACACAGAGCACAATGCTATACAGTGGTGGGTGGGTGAGCGGTGTACTACTGTTCCCAGCAGCGACACAGAGCACAATGCTATACAGTGGTGGGTGAGCGGTGTACTACTATTCCCAGCAGCGACACAGAGCACAATGCTATACAGTGGTGGGTGGGTGAGCGGTGTACTACTGTTCCCAGCAGCGGCACAGAGCACAATGCTATACAGTGGTGGGTGAGCGGTGTACTACTGTTCCCAGCAGAGACACAGAGTGGCAGTAAACACAATGCTATACAGTGGTGGGTGAGCGGTGTACTACTATTCCCAGCAGCAACACAGAGCACAATGCTATACAGTGGTGGGTGGGTGAGCGGTGTACTACTGTTCCCAGCAGCGACACAGAGCACAATGCTATACAGTGGTGGGTGAGCGGTGTACTACTGTTCCCAGCAGAGACACAGAGTGGCAGTAAACACAATGCTATACAGTGGTGGGTGAGCGGTGTACTACTGTTCCCAGCAGCGACACAGAGCACAATGCTATACAGGGTGAGCGGTGTACTACTGTTCCCAGCAGAGACACAGAGTGGCAGTAAACACAATGCTATATAGTGTGGGTGAGCGGTGTACTACTGTTACCAGCAGCGACACAATGACTGGGGGGACCCTGGCTAGCCTGGCTGGAGAGAGAACTACCCTGCCTGCCTACCCAAAGCTAAACCCACAGACAAATGGCGGAGAAATGACGTGGATCGGGTATTTATTTACCCGAACCACGTGACCCGTTCTGCCAATCAGAGCGCGTTCGGGTCCGAACCACGTGACCCGTTCGGCCAATCACAGCGCTAGCCGAATGTTCGGGGAACGTTCGGCCATGCGCTCTTAGTTCGGCCATATGGCCGAACAGTTTGGCCGAACACCATCAGGTGTTCGGCCGAACTCGAACATCACCCGAACAGGATGATGTTCTGCAGAACCCGAACAGTGGCGAACACTGTTCGCCCAACACTAACTCCCACTGAGGTTTGTTACTTCTTAAGTACTCACATTGAGTGGTCATCTATGCCTGTGTTGGCACTTTATAAATCATTAATAATAATAATAATAATAATATTGAGTGTGATCTCTCAGAGCAATATGGTATATATATTGTATATGAAAAATACAAAGAAAAGCCTGATATGAAAAAATATTGTTTATGCAGATTGTTTCAGAATATTAGTCAATGGCAAATAGAAAACAATATCTCCATGCATGGTTTACATGCCAACAAGCCGCTTTCGGCCACCTTTGGGGGGGGGGGGGGGGTAGGGGCAGTGCGGCGGCAGAAGGGGATGGAGTGCAGGACAAAAAGGACACAGACGTCCAGCTAACATCTCTGTGTCCCAATTGCTCTAAAAGCTTCGCCTCAGGTACACTTTAAGCATCGCTATATGTGACATTTTGAATAAAGGCATTCTGAAAATGTTTTTTGTACCTTGAGCGACCTGCACTACTTTTTTCTTGAATTTGCATCATTGTACTTAAACCTGGAGATGGCTCGAACCTCAGACTGGGTTTTTGTAACACAAGTAGGCCCACCCTTAATATATATGAGGGAAAAGGACGCAAGCAAGGAGATGTAGATTAGTGCATCCCTTTGCTAGAACTCCAATGAGGGGATTCACGATAATTTATAGGGTAATGAAGTCTGTGTATTACACACGTTATATATTAGAATACCTTTTCTTATCATTTAAAGAAGATGTCACATAATCATAATTTTTCTTCTGCCTGCTCCTCATGTGCCAGATGGGGTCCTACCTCTGCTCTCAGCCTCATTCTGCAGACATTTTCCAGTTCACAAGACAAAAGTTTAAACACCCTTTTCCTGAATTTAGCCATCACAGGAGCAGGACAAACTTGCCACAATGCCACAACCATGTTACTTGTCTCATGGCTTATTGCAACTACATCAGCTGAGAAGTGCAGAAACCATGATCTTCCACATAGCTCCAGTGAAATATCAACAATTTCCCTAATTCAGTGGGGTGAACCAAACAATTGCATAAAAATGTGATTCAACTAAAGCATTTTTAACACAATCCCTTCTTTTCAGGGGATCAAAAGTAATTGGACAATTGACTCAAAGGCTATTTCAGGGGCAGGTGTCAGCAAGTCCGTTGTTATGTCATTATCAATTAAACAGAGGCCTGGAGTTGATCTGAGGAGTGGTGCTTGCATGTGAAAGATGTTGCTGTGAACAGACAACATTGGAAAGCCACTACTCTGCCTACGCAGGAGTGTGGAAGATAAATATGTCAGTCGCTACTGCGCCTGCACCACAGCCGACAAGCTATGTATGCCAGGGTCATATGCAACATTTTTAACCATGACATAACAATTGGTGAAACCATACAGATCATAAGTCAATTGGTTCCAAGCCTGATATGATCTTAATTATTATGATCGGGAGATGTATCAGGCGTGAAGCATATTGCTGTAAAGTTTTACTAATTATTGGGGCCTAGTAAAAAAAAACAAAAATCTGCATGTGATCCTGGCACATCACTGGTTGTTTGCACCTTCATGTCAGGTGGTTTGATGCTGCTATTGTTCAACTGAGCAAATCCAAAACAGGGTAATTTGTGGGCCAAATTAAAGGGAGTCTGAAGGGACAAAAAAGCAGATACTCACCTTAGGAGAGGGAAAGCTCTAGGTCCTATAGAGCCTTCCCAGGTTCCTCACAGTAGTGATGAGCTCACGGGCAGAATGAGGCTTAATTGACTCAGGTGTGTACACGGGGGACAGGGGGATAATTACCCAGATGTCCGGGCGCTTCTATGCGTATCACATGCGTCCAATGGGATGTGTTCCATGACTCAATAACGCGCACCTCCTCCTTCTAGCCGATGGAGGAAGTGCGCGGTATTGAATCGTGGAACGCGTCCCATTGGACCCGTGCGAGCGTGTGATATGCATAGAAGCGCCCGGACATCTGGGTAATTAACCCCCTGTCCCCCATGCACACACCTGAGGCAATTAAGCCTCATTAGAATCACAGATTCGTCTAGTTTTCTACCCATGAGCCTATCACTACCCCACAGTCCTGGCATTCCCCCGCAGGCTCCCCCATTAGCAGTCTATGACCCATGGGTTGTAGACTGCTATCTTCTACGATGGGTTGGCTTCGGGAGTCTTCGGAAGTACTCGTGCTTCCGAGGACGGGCTGGCTATCCCATACTCCACACGATCGAGCACCCTTTTTCGCTCACTTATGCGTGCACAGTACAGATTAATTTTATTGTGGTATACTCATCTTTATTGTGATGCGTTTTGCTGGTTGAACCCACTTCCTCAGGCAGTAGGGGTGTAACTATGCAAAATTGTCTACTTGTGTAGGCACCTAGAATCGACTATAATAATAGGTTACCTCTAAATACCCAACACTGACAAACCTTTCATAGTATCTGTATGTGATCTTTTTACATTGTTGTTTTTTGGTATATAGTAAGAATAGAACAATTAATTCATCATTTTAACTGTTTTATATTTACAACACTGAAATGAAAAATAAAATGCAGCTTCGTGTTGTTAATGCGCAGTTTATCACAACAGTTTATTCATGCTATTTTTGTGTGTTGCTGAAGCAAAGTTCAATCAAACCTCATAATAATTAATTCTGAGTGTATTTCTTTCCAATAATTAGGAATGCGCGTGAGGTGTAGTGTGAACACTGTGAATAATCTGTCACAAATTTGAAAAATTGTCATGTAAAGAAATTTTAATACGTTATTATACTATGACTTATACTTTAACACATACAGTTATATATGTTCTACTGAAGGGAAAAAAGTGCTCCTAATTATTGAAGACAGCTTTGGACTTTCCTGCTGTTCGTGGTAGAAGCAGGTTTTGCATTGTACAGTATAAAAATTGAAACTTGTAACACGAAAAAAAAATCTATACATTAAAACTAGCCTAATGTAGCCTTTTTCTGTGTGACCTATACCCACACGCAGAACCAAGAAAAAGAATATTTCTTGAATTACGTTTTAATTAGAATTCTTAACATTATCGTTCAATGTCAGCTATTCAATTGCCTAACCAGTATTTAGAGGGAAGTTATCACACTTAGACCCGTCGTGAGTCTTTAACATCATTGTGCAGAATATCTCTTGACTTTCACCTTGCTATAGTCCTTGTGTTTTACATAACCAGCACTAATCATTTTCTGGTTATTTAATTAGTCTACAGTAACTCTGAAGATTCTTTCAAGAGAAGACCAGCCGAGTGCCTTTTTTCCCTTTGTTTAGCAATAAAATGTCACCTTTTTTTCATAAAAAGGTACAAATTTATATGCATGCTAAGTAAATTACAAGAAAATAATTGAAAAAATAATTGAGAGGGAGAAATGCCATTGTTGTTTCTTAAAATGCTTCTTTGTACTTTTTGTATTTTGCTTGTCAAATGTCAAGCTGTTTTTTTTTAATTGTTTCTTCATGTTGTATTTTATTATATTTCACAGGAATGTTGATTTGATTGTATTGGCTTCACCTACTTTTTCAAGAATGCACTATAGACAAAGACAAGCATCTATATGCATATATAGATGCCACAGAATATGTTGGCGCTTTATAAATCATTAATGATAATAATAATATATATAGAATAATGTTCTCTATAAAAATGTACACTTCATTGCTGAAGATCTTAAGGGGGCCTTTCACACTGGTGCGGTGAGTCATTTTACCGCACCTCACCACTATGCCAATGAAAGCCTAGAGGTGCTTTTTTATGGCAACTATGATTAAGGGCATATCTTGAGCCCAATAAACATTAGTTGATCCAGTGGATGGACTTTCTTCCTGTGTCTGTTCTTACCGGTTATATACTCATCCAGGGTCTGCGGATCTCTCCCTCTCTTCTACCATATTCTGCCTTGCACACTGGATCCCGCTGACAGCGATCTGCATTCTGAAACTGGCCTCAAGGACCATCTAGCTGCCTATTGTTGTCATCCAATGTTTACATATTGTTTACCAATAGTTTTTTTTTCTTACCAGCACCGCTATTGTCTGCTGCTCTGACAGCTTACTCATGCCCCACCCCTGCAAGTTTTTACTGCTGCTCAGTGTGCAACAATCACCGATCAACCCAGTCCTAATCTGCCTCCATTGTGGATGGATAGTGTAATGGTTAAAGGGACCCCAAGCAGTGCAGAAACTATGGAAAGATGCATATAATTTTAAAGCTCTCTTTCTCCTCTTTCCATTGATATATAAACCGCCGCCCTACGCCTTTTAGTTTTCGCTATTTTCACGATCGATATAGAGAAGTTACAAGTTACATTGTATTACACAGGGCGACTTTTTCTCAAAGTCAGCAGCTCCAGTCAGCAGAATGGAGCTGCTGACTTTAGGAAAAAGTTGCCCTGTGTAATACAATGTAACTATGGAAAGATGGATATCATTTTAAATCTCTCTTTCTCCTCTTTCTGACGACACATAAATCGCCGCCCTACACCTTTTAGTTTTCTCTATTTTTGCGATCGGCTGCAGCAATTTCAATCGCGAAAATAGCGAAAACTAAAAGGCGTAGGGTTGCGGTTTATATATCATTGGAAAGAGGAGAAAGCGAGCTTTAAAATGATATGCATCTTTCCATAGTTTCTGCACTGCTCAGAGTCCCTGTACTCTTTAAGTGCTCTGCCTCTGACAGAGGAGACCTGGGTTCAAATCTCTGCTCGTCCTATTTCAGTAAGCCAGCACCTATTCAGTAAGGCCTCTTTTCCATGGGCAGTTGAACTGTGTGCTCAGCAGGCAGTTACTAGGCAGCAGTGAACAGTTAAAAGGCAACAGCAAGCAGTTGTGAGAGTTTGAGAGGCTTTTCACTGCCTATCAACTGCCTGTGGAAAATAGGGCTAAGGTGTTCTTGGGTGAGACTCCCTAACGCTGTTACTGCCTACTGAGTGCGCTCTAGTGGCTGCCTCGCAATCACTTTAAGTCCCACAGGAGAAAAAGGCTATACAAATACTGGGATTATTATTATCATGTGCATTGTGTCCTTGTCTCACCTTCCCTCTGTAGAAGGCAGTAGAGTATGCTGCTCATTCTTCATAGTGTTGCCAGCAAGATTGAGCGCAGTCTTTATGGGCTACAATAGTTAGGGCCCGTTTCCACTAGTGCGGAAAATGGGCCGAATCCGCATAGTTTCCCCGCAAGCAAATCACGTGGGGAAAATCTGCCATGGAGGATAATGGTGCCACCGGCCGAATTGCTTAAAGGGGAACTGCAGCCTAAACAAACATACTGTCATTAAGTTACATTAGTTAAGTTAATTAAAATAGATAGGTAATATAATATCTTACCCACCCTGTTTTAAAAGAACAGGCAAATGTTTGTGATTTCATGGGGGCAGTCATCTTTTTCATGGGGGCAGCCATCTTTTTGGTTGAAAGGAGGTGACAGGGAGCATGAGACACAGTTCCAACTGTCCTGTGCCCTGATTACCCCTCCCAGCTGCGCCGCTAGGCTTCAAATCTCCAATTCAAAATTCAAAAAACAAATTGCACCAAAACAGCAGAACGAGAACAATAACATCAGAAATCCCATTATGCTTTGCACAGCATCAGGGGAAAAATGCCCGGGCAGTTTTTTCTGTGCAGCTAAAAAATGAGGCTTAGGTAAGAAAAACAAAGTTCTGATGCTGTGAAACTGTTAAAGAAACACCAAGACTTTTCAGTGCTGCTGAGTAGATTTTTAGTCTGGAGGTTCACTTTAACATAGCGATTTGGCTGACATTGCTATCAGTTTTGGTGCAAGTGGCAGCGAATCCCATAACCATGCATGACACGGCTTCTGGGATTCGACTGAGTTCTTGCAGAAGAGGAAGTGCCGCCGTGCGTCTCGCAACTTTGTATGTGCTTAATATTTCACCATATGCATCACACCACATGCAGAACACTTAATGTGACTTTTCCACTCTGTTGTGATCCTGCCTTTGCAGGATGTGCAATACAATGCCGCACTGTGCAGATAACAGACACATATATAATGCTGCTGTACACAGTTGGGGCATCACCTATGTGGATGAAGAGGTTTCAGGGAGCAGTCAGTGGCAGCAGTACTTATATGTGTGTATATTATGCTTAAAAAGTGAAAGAGAATGGCTGATGGAGTGGAGGTCTTGCATACAGAAATAAACAAACTAATTACAGCTTATTAAAATGCTGGAACTGTTCATTTATTGAGCCACCACTCTCACCTTCACAACAATCCATGCCATTGTTTGAACAGTTAAAGAGCTGAAATGCCTCAATACCCTCAATACCAGCTACCGTATTTTTCGGCGTATAAGACGCTCCGGCATATAAGACGCACCCAGATTTAGAAGGCAAAAATCAGGAAAAAAAGAAAAAACTAAACCTTGGTGCGTCTATGATGCAGGGGCGTCTTATGGACTTTTCACCCCCCAGTTTCTCTACATACTATTACACTGACCACATAAGGGGACAGTGTAATGATTGCCTATTCCCATGTTGCCTGCCTGTGTTCCCCTATGTGGTCAGTGTAGGGATTGGCTGTTCCTGTGTCCCCCTGTGCCTGCTGTTTCCCCCTGTGCCTGTCATGTCCTCCTGTGCCAACCATACCCTTCTGTGCCAGCCATGTCCCCCTGTCAGTCTCCCCCTGTGCAAGCCATGTCCCCGTCAGTGTCCCTGTGCCAGGCATGTCCCCCTGTGCCAGCCATGTCCCCCTGTCAGTGTCCCTGTGCCAGCCATGTCCCCCTGTCAGTATCCCTGTGCCAGCCATGTCCCCTGTCAGTATCCCTGTGCCAGCCATGTCCCCCTGTCAGTATCCCTGTGGCAGCCATGCCCCCCTGTCAGTGTCCCTGTGGCAGCCATGCCCCCCTGTCAGTGTCCCTGTGCCAGCCATGTCCCCCTGTCTGTGTCCCTGTGCCAGCCATGCCCCCCGTCAGTGTCCCTGTGCCAGCCATGCCCCCCTGTCTGTGTCTCTGTGCCAGCCATGTCCCCCTGTTAGTGTCCTCCTGCCAGCCATTTCCCCCTGTCAGTGTCCCTGTGAGGTCCGTGTCCCGCTGTGCCGGCCATGTCCTCCTGTCCATATCCCCCTGTGCCAGCAGCGTAATTACAGTATATACGTTACCTGCTCCTGCCGCCGCGCTCCTGGCTCCAGTCCTGCTTCGGGATCCTCTTCTGCCATCCACCGATGCCTGCTGCTACAGCCGCCGCGCTCCTGGCTCCAGTCCTGCTTCGGGATCCTCTTCTCCCATCTACCGCTGTTGCAGCCGCCGAACATAGCTGGCCGGTGAGTCCTAATTAGCCGCGCGGTGATTACGCAATCAGCACACGTGCGCCGGGGTCAAGCATGCGGGGTCACGCATGCGTGACCCCGGCGCACGTGTGCTGATTGCGTAATCACCGCGCGGCTAATTAGGACTCACCGGCCAGCGATGTTCGGCGGCTGCAACAGCGGTAGATGGGAGAAGAGGATCCTGAAGCAGGACTGGAGCCAGGAGCGCGGCGGCTGTAGCAGCAGGCATCGGTGGATGGCAGAAGAGGATCGCGAAGCAGGACTGGAGCCAGGAGCGCGGCGGCAGGAGCAGGTAACGTATATACCGCTTCCCTGCGCACCTCTGCATTCCAAAATCTGTACCTTCGCCGCATAAGACGCACCCACTTTACCCCAACAATTTTGGGGAAGAAAAAGTGCGTCTTATACGGCGAAAAATACGGTAATACATGTATTGATGTAGGGATCATATGAGATTTGGTAAGTGCTTTAACTAGTAATTGTTCCTTAATGATAAATTAAAGAGAGTCTGAAGCGAGAATAAATCTCGCTTCAGCTCTTATATTCTATTTTAAACCGCCGCTATCCCGCCACACAACGGTAGTCCCTTACCCCCCAAATCCCCTCCGTCCTCGCTGGGGATCTCTTCCTGGTGAGGCAGGGCTAATGGCCGCAGCCCTGCCCTCACACGCGTCTGTCAGCGCGTATCTCCGCCTCTCCCTGCCCCTCACAGTCTTCCTTCACTGAGAGGGGCGGGGGAGAGGCGGCGATGCGCCGCTGATAGATGCGCTGTGAGGCAGGGCTGCAGCTGTTAGCCCTGCCTCCAGCAGAAGCAAAATCTATGACCAAGTTGGTCGTAGATTTTGCAACGGGGGATTTGGGGGGTAAGGGACTCCCATTCAGCCGTGGGATAGCAGCGTTTTAGCAGGGGCACACATGCCCCTGCTATATATAAGCTCTGATTTATTCTCGCTTCAGAGTCTCTTTAACAGTTAGTTCTTCAATTAATAAAAAATACTACTACTACTTCAAATCTGGGCTAGGACCAAACACAAGGAATCTAGCGCAGGAGATTTGGGCGCGGCCAGCGCCACCGTGGACCGTAATAGTAAGTAAGTAACTTTGGTGCCGTCAGAAGATTGAGCTGAAGTTACTTTTAAAGCACTGGAATTTGTCCGCCAGGAATTACATCATTCCCCACCATCCACGAGGACCTGGAGGGGGAATAGTAATTAACACCGCCGGGACTCGTGCAGCAGCAGGATAAACCATATATCGGCTGTATCCATACACCCAAGTCTCCCAGCGGCGATTTCCCTCATACACGCCAGGACAGTATCTGCATGGAGTTTGTATGTTCACCCAGTATTTGTAGGGGATTTTCTCTGGGCATGCCAGTTTCCTCACACATTCCAAAGCATGCAGTTAAGTTAAGTGGCTTCCCCCCAAAAGATGGTAGGCGTTAGATTATTAGCCCCTCTGAGGGAGTGACACAATTATACATTACTAGTCTACCTAAGCCCATTTAAAAATGGGCTCTAGGTAGTGATATAACTGCTTTACCGCCACCAGTCACGCACGCACCCACCAGCCCGTCGCCGTGCACGCACCCACTTGCCCGCAACGAGCACACGCACCTGGCCGCCCGCCGCTGGTGCGCACCCGGCTGCCCACCACGCGCGTGCACACCTGCCTGCCTGCCGCATGTTTACACGCCCGCCCTGCTCCCTGGCCCGACCTCCCGTCCCAACGGCTGTCTGTACTGCGCACATGCGCAGTACAAAAAAGCCACGAACAGACAGACAGGGAAAGTGGATGATGCAGGGACATTTAGGTTTTATTGTATAGAATGTAATGGGCTGCAAAGGATGTCAACGCTATACAAATATTAATAATAATTAATAATAATAATATCCTACCACTAGTACTACTTACTAGTACTACTACTTATAATTATAATAACAGTACTTCTATTCTCCAAACTCAGGTTTTATAGATGCCAATTTTGTGATTAGTGTTATTAAAAATGTATGAAGAACAAAATTTACCAAATAACTAATAATCGGTATTTCTGTATTTTTGATAAAGCACAAATAATGGTATGCATGTGTACTTACTTTTTATTTTTATTTAGTATAAAGGGCATTGCGTGAATGAATGAAGATGCAAGCCTGTTTTGCTTACAACCGAATAGTGTTTAAATATTTTTTTCCCCTCTGAAAATGTATTTTTATAAAATGAAAATGGGATTCTGCAACAAATTGTGATTCCTGCTACCTATACATGAAGGTAACCTTTCAATCTTCCCTCCCTAATTTATAGATCCATGTACCGCATGGTTTGTTTGAACGATTGTGTCAGCTATATTTTACTTTACTTTATGAAAAGTTTCTGAATTTAATTAAGGGTCAAGTACTGGCAGTACATAAATGCAACAGCTAAAACATATTTCTGATCACTCTGAAGACTGCAATCATGAAAATTATTATCATTGAATAAAACTGGTCTCAGTGATGGGGACTGCGAGATGGAATCTGTGTTAGTCAGCCATAATTTACATAATAATGAGTTCCTAGCTTTCATCAGCACCTTTTGTTTGTACAGTGCTTTCTGCTACAGTAAACTGTCAAAATGTCAATCCTCTCCAATCAGCTAGAAAATATCAACAGTAAACAAGGCTCATGGAGAAATTCTCAGAATGAAGCGGCCAAAGAAGAAAAAAGGGATGGATATGTTTGGAACCATTTTTTGTGCTTTTCTTAACCCTTCATGCTGAATTATAACTTAAGCTGGCAATTGCTCATGCATTCAGTGTATTGCCAGTGAAAATAATGTGCCTTTGTTTAGACTGTTTACAGTGTAAAATACTATTTTTTGTTAAATATTCATCTATTACATGCAAGTTTTGCTTTCATAATTTTTTTTGTTTGTTTTTTTTTTTAAAGACCAGGGCCCCGATCATTAATAAATTCTATTTTTTTATTGTAGTTTTTCTCTCATCCATACATAACAAGAAAGCAGCATCACGTGTTTACACAAAACTAACAACCCCATACCACATACTCTGCTGGTGTTACCCCAGCTCTGTGTGCTAACTATGCAGCCTAACCTTTCTACAGCCGCTACTTATACTATCTACATCTCATTCAATTGTGAAGATCAGTAATCCATTACATGAGCTTTGGGAGCTCAGAAAGCCAATTATACTATGTGACAGCACAACACTATACCACATAAACCTTTCCACATTAGCTGTTGTGAAACCGTGCCAGCTAGGGGCATTGCTAGCCACAAAGATCAGTGGCACGTGCCTCGGATCTATTCTGGGGGGCCCCGGATGTCCCCCAGGCAGAATAGAGACACCACAGCACCCAGCATGCCCCATAGAGGCACCACAGCACCCAGCATGGCACTATACAATGCCCAGCATGGCACCACAGCAACCAGCATGCCCCATAGAGGCACCATAGCACCCAGCATGGCACCAAGGCACATAGCATGCCCCATAGAGGCACCACAGCACCCAGCATGGCATCACAGCACCCATCATGTCTCCATACATCAACAAATGCTGCCCGTATGCCCACATAGAGGCACCACAGTACCCAGCATGCCCCCATTGAAGCACCACAGCTCCCAGCATGCCCCCATTGAGGCACTACAGCTACACAGGGTACAGGGTACACAGGGTACATCAAATGAGACCCTTCAGAGTCCTTATCCCTCTGAAATACTGAGGGTTACATAAACTTGTACTAAGTAACAATCCCAAAAAAGGGAAGAAAAAATAGTGCAGACCTCTTAACAACTAGCCGACCGCATCACGCCTGACGCCGATCGACGTAAAGTCCTGGGGCTCTGTTTTGCAGGAGGTCGCGCACAGGCTGCACACGCATCGCCTGCTTGGTGGGCGGAGCCTTCAGTCTCCGAGTGGTGATCGGGAGACTGTTAGACAGCAATTTTTACCCATCTATTTACCCGTACAGTGCTGCAATCTACAGCAGTGCTGTACTGGGGACAGCCGTGTGACACGGCTGTCCCCCTGTGTCCCACAGGAGTGATCTGCTGTGATAGGCTGAAGCCCAATATAGTGTAGTATGTACTGGAATGACTTTGATGAACAGAGGCGCCAGCAGAATAAATCAATAATTAAAAGTTTTAAAATATGCTGGGGAGGCAGTGGTGGACTTACCTCCAAAAGCAGACTAGACTATTTGTCTGACATAAATAAACACTTTATTAGTACCCCAATAGATGCAACGCGTTGCGCAGGACCAAGCCCGCTTCATCAGGCAATAAAACAGGGGACAAAACAGTAGCTCTCAGTAGCTCACAGAGGCGCTATAAGTGCTACCTGAGGGCTACTGTTTTGTCCCCTGTTTTATTGCCTGATGAAGTGGGCTTGGTCCTGCGAGACGCGTTGCATCTATTGGGGTACTAATAAAGTGTTTATTTATGTCAGACAAGTAGTCTAGTCTGCTTTCGGAGGTAAGTCCACCACTGCCTCCCCAGCATATTTTAAAACTTTTAATTATTGTTTTTATTCTACGGGTGCCTCTGTTCCTCAAAGTCATTATAGTGTCCACCCTTGGTGGAAGGGGGACCCACCCCTACCTTTCTTCTATCTACGGAGAGCGAATTCTTCACCCTGAGTGAGGACAGGTCTAATCTCCTCACCTGCATTCGCAGTGGTTGCCTCAGCGGTAACCCTTGTTTGTGAGTATAACCTTCTCACATTACATTATTTACTATTGTTCTGAGCATACTACACCATATTGGGCTTTCGGTGTCTTTTTCTTAGTATGTACTAGAAGATGGGTAAGAGTAAATGAAACGTAAGTAATATACTTACAAAACCAGGTTACCTCCAAGGCAACCACTGGAAAGGCAGGTGGGGAGAACAAGCCTGTCCCCACACAGGATTAAAACGTCACTCTCTGTAGATAGGGGAAGAAGAGGGTGTAACACCCTTCCACCAAGGGTGGATAGCTTGATGTGTAGAGATGTACAGAGGCGACAGTAGGATAAAAATCACTAAAACCGTTTAAAACGTTCGGGATGCGGTGGTGGACCAGCCAACCAAAAAACAGACCAAAGTACTGTCGATTAAAGTTTTAGACAATTTATTCACATACTCCTAAGACAAGTTGCAATGCGTTTCGCAGGCAAAATCCCGCTTCCTCAGGCAATAAATAACAGGAGTAACACACAGCATGGAGTCAAATCTACGCTTGGCACCTCTGAGGTGCCAAGCGTAGACTCCGTGCTGTGTGTTACTCCTGTTATTAATTGCCTGAGGAAGCGGGATTTTGCCTGTCATTTGCACTGTAACAGTAAAACATCAGTAAAATTTACCAATATTCTACTGTAGGCTTTTCAAAGGGGCCACATTTCCAGGTGCTCTTTTTCATGTATGCGTTTAACACACCCTGCAAAGTGTACCAAGTATGTAACATGCTGATATCTACATTGGTGGACACTTTGGATATATAAACAAGGATATGCAGCATTTTCCATTTTGACCTTCAGCTGGGATTTTTTTATTTTTCTCTACCCTATAAAATTCCTACATCCTTGTGATTGTATGTTGTTATTATGTTGTTGTAAAATAATTTACGATTATTCAACTTTTTATCATGTACTTTTTGCTCTAATGGAGAAAGTCTGTGGCCTAGAAAACTGTAAGGGTTAAAGATAAATGTGTGAAAAATCGTCCTATGGCTATGGCCTATCTCATACTACATAATCATGAATATGTATTCTTTTCAATACCCAAGTGTTGTTTATCATATTAATGACTGGCATTTGCACCACAAAAACTTTATGGACCTTCCACTGGTAAACACAGGTATTTTTGTCTTTGGATGTGCGTTAATTATTGTTTTCAATTCAAGTAGCTTTGAGTGTGGAGTCGCACTTGCTTGGCTTGCTTTCTGCTTGGCAGAACTAGACAGCATGAAGATGGGCAGGAGCCCGAAACAGTGGACTGTCCTGCCTTAAAGTTCTTTTTAAATTTGTATGTCTTGTTCCAATAAAACAGACTAAGCTTTTCTGAAGGTGGTGCGGATCTTTCTCTTCATTTGCTTCAATTCAAGTAGTCACATTTATTGTGCCTGAGACTAGGGAAATTACTTGGGTTTGCTTGATATCTACTGCCAGGTAGGTTTTCCCATCCTGACTTACCTGAGATGTTGCTTTCATGCACAGTAAGTGACCTAAAAAGAACTTATTTTGATATAATAGGGTGTTTATGCTGCTTTCTGGTCACCTCCCTAATAACGGGGCAACCAATTAAATAAGGGCAACCAAATAGAAGTCCTGGAACTACAATGCAGTCAAACTCCAGAGCCCCATTGCTTCCAGTGAGTGGCTATATAGCCACTTGCAATCACATTCCTACAGAGTTCAGCTACATAATACTGGAACTTTACCACTGCTATTTTCTTCGTCCAGCGCCCACTGTTTTCCAGCCGTGGTTGGTGTTTCATTCATTTATTATGGGCGCCTTTGCGTTATGCCACATTTTCCCGGCGCCAGCATTGCCCAGGTTTGCCATTTAACTACTTACCGACTGCTCCATGCCAATTGGCGTGAGCAGTGCGGCAGCCCCAGGACTGCTCCACGGCAATTTGCATGAACGGCCATCTATGGGGCTAGCAGGAGATCGCGCGCAGGCTGCGCGCATCTCCTGCTTGGGGGGGCGGAGCTCCGCCCCGCCTTCAGTCTCCGAGCAGTGATCGCCGCTTGGGAGACTGTTAGACGGTGAAACCGCCGTCTAATTACTTTGTACAGCACTGTGATCAGCACTGTACTGGGGACAGCTATGTGACACGGCTGTCCCCCTGGCCCACAGGAGAGTGATCGGCTCTCATAGGCTGAAGTCTATGACAGCCGATCACGTCATTGGCTGGCTAGGAAGAGGGAGGGAGAGGGGGTAAGGTAAAAAAAAAATTTGTAAATTTTTTTTAAAAATAAATGCCATACATATTTATAAAAAAAAAATAAACAATGTGGGGGCGATCAGACCCCACCAACAGAGAGCTCTGTTGGTGGAGGGAAAAGGGGGGGGGGATCACTCTGTGCTGTGTTGTGCGGCCCTGCAGCTTGGCCTTAAAGCTGTAGTGGCCCAATTAACTAAAAATGGCCTGGTCACTAGGGGGGTTTAACACCGCGGTTCTCAAGTGGTTAATCCCAAAATTGTGTAATTTGTAATGAACAGGGTGGTTTTAGGAAACATATTATTCTACAACAAAAACAGAAACAAATATTTATTAGTGCTTTCATTGCTACAATATTCAGTATTAGACTTTACTCCAAATGCATAATATCTGTAAAAAGAGCAGTGTTCAGACTTTGACAGTGGTGTCCATCTACTCCTGGCCATTCTCCAATCACTGGACTTCATACTACTTTAAAAGCAATCAATAAATAATGTATGCTTTACTAAATGTAAAATGATTTAAAGAGACACTGAAGCTAAAAAAAAAAAAAAATGATATAATGATTTGTATGTGTAGTAGAGCCAAGAAAAAAAACATTAGCAGCAGAGACACAGGTGTAATATTGTTTCCAGTAAAGGAAGAGTTAAGAAACTCCAGTTGTTATCTATGCAAATTAGCCATTGAACTCTAAGACTTTCAAAGTCACAGAGAACTCTGATAGACACTTGAGATAATAAGCTTTAAAAGACAAAGTACCTTTTTTTCCTCTGCAGGGAAGATTGTACAGAGCAGGCTAGTGAACTAACCCATTTAGAATGCTGAGTAGTGTATAAACTGCAAATATTAGAGAATAATGCAATGTTATAAAAAAACACTATATAACTGAAAATAAAAATATTAGAATATTTTCTTTGCTACTAAAATTCTAGTAATTATCCGTATTACACAACCAATTCATCATATCATAATTTTTTTTTCACTTCAGTGTCTCTTTAACCACTTGACGACCGCAGTGTTACACCCCCCTAAAGACCAGGCTCTTTTTTGCAGCACTGGGCTGTGCAGGCTTTTCAGCCTCCTGCACAGCCCAGCTAAGAAGTATGGCGATCGGACTCACCTCCTATTTTTGTCCCTAAGGGGACATGCTGCCAGAGGTGTCCGATTGCTGCTGTCACTTTTTTTTTTCTTAGCCTCATAGAGGCTCTCTTTCCCTCCGTCCCCCTCCCTCTCCTTCCTCCCTCCCCTCAGCCTAGAAAAATGAGCAGGACGGCGATCCATCCTGTTCTCCGCCTCTCATAGGCATCAGCCTATGAGAGGACGGCGATCCCCGGCCAATCAGAGGCCAGGGATCGCCGATCTCGTACAGCGCTGCTGGAAACCGCAGCGCTGTACGCATGTAAACAAAGGGGATTTATTTCCCCTTTTGTTTACAAGCAGCCTGCCAACCGTTCCCTGGGAAACTGCAGCTCCAGGACTTGACGCCAATTGGCGTTAGGCGGTCCTGGGGCTGCCGCCGCGGTCACACCCATTGGCGTGAGGCGGTCTTCAAGTAGCTAAGCTGTTTCTTATGCATTAAAGGTGTCCATAAACTTTACACTTGCAAAATATGAATTGACAAATTTGGGGCCTTCATGTTCCCTTTGTTTTCTCTAAACCAGCTATGCCCAACCTACGGCCCACGGGCCATTTGTGGCCCATGAAGCCGACTTTTTGTGGCCCGTGGAAGTGTCCTGAGGAGGAGGATCTGGGATTGTGTTATACTATGTCATAGGTTTACACAGCGTACTCGCGTTCTCCGCAGTAGCGCTGTGATAATTAGAAACCCTCTTCCATTGGTTGCTGCAGGAACCACCCTCCAATAGGAATCAACCTTATTCCTATTGAAGGGAGGTTCCTGCAGCAACCAATGGGCAAGAGTCTGTAACTATAACAGCGCTACTGCAGAGAATGCAAGTATGCTGTGTAAACCCATAACGCAATCCCCAATCATCCTCCTCAGCACGGAATCTTGCTTCAGCCCTCCTCACGTGCTCCAGCTCTCCTCTACCAGATGCTTTGCAACTGCTCTGGCCTTTCATCTCAGGGGACAGTGTGACATCACACCCTACCAGCCGGTCAAGCTGTAAAAAGCTTTGCTCCATGCTGAACTTCACAAGCGGCCACCAATTGAGACCCTGGCTTCTGCTGAATAGTAGGCCTCAACTACCCTCAGCTCACACAACATTTGTGCTGGGTGGGGGGATCACCCAGACAGCATCTGCACATACACCCAGATAACCCAGAAAATGGGCATCATATGGTGAGTACAACAATTCTCGGTTTGACTTTTTTTCCCCTTTTCCAACATCATGTTAACTGTTACTAGGGAAATGTTAAACATTTATATTAAAATTGAGTATGTATGTGTTCCGGCCCACTAAATTTATCTTGATATGAAGTGCTGCCCTCAGGCAAAAAATTAATGTGCACTGACTGCTAGGAGAATAACCTGTACCTCCTTCTTCTGTGAGTCTTAACCACTTCACCACTGAGCGTTTTTACCCCTTGAGCACCAGAGCAATTTTCACCTTTTAGCGCTCCTTGTATTCATTCATCTATAACTTTATTATTACTTATTACAATGAAATGAACTATATCTTGTTTTTTTTTCGCCACCAATTAGGCTTTCTTTAGGTGGGACATTATGCCAAGAATTATTTTATTCTAAATGTTTTTTTATGGGAAAATAGGAAAAAATGTGGGGAAAAAAATCATTATTTTTCAGTTTTCGGCCATTATAGTTTTTAAATAATGCATGCTACTGTAATTAAAATCCATGAAATTTATTTGCCCATTTGTCCCGGTTATTACACCGTTTAAATTATGTCCCTATCACAATGTTTGGCGCCAATATTTTATTTGGAAAAAAATGTGCATTTTTTTCAGTTTTGCGTCCATCCCTAATTACAAGTCCATAGTTTATAAAGTAACAGTGTTGTACCCTCTTGACATAAATATTTAAAGAGTTCAGTCCCTAAGGTAACTATTTATTTTGTTTTTATTGTCATTTTTTTTCTTTTTATTACAAAAAAAATAAATAAATTGGGGAGTGTGGGAGGTAATGAGTTAATTTATAGTGTAAAAGTATGTATTTGTATATGAAAAATGTTTTGGATGTAGTTTTACTATTTGGCCACAAGATGGCCACAGTAATTTTTTGTACAAAAGTAATTTTTTGTAAATGCGTCTTGTAAGCGTAAAAAGTACGCTTACAGGAAGTTCAACGAGGCTGGGAAACTGTTTTTTTTCTCAATGATCGTGCTGCTTTTCATAGAAGCAGCCGATCATTGCTGGGGGGCTGAGATCAATGAACAGGAACGGTTTTTACCATTCATTGATCTCCGGGCGAGCGGCCAGCGGCATGCACGAGCGTGGGAGTGCGCGCACGAACGAGCGGGAGCGCGGACAGCGGTGGTAGCAGCGGGAGGTGCGTATATCTACGCTCCTGGTGGGCAAAGGGTGTTAAAAGGAGCGTAGATATGTGCACCTGTGGTGGTAAAGTGGTTAAGAGGCAACACAGCCAGAACACTGTCTAAAGTTGGCCACTAATGGTACAATTTGCCAAGCGATTGTTACGAATGATTCTTCGCATGAACGATCAGAAATGATAGTTTGGGACCACTAATGGACAAAAATCTTCTAAGCAATCCAATCAGTTTCACAAGATCAATTCGAAAATCAGATCGATTTCATTAATCTGATTGGATTGGTTAGGAGATGTTTGTCTATTTGGTCCCAAACGATCATTTTCTGATCGTTCATGCAAAGAATCGTTTGTGAATGATCAATGGGCAAATTGTATAATTGGTGGCCCCCTTTACATATATAACACCTATACAGAGTTTGTGTAACTCAGAAGTCAGCAACAAAATCAGAACCTGGTTTAAGTCAATTCAGTAATGATATTGATGAATTTCTGTGATGATTTGCTCAGCTGCCTGTGCAGGCAGGCAGCCTTTTGACCATTGTGTAGGTTTGCATGGTGCAGGACTCTGGAAAGAAGAGCTTCTGTCAGTTTTGCAGCTTGTGCTTGCAGAGGAATTTGCATACGTTGTCATGCAAATTGCCTGGCCACATTCATTGGAGGCGTGTACTATAAGTACTATGTCTTTCCCACAATGCTTGGCTGGTCATAAGGAGTCTTCCTGTGAAACACTCGGGAGAGTGTCAGCCATGCTCTTGGTTTGAAGATCAGCTTAGAGTAATTCCTGGAAACTGTGCTAGGCAGATTCCCTAAGTGCAGTTAGGATTGTTTATCTGTTTGTTTGTTCTGTTGCTGTTGTCCTGTCCCAGCAGTGGTCGACAGGAAATGGTTCTGATCTCTGTTCTTGGAGTATAGCTGGTGCAGCGGTTGCTACCAGCTATCTCTTCTGTTCTGTCTCCTGGGATCGCGATAGCCACTTTTCGCTAGCGCTGTGGATCCTTCTGTTCTGTCTCCTGGGATCGCGCTAGCCACTTTTCGCTAGCGCTGTGAATCCTTCTGTTCTGTCTCCTGGGATCGCGCTAGCCCCTTTTCGCTAGCGCTGTGGATCCTTCTGTTCTTTCTCCTGGGATCGCGCTAGCCACTTTTCGCTAGTGCTGTGGATCCTTCTGTTCTGCTATTCTGTCTTCCTGGATCGCACTAGCCACTTTTTGCTAGTGCTGTGGATCCTATCTCTCGCTTGTCCCTGTTTTCGTGCGTCTGTATTGTCTGCTACGACCGCTTGCTGGAGGCTCAGTGAGGTAACCGTTAAGCAAGCGTTCGCGTCCTCTGTTTCATGTTTGTCTGTCGATGGTTAGTTAGGCGTGCTTGTCTCTATTGTGCTTATCACGTGGAGACCACGCATAACCGCGTGCACTGTTGCGAATGAGTGCAGTGTTCGCGGTTAGATAGCGTTTGTTATTTTCCGCATCTCCTCATTGTATGATTTGCTGTGCCTTTGCTACTCTCGTGCTCCGCCTTGCTGTAGCCTTGTGTCACGTCTGGCGATCGCACCTCCCGCGATCGCGTTCCTGCTTCGTATCTGCTGTGGTGTGTGCACAGTCGCGGGTTGGCGACTAGTTTTATGCACACACACACAATCTGTCTCTGTGCTCACTCTCAAACGCTTCTCTTGCGATTACGGTTCTTCCCTTCGTACAATTCCTGTCTGGCGTGTGTGGTAAAGCAGAGGAGCTGTTCCTCTGCACTCCACAGCTCCACCTGCCGTCAGGAATTTCCCTCTGCAGGTGCATTGCACCTACTGCTGGGTTCCTGCAAATTTATACGCTTGTGGAGGAAATCCGCCGTGTCAGCGCACGTCTGGTGCGCTGACCACGGAGACGATTCCACATTCGTTACAATTTCTTATTTATATCAAGTCGAAATATGTGCTACTACTTTCAACGCCAAAAAGATATTCCATAAACACATTTTTTTTGCATAGTGTTTACATGCCCTCGTAATGGATCTACAACTATAGCCTCCATATTTTATGTAAAATGTAGGGTTAGGATTTCATAGGGTTTTAGAGACTCTGCCTCTGCTGAAGCTTAGAAGCCTAGACAGAGAATAACAGACATCAACTGCTATACATGCAAAATGAATTATTTTCAGGGATAGCTATTCCAATATATTACAGCTAAAAATACTTCCAACCATACCTGTTGTTATCTGTAACCTGTGCTGTGCTTTGTGTACAAGATGAATTTGTGACCAAAATATACCATAATGATGCATATGACATTTTTGAAATGCAAAGCAGCATTATTTTAAGTAGATTCATTTTATACGTAAGATGATGTCTGCATAATTATGAACAATATGTTATAATCTATTTCATATACTCATTATAAAAAGATGGGTCATTGGGTCATAATCGTTAGGTGGTTTAGTATGCTCATAGATTGTCTTAAAATGGAATAAATACACAAAATATATAGATAAAAACGTATTTGGCTACAGAACCTGCTTGGCAAGAAATAATTTCTGTAAAAGTGATAAATGTATGTAATGTAAAATTTATGTAGACTTCCATAAGCCAATGTGTGCAGTAGTTGCTGGGTAGAGCATAGAAGTGTACGTCTAACTAAATCTATAAAAGTAAAAGATATCAATACAATTTAGTGGTTTAGCTGCTCACCCGTTTAGGTTTATTTGCACAATTTAACTCAAGTACTTCTGTTTTAATGTTAAGCAAACATTTTGCCATCTTAAAAAAGAAGGTATAATGCAGGTGAGTGAGCATATGATATCTCCCACGATGTATTAATGCTGAATATTCAAATCCTCCTTTGTTGTCCCTGTAAGCTAACCACACTCCAGAACTGCTGGAATGCAATGATGTGTTAGCTGTTAATTGTACAGAGCCACAATAATCCAATGTCTGATTTCAGTTCCCATTAGCTATGCAAGTAAGTAAGCCATTTTTTTGTTGTGCAAGAGAATGGGAAAGATGTGTTTTATGACCCTCAAATTACCTATTTTACTAGTTAGTGAATAATAGTGCAAGTTATGCTAAGACATAGCAAACTGAAATGCATAGATTACCTGCAGTTTGGAACAATGGAATTCCAAGTGTTAGGCTACTTTCACCGTGGTGCATTGCGGTTTGTTGCATCAGACAATATAATCACATTGCTAATGCACTGCAATTATATTGTAATTGTACTGTTCACACATATACCATACAGGTAGAATTTTTTTTTTCACCCGGCAATTTTTTCCCAGATCTAACCCCAAAAATTAGCCCTAGGAGATTTGTATGAGGACCAGCAGATCCACCACCTTGTATCAGTCCCTATGTCCCAATCTACCTCCGTAATCTTCACCTTGTATGGCGCTTCTCTGATTAAACAGGAAACAAGTAGCATCTACCCAACTTCGGTTACACCCAGGACTTAATGCACAAAGTATAGGGACTAAAGGCTGTAAGGCCTTCAGCAGTACCCACTAAGCAGTGATACAGGCAAGTAATGTAGTCATATAGTTCTGCGTCATACACAGATATCAGATGACTGTCAATCACAATCATATACAATCTAGTAGTCAGCAAGCCAAAGATCAAATACATAAGATCAGATGGATATCAGGATGAGACAGGGAATGGTCAGGCAGGCAATATTTGGTCCAGGCAGCAGACATTAGGATAGTCAGTATATAGGCAAGGTATCATACAAATAATAGGAAGCTTAAGCAAGGAATGCTCATCAGCTAGGTCTAGCATCTTAATGCTATCACAGGCAACTGCCAACTGCACCAACTTGACTTAAATACTAAAAGCAACTAATCAGGAGGCCTCACCACAGCAGTCAACCATGGGGTGCATAGCTGGCCTCTATTGCTTGACTCAGAACAATTCAATCACTTCCTGGTTCAGAGGCGGCACCAGAGAGCATATGCTGAGCATCCCCGTCGCCCAGCAACACCAGAGGAAGTCTGGCCGTGTGATCCCGCAGGACCTGCAGAGTAGTGTTGATCGAACACCAAAATGTTCGGGTTCAGTTCGGTTCGGCCAAACGTCGCCCCGATATTCGGCATGTTCGGGCCGAATTCCGAACCCAATGCAAGTCAATGTGGACCCGAATATTTCTGCTTTGCAAGCCAGAAAAACCATAAAAAAAGAGGGAAACTTCCTCAAAACGGCTTTGGAATAGTGGGCTAAGTGGCTAAGCCAGTAAACAAGATGGAAGAGGAGGTACTACAGGAGAGCAAGGCCATGCTTTGTGACACAACCCAGGCCTGGCATGGCGACAAAATGCATGCGTACAGCAAAGCATTTTGTTGCCATGCAGTGATAAATATAATAGAATGAGATATTCCTTAAAAAGAGAGCGGCAACGCTAACCCAGCACACAGGATGGAAGAGGAGGTACTACAGGAGAGCAAGGCCACGCTTTGTGACACAACCCAGGCCTGGCATGGCGACAAAATGCATGCATATAGCAAAGCATTTTGTCGCCATGCAGTGATAAATATAATAGAATGTGATATTCCTTAAAAATAGAGCAGCAACGCCAACCCAGCACAGATGTTCATGGTGCTGGGTCGTGGGGTGTTGCGAAGTCTTTTACAATCCACGATTTATTCATTTTAATTTGTGTCAGACGGTCTGCATTTTCTGTGGAGAGGCGGATATGCCGATTTGTAACGATGCCTCCGGCAGCACTGAAACAGCGTTCGGAGATAACGATGGCTGCAGGGCAAGCCAGAACCTCTATTGCGTACATTGCCAGTTCGTGTTAGGTGTCTAGCTTAGAGACCCAATAGTTAAAGAGGACTGATGGATCATTGAACACGGCTACGCCATCTGACATGTAGTCCTTGAACATCCTCTGCAGGCGAGCGGTGTTGGAGGTGGAACTGCGCGAACTGACCGTCCGTGAAAGCAGACTTTAGCAGCAACTGAGTCAGAAGGACAAAGTGGATGGTCAGTGCGGCAGCACAGAAGGACCATGGCAACTCACTGATAGTACCACAGTTTGATAGTGCTGCCCAAAAATTATATGTGGACCCGGGGCAGTGGGAACGCAGATTTTAGTACTTAAACACAAGATACAACATGTTTTCTGGAGTCTGAGGCACATACAGATGGTCCCGATCATCATCATCATCATAGAACTCTTCTCCTGACCCCCCCACCACCTCTGCCACCCCAACATCCCCAGACACAGACCCCTCATCGTCCTCAACATTAACTTGGGATGCTGGCCTGGGCCCAACCTCCTCCTCCACATCAGACTCCATCATCTCTTCAACGGCAGCCCTCAATAATCGCCCTGGCACCGGACCGAGGGACACACAACGCTCTCGTCTGGGGAGGGCTGCTGCTGACCACTTGCTGCTGGGGTGGATGTTATAACTTGTGTGGGGCGTTGGCTGTTGCTGTTGTTGGGAGTGCTGCTCACAGCGGAGGTCTGTGAGGAACTCATGGTGGGCTCATATGTGTGCGGTGGAGTAGAGCTCATCAGAACAACCTCTGCGCACCTCAATCCCATCTGTTCTTCATGTTCTGTGCAGCCCTCCTGCCATTCCAATTCCTGCGCACATTTCTCCGGGATTTGGGTGTCTTCGTCCTCGCTTTGCCTTTCAATGATTGGTGCATTTTTATCATCCACTGCCTGTGAATCCGAGCACAAGATTTGTGGCTGTTCCATTGACCTTTCACAGATGGCAGTTTGTGCAGGTGCGAATAGCTCCTCCGAATAGCCCACTGTGTCACACAAGAATTGTTCAGACTCTGTATTTGGTTGTTGTGTGCATGTTGTAGCTCCTGGTCGTATCACCTTTGTGCCCACTGGCTCCATATAACTGGCAGAGGACCTCGTGCCTGTCAAGGATGGGCTGGTGCTTAACCCGCTGCTGGACGCTTGAGAGGTCAACCAATTCAGTAAATCTTCCCATTCTTGTGGATTAGTGAGGTTTGTTTTTTGACTGGGGCAGATGGGTGGCATGGAGGGGGTTTTCTTAGGTGTGCCACCACGGCCTGTACGTGAACCGTCAGGGGAAAAACCTCTTCCCCTGCCCCTCCCTCTTTCACGGGATTTCTTCATAGTAGTCGTTACTTAGTCGTTACTTGTCACAAAAATAAAATATTTTTTTAATAAACAATACGCAGCAAAAGTCACTGAATATACGTGTGGATTAGTGGTACGCAAGTGATCCCACTTGGTGGCACTGAAAGTGTTTTTTTAATAAACAATACTCAGCAAAAGTCACAGAATATATTTGTGGATTGGTGGTATGCAAGTGATCCCACTTGGCGGCACTGAAAGTGTTTTTTTCATAAACAATACTCAGCAAAAGTCACTGAATATACGTGTGGATCAGTGGTATGCAAGTGATCCCACTTAGCGGCACTGAAAGTGTATTTTTAATAAACTATACTCAGCAAAAGTCACTGAATATACGTGTGGATCGGTGGTACGCAAGTGATCCCACTTGGCGGCACTGAAAGTGTTTTTTTTAATAAATAATACTCAGCAAAAGTCACAGAATATATTTGTGGATTGGTGGTACGCAAGTGATCCCACTTGGCAGCACTGAAAGTGTTTTTTCATAAACAATATGCTACAAAAGTCAATGAAAATACGTGTGGATTTTTAACAGCCCTGTGGGTGCTGCAGCTGCTGTCAGCGGTGAGGCTGGGGCCCTGTGGCTGGCCTGGCTGGCAGTGAGGCCCTGTGGGTGCTGCTGTCAGCGGTGAGGCTGGGGCCCTGTGGCTGGCCTGGCTGGCAGTGAGGCCCTGTGGCTGCTGCTGTCAGCGGTGAGGCTGGAGGCTGGGGCCCTGTGGCTGGCACTGGCAGACAGTACGCTACGCAAAACTCCCTACCTACCCAAAGCTAAACCCCAAAGCAAATGGCACCGAACACGTGACCCGCTCGGCCAATCACAGCGTGAGACGTGCGTTCGACCGAACGTACGGCCACGTTTGGCCAAGGACAAGTTCGAGCCACGTGGCCGAGCATCCATCACGGACACTGGGGTGTTCGGATGGTGTTCGCCGCGAACTCGAACACCACACAATTTGCCGAATCCCGAACAGTGCCGAACACTGTTCGATCAACACTACTGCAGAGACCCCGAAAAACACTTGGAGCCATGCACATATCCATGCTGACCCCCAGAGGCCAAAGAACCATTACTTTTAGGTGCAGGTAAGTAGCAATGCTTTCTAAATATGCAGTGTAATAGCTTTATGTGCAATTTAGATGTTGTTCAGAAAAACTTTTAGGTGAGTGGGAGTAGGGCAAGTTTTCTACACATAACTCTGCCCAATATATATAAGTCAAGGATGAACAGCAGGATGCAAAAAAAAAATAAAAAAATCCTCCTGATGTTTTATATGCTAACAAGCAGGAAATGCTGATTCTTATGAAAACATCCTAGCTACTTTTTTGTCATCTTGCCAAAGAATATATCAGTATAGCAAACCTCAGGGCAATTTTTAAAGTATTACCAAGAGTTCAGCTTTAATGTAATATAGAACAGCAAAGGATACTGTTGTAAGTTAGGAATACCTAGCACCAGTGCTGTAGTGTAGACAATTCCTACACAGAAATATGTATACAGTATGTGCCACAAGCACTCCCTGAGAACAGAACAGAAGGACGTGGGCATTCAAGCAATGGTAGGGCAGTGCAATTCTCTCTGCTCTGCAACACATCAAATTACGTTTTTCAGGTTTAAAAGCGAAAGTGATGTTTATAGAATGTGTGAGTGTATGCCAAATTATAAGCCATGGCACAAAAGCCTGTTTGACGGGTACCAGTTGCTTTGCTTGTGCATATAAATTAACTTACATTATTGTGCAATGTTTGCAACATTTCGTATTTACTTTTAAATACTGCCACTATTAGTAAACATAATTTAAAATCCTGAAGATGCTGGAATTGAATCTTTCATCTTTTATTGAGGCAAAGAATAAGTTTTATGCTGAATGAGAGCTCAGCCTGTTTTATGACTATTAGATTTGTAAACTTTCTGGAAATGAAAAGCTTTCAAATTTCTTTGAAATCAAAAAGAAGTATTTGGCTTGGAGCCAATTCACTAAAGCATCTCAGTTTAGAAACATTTGGTTTGCTTAAGATTTCATTTATTTTTATGGAATGACAAGTTACATAAATATGGGCTTAAAGAGGAGCCTGGAATATGAGTCAAGAAAATATTTTTGAATTAGCAAAAATAAGTCAATACTTTTAAAGATCATAGTCCCAACTAATAAAACAATAAACATCCACATAGTGTCATTTACAAAGATAAACCCCATAAACAATACTGACATAGAATGATAAAGTTTACAATGAAATTCAGGCTTGATAAAAATTACTCTGTATTCATGATTTGGTAAGATAACAAATGCCCACAATGGCCACATGCTTTCCTTGTTTATTGCCTTGGTTAACCCAGAGTTCTATTTTATGTTGCACTACTTCAGTTTATCCAGTGTATACCCCTCTCCTGTCATTATGGGTTTACAGATCTTTTGCCTTCTCATTCTCAATTATCTATATAGAAGCTAGTGGCCACATTGCTATAGCTATTATTGTATACTTGGTGCACCCGGAAGCCATTTTACAACATTTAACAGCAGTTGAAGGACACCTGAAGTGAAAGTGATATGGAGGCTTGCATATTTATTTCATTTAAACAATGCATATTGCCAATCTGTCCTGATGATCCTCTGCAGCTGATCATTTTAGCCATAGACCCTGCAATAGACAAGCATGCAGATCAGGTATTTCTGACTGGGTTAGTCACATGCTACAGGTGAGTGATTCAGACACTAATGATACCTGAAAAATCAGCAGGATTCCAGGCAACTGTTACTGTTTAACCACTTCAGGACCACAGTCTTTTCGCCCCTTAAGGACCAGAGCCTTTTTCTCCATTCAGACCACTGCAGCTTTCACGGTTTAATGCTCGGTCATACAACCTACCACCTAAATGAATTTTACCTCCTTTTCTTGTCACTAATACAGCTTTCTTTTGATGCTATTTGATTGCTGCTGCGAGTTTTACTTTTTATTATATTCATCAAAAAAGACATGAATTTTGTCAAAAAAATGACTTTTTTAACTTTCTGTGCTGACATTTTTCAAATAAAGTAAAATTTCCTATACATTTGAGCGCGAAAGTTATTCTGCTACATGTCTTTGATAAAAAAAAAACCATTCAGTGTATATTTATTGGATTGGGTAAAAGTTATAGCGTTTACAAACTATGGTGCCAAAAGTGAATTTTCCCATTTTCAAGCATCTCTGACTTTTCTGCGCACCTGTCAGGTTTCATGAGGGGCTAAAATTCCAGGATAGTCCAAATACCCCCCAAATGACCCCATTTTGGAAAGAAGACATCCCAAAGTATTCAGTGAGAGGCATGGTGAGTTCATAGAAGATTTTATTTTTTGTCACAAGTTAGCGGAAAATGACACTTTGTGACAACAACAACAAAAAAAAAAGTTTCCATTTCTTCTAACTTGCGACAAAAAAAAAATGAAATCTGCCACGGACTCACTATGCTCCTCTCTGAATACCTTGAAGTGTCTACTTTCCAAAATGGGGTCATTTGTGGGGTGTGTTCACTGTCCTGGCATTTTGGGGGGTGCCTAATTGTAAGCACCCCTGTAAAGCCTAAAGATGCTCATTGGACTTTGGGCCCCTTAGCGCAGTTAGGCTGCAAAAAAGTGCCACACATGTGGTATTGCCGTACTCAGGAAAAGTAGTATAATGTGTTTTGGGGTGTATTTTTACACATACCCATGCTGGGTGGGAGAAATATCTCCGTAAATGACAATTTTTTTATTTTTTTTACACACAATTGTCTATTTATAGAGATATTTCTCCCACTCAGCATGGGTATGTGGAAAAATACACCCCAAAACACATTATACTACTTCTCCTGAGTACGGCAATACCACATGTGTGGCACTTTTTTGCACCCTAACTGCGCTAAGGGGCCCAAAGTCCAATGAGTACCTTTAGGATTTCACAGGTCATTTTGAGAAATTTCGTTTCAAGACTACTCCTCACGGTTTAGGGCCCCTAAAATGCCAGGACAGTATAGGAACCCCACAAATTACCCCATTTTAGAAAGAAGACACCCCAAGGTATTCCATTAGGAGTATGGTGAGTTCATAGAAGATTTTTTTTTTTTGTCACAAGTTAGCGGAAATTGATGTTAATTGTTTTTTTTCACAAAGTGTCATTTTCCGCTAACTTGTGACAAAAAATAAAATCTTCTATGAACTCACCATACTCCTAACGGAATACCTTGGGGTGTCTTCTTTCTAAAATGGGGTCATTTGTGGGGTTCCTATACTGCCCTGGCATTTTAGGGGCCCTAAACCGTGAGGAGTAGTCTTGAAACCAAATGTCGCAAAATGACCTGTGAAATCCTAAAGGTACTCATTGGACTTTGGGCCCCTTAGCGCACTTAGGGTGCAAAAAAGTGCCACACATGTGGTACCGCCGTACTCAGGAGAAGTAGTATAATGTGTTTTGGGGTGTATTTTTACACATACAGATGCTGGGTGGGAGAAATATCTCTGTAAATGACAATTATTTGATTTTTTTTACACACAATTGTCCATTTACAGAGAGATTTCTCCCACCCAGCATGGGTATGTATAAAAATACACCGCAAAACACATTATACTACTTCTTCTGAGTACGGCGATACCACATGTGTGACACTTTTTTGCAACCTAGGTGCGCTAAGGGGCCTAACGTCCTATTCACAGGTCATTTTGAGGCATTTGGATTCTAGACTACTCCTCACGGTTTAGGGCCCCTAAAATGCCAGGGCAGTATAGGAACCCCACAAGTGACCCCATTTTAGAAAGAAGACACCCCAAGGTATTCCGTTAGGGGTATGGTGAGTTCATAGAAGATTTTATTTTTTGTCACAAGTTAGTGAAAAATGACACTTTGTGAAAAAAACAATAAAAATCCAATTTCCTCTAACTTTTGACAAAAAATAAAATATTCTATGAACTCATCATACACCTAACAGAATACCTTGGGGTGTCTTCTTTCTAAAATGGGGTCACTTGTGGGGTTCCTATACTGCCCTGGCATTTTACGGGCCCAAAACTGTGAGTAGTCTGGAAACCAAATTTCTCAAAATGACTGTTCAGGGGTATAAGCATCTGCAAATTTTGATGACAGGTGGTCTATGAGGGGGCAAATTTTGTGGAAGCGGTCATAAGCAGGGTGGCCTCTTAGATGACAGGATGTATTGGGCCTGATCTGATGGATAGGAGTGCTAGGGGGGTGACAGGAGGTGATTGATGGGTGTCTCAGGGGGCGGTTAGAGGGGAAAATAGATGCAATAAATGCACTGGGGACGTGATCGGAAGGGGGTCTGAGGGGGATCTGAGGGTTTGGCCGAGTGATCAGGAGCCCACACGGGGCAAATTAGGGCCTGATCTGATGGGTAGGTGTGCTAGGGGGTGACAGGAGGTGATTGATGGGTGTCTCAAGGTGTGATTAGAGGGGGAAAATAGATGCAAGCAATGCACTGGCGAGGTGATCAGGGCTGGGGTCTGAGGGCGTTCTGAGGTGTGGGCGGGTGATTGGGTGCCCACAAGGGGCAGATTAGGGTCTAATCTGATGGGTAACAGTGACAGGTGGTGATAGGGGGTGATTGATGGGTAATTAGTGGGTGTTTAGAGGAGAGAAGATCTGCGGGCGATCTATTGGTGTGGGTGGGTGATCAGATTGCCCGCAAGGGGCAGGTTAGGGGCTGTTTGATGGGTGGCAGTGACAGGGGGTGATTGATGGGTGGCAGTGACAGGGGGTGATTGATGGGTGATTGACAGGTGATCAGTGGGTTATTACAGGGAATAACAGATGTAAATATTGCACGGGCGAATTGATAAGGGGGGGTCTGAGGGCAATCTGAGCGTGTGGGCGGGTGATTGGGTGCCCGCAAGGGGCAGATTAGGGTCTAATCTGATGGGTAACAGTGACAGGTGGTGATAGGGGGTGATTGATGGGTAATTAGTGGGTGTTTAGAGGAGATAAGAGATGTAAACAATGGATTTGGGAGGTGATCTGATGTCGGATCTGCGGGCGATCTAGTGGTGTGGGTGAGTGATCAGATTGCCCGCAAGGGGCAGGTTAGGGGCTGATTGATGGGTGGCAGTGACAGGGGGTGATTGATGGGTGGCAGTGACAGGGGGTGATTGATGAGTGATTGACAGGTGATCAGTGGGTTATTACAGGGAATAACAGATGTAAATATTGCACGGGCGAATTGATAAGGGGGGGTCTGAGGGCAATCTGAGCGTGTGGGCGGGTGATTGGGTGCCCGCAAGGGGCAGATTAGGGTCTAATCTGATGGGTAACAGTGACAGGTGGTGATAGGGGGTGATTGATGGGTAATTAGTGGGTGTTTAGAGGAGATAAGAGATGTAAACAATGGATTTGGGAGGTGATCTGATGTCGGATCTGCGGGCGATCTATTGGTGTGGGTGGGTGATCAGATTGCCCGCAAGGGGCAGGTTAGGGGCTGATTGATGGGTGGCAGTGACAGGGGGTGATTGACGGGTGATTGACGGGTGATTGACAGGTGATTGACAGGTGATTGACAGGTGATCAGGGGGGATAGATGCATACAGTACACGGGGGGGGGGGGGTCTGGGGGGGGGGTCTGGGGAGAATCTGAGGGGTGGGGGGGTGATCAGGAGGGAGTAGGGGGCAGATTAGGGACTTAAAAATAAAATAGCGTTGACAGATAGTGACAGGGAGTGATTGATGGGTGATTAGGGGGGTGACTGGGTGCAAACAGTGGTCTGGGGGGTGGGCAGGGGGGGGTCTGAGGGGTGCTGTGGGCGATCAGGGGGCAGGGGAGGGGGAAATCAGTGTGCTTGGGTGCAGACTAGGGTGGCTGCAGCCTGCCCTGGTGGTCCCTCGGACACTGGGACCACCAGGGCAGGAGGCAGCCAGTATAATAGGCTTTGTATACATTACAAAGCCTATTATACTTGTTACATGCGGCGATCCGGGTGCTAGTAACCCGCCGGCGCTTCCGAACGGCCGGCGGGTTACAACGAACGGTGGGCGGAGCCAGTCCCCGGCGGCTGATCGCGTCACGAATGACGCGATCGCCGCACAGACACTCCCGCAGCCGCCCCCGCCGATGGGCGTATTGCGGTCGTTTGGGCCCGGTCTTTGCCGCCGCCCATCGGCTGGGGGCGGTCCTCAAGTGGTTAAAAGGGCAGGAAAAATATGGCAGCCATAAAAAATATCACCCTCAATTCAGGTGTCCTTTAAGTAAAAGAGAGCAATGAGGATTAATGTGGCACTATCTTAATTGAGCTTGATGCTTGTACAGTCCTCTTCTGTTGGCTATTTAAGAAGCTACAAAAAGGAAATGTATGTGTTATTCTGTTCGCTTTCATGATCTGCAGAGTGATATGAGGTAATACTTTTCTTCCACATTGTTTGTTCTTTATTAAAAGGTAAGGTATTTTCTATTTTTTATTATTCTTAGGAATTTAAAGTGTAGTACCAATCAAAAATGAGCATGACATGTGTCATTTATTAATTCATCAGCCATTAAATATTTGCACATTATCAAAAAAAAAAAAAACTATTGTAAAAACACGCAGAAATATATTTTATACAATTATTTAAACTGGGCCAGGTGCCAAAACCATCACATACTCCCTCTGGAAACAAGCCTCTTATATTCATTTATTTTATATGTTAAACAGAAAGTGATAACTAGAGATGAGCGTAATGACCTAATTACGAATTTCTGAAATTTCGCGAAATTACTACAATTACGATTTTAGCAGTAATCGAAATTTCGTAATTTTCGCAAATTACGCAAATTTTCGTAATTACGATTACGAAATTTAGTATTTTAAAGTTTGCAAAGGTTTCTATCCCTCTAGATGCCTAAAATGAATAACCAATCCTCCTCCTCCTCCTCTCTCTCTCTCTCTCTCTCTCTCTCTCTCTCTCTCTCTCTCTCTCTCTCTCTCTCTCTCTCTCTCTCTCTCTCTCTCTCCAGAGATCTGTAGTATTTCAAAACCATACTCACATTCATGACATGTCCAGGGATCAAACCCAGGCCAACCACATGGAAGACAGCTATGCTCACCACCATACCACCAAACACACACTAAATAGACTGCTAACCTAAATCTTACTTGTAGACAGTCATATGAGACACATGCTGGGTGCAGGGCTTTGTGATTGGACCATGGACCATGCGATAGAGTGAGGTGCAAAAATGAAATCATGCCTAGCAGAGGATGGTTTCACAATGCTAAATGCTAGGCTGGCTGTGGTGCAATTGGTTAGTGCGTCTGGCTGGTAACAGCAAGGTTACAGGTTTGATTCCATCCAGGCATGTCTTTTCCTTTTGCGTTCAACAGTTGTCCAAACAGAGCCAACAGAGCCCCAGATAGCCATGTAGAGTTAGGTCACAGCTAGCCTGGCTGTGGTGCAATTGGTTAGTGTGTCTGGCTGGTAACAGCAAGGTTACAGGTTCGATTCCATCCAGGCATGTCTTTTCCTTTTGCGTTCAACAGTTGTCCAAACAGAGCCAACAGAGCCCCAGATAGCCATGTAGAGTTAGGTCACAGCTAGCCTGGCTGTGGTGCAATTGGTTAGTGTGTCTGGCTGGTAACAGCAAGGTTACAGGTTCGATTCCATCCAGGCATGTCTTTTCCTTTTGCGTTCAACAGTTGTCCAAACAGAGCCAACAGAGCCCCAGATAGCCATGTAGAGTTAGGTCACAGCTAGCCTGGCTGTGGTGCAATTGGTTAGTGTGTCTGGCTGGTAACAGCAAGGTTACAGGTTCGATTCCATCCAGGCATGTCTTTTCCTTTTGAGTTCAACAGTTGTCCAAACACCGAGCACAAAGTTTTGCATGCGTAAAGTTTTACGCACGCAAAATACCCCATGGGGTTCAATGGCGCAGCGCGCGCACGCAAAAGGAAAAGACATGCCTGGATGGAATCGAACCTGTAACCTTGCTGTTACCAGCCAGACACACTAACCAATTGCACCACAGCCAGCCTAGCATTTAGCATTGTGAAACCATCCTCTGCTAGGCATGATTTCATTTTTGCACCTCACTCTATCGCATGGTCCATGGTCCAATCACAAAGCCCTGCACCCAGCATGTGTCTCATATGACTGTCTACAAGTAAGATTTAGGTTAGCAGTCTATTTAGTGTGTGTTTGGTGGTATGGTGGTGAGCATAGCTGTCTTCCATGTGGTTGGCCTGGGTTTGATCCCTGGACATGTCATGAATGTGAGTATGGTTTTGAAATACTACAGATCTCTGGAGAGAGAGAGAGAGAGAGAGAGAGAGAGAGAGAGAGAGAGAGAGAGAGAGAGAGAGAGAGAGAGAGAAGGCTGGCTGTGCTATTCATTTTAGGCATCTAGAGGGATAGAAACCCTTACAAACCTGAAAAAGTAAAATTTCGGTTGGAGACACGAAATTCGTCATTACGGGAGTGAAATTTCGATTACGAAATTGTAAATTACGATTTGAAAATTAATTACGAAATTACGAATTTGGGTCGTAATGTTAAATTTCGCATTCGTAATAAAAGCAGTTCGAAATTTCGAAAATTTCGGCTCATCTCTAGTGATAACCACCCCATCCCTGATAAAATGAATACAAAAAAAAAAGAATCATAAAGGGCCCTTGGGAATTTTAAAAGGGGAAGACGCAAGTCTAGAGAAATATATTACATTTGAAGACAGTCAATATACATAAGGTAAAAATAACCACTTCATTAATACATAAGATTAAAAATGGTGTTTATAAACACCTAGCACAAAGTTCAAATCATTTGATTAAACTGTCTATACTGTAAAAACCACTATTATGACCTCTAGTAAGTAATGCCTAGGAGACAAACCTTCATAATATACAATGGTACCAAGTGTCACATAACAACACAATAACATTCTTAGTTTAATGACTAGATAAGAAGATCAACGTCTGCTTCCTCATAAAAAAGCCATTTATACAAACAACAAATATTGCTGCTCAGACATTGGGAATTCTTCTGGAGGTTTCCTTCTCAGTGATTTAGTGTTCCTACAAAAATTATTTTTGTTGCCTTTGTAGAAAAATCTGAGAGCAACTGCAGAAACCGGTTTTCATGATGCCAGGCACACTGTCTAGGAAAGTCCATAGTACAGTGAGGATCTAACCTCCTGGAGCCTAAATATTCCTGCATCTGACTACTGATATCATTGATTCATTTTCTCCACCTGATTTTGTAGACCTGTAAGTTCACTATCGGAAATGCTATGACTTTTTGTTCATCCAGTGTCCCTCCTAGTCTTGTTTTCATGTAGTGTTTTGCACTAGTTGAAAACAAGAAGCCTTACCTGGACTTTTAGGACTTGTCATTCTTTCATTTGCAGACCAATTTTGTGTGAACTGACTGCTCAATATAAGCCCCATCTGATGGTTTGGGCTTTCTATATCACTGTGTGCTTACACTCTCTCGACGCCCCTGAAATGCAAGAGGCACGTATTAAAAAAAGTGTATCTAAAATGCACTTACATCGCAAAGAGTAAAAGAAAAAAAAAAAGAAAATGTAAATTAGCTGTTTAAATAATCTTCATAGAAAAATGTAAACCAACATTATTAGTAGTATTCAGTAGCGCCATATAGAGTCATATAGATCTAAAATCTCAAAAAGTTAAATCATATACACACTTATACACACTATACCTCTTGGTATAATTTATGAAGCCGCACGAACAAGTGATAAAAAATGGTGGGGAGAAGGAAGGGGAAAAAATAATGCATATACTGTATATATATATATATATATATACTGTATATATATATATATATATATATATATATATTATACATGTTGCTGCATCAAGCCATCGGTACTCTGAGAGCCTTTCACACTGGTGCGGTGTAGTGCAGCACGGTATTTTACCTCAGCCTAATGCTAGGGAAATGAAAGTCTATGGGCCATATCCCACTACACGTGATGCGTTGCGGCAGAAGTAGCAAGCACAAACCTACATTATCATGCGACCTCTGTGGTGAGTGACCTGCGGCTATGTGCAGCGGACTGGAAGTCATGTAAGTCTATGGCGTTACGCATGTTTTAAAATGACTGCGGCAATTTTTATGCGTTGCACATGCGCTGAACCATATTTTAGCAATACACTTCTGCACACATCATCGATTCAGCCACAGGAAATGAGTGTCACCTCTTGCTTGGCCTGCTGCCAGATGGGAATTGTACTAATGCGGTAATCCCCGAAAGCTGTTTTCGGCGGTGCCCCTGGGCTGTACTGCAATTGCATAAATTCAGTGTGAAAGTAGTCGGAGGCGTAATACATAACACAACAATACAGAATGAATCATGACACAGAGATGAAAATATCAGATACTGTATGTCTCAAAATGCCTTAAGGTGGCTACAAACCATACAATTAAAAGATCCAGTTTTACACCAATTCAATAAATAGGATCAGTTGTCCCGAAAAATGAAGCTTTTTTTCATTTGTTTGAGAAATCTGAATGCATTTCCTGTTTTTATTGATAAAAGAAGATCTGGAGTGTTGGATGTTTCTGATCAAGTTTTATTAAAATTGTATCGTGTGTGGTAGATTGTCAATTACTTGATGTACAGACCCAAGCAATTTTTTTCTGAGTTTTCCATCATTTTTTTCATAATTGGGGAAAATTGAAGATGTATGTATGGTACATGTCATGTAGAGTGAACAGTCAGTTGTTTGTTTGGACCATAGTGCTGAGCAAGACATTCCCAATGGCTTCCTACATAAGCATTACATATTATTTAAACAAATAATTATTTAAATTAATCTTTGAATATCAATTTTCTCTTTCTTAAAATTATAACTTTCCTGAAAGCTGTTTTAGAAACATGTCTTTTACATGTTAACACTCTCCATGATTGTATTAGTTTAGTATGACTTACATAAGCTATTTTACACCTCCTGCTCTGTTAATAATAATTAGTAGTACTCTTTAAAGCTAATGTAACCCCGTATTAAAAAAAAAAAAAGGCAGATACTCACCTAAGGAGAAGGAAGGCTTGGTCCTAATGAGCCATCCCTCTCCTCTCCCGGTGCTGCGCTGGCTCCTCCGTTCGCATCCCCCGCCGAGGGGACTTCAGAAGTCTTCAGGAGCCGAGTCCTCCCGAAGACAGGTGGCGCATAGAGGGCACGCGCGCATGTCCAGTGTAGAACGGTTCGTCTTCGGGAGCACTCGGGCTCCCGAAGCATTTCCGAAGCCTCCCTTTGGTCAGAAGACTGCTGTATTTGACCAAAACGGTCGAATACCGCTACGGGGGAGCCAGGACAGCAGCGGGCACCGGGAGAGGAGAGGGAATGCTCTATGGGACCCAGAGCCTCCTTCTCCTTAGGTGAGTATCTGACTTTTTTAAAAAAAAAACTGTTCCCATTAGCTCTAAGTACCCGAGGCAGATTTGTATTATTAAAATGGGACATAAAGTCATGTTCCCTTCTTAATGGCCTGCCTCAGCAACATCAGCTTGTTGGCAGCCTAGGAGGGGAAGGGGTGTCCTTTTCAGGAAAGGTACTCTTGCAAAAAAAAAAAAAAAACATTTGGCATTAGAAGTGCCCCTTTCCCGACTTTCAATGCCCCTTCCCCTTCTCTTGCCCCTCCCCTGCTCTCTATGCAACTTCCCTGCCTCTCCCCCTCCCCTGTCTTTGTGCCGCTCCCCACTGGTCCTGCATCTTTTTATTGAAGATAACCAGCCGGGGTCATGGCCCTGCAGAGTCTCAGCTCTTTGCTTTTCAGCAGAGAGCAGACTCTGCTGAAAGTGGAGACCTGCGATGTTGCAGCACCATGACCCCGGGGTCAGGGCCATTTTTTTATAAGTGAAACGCTTCAATAAAAATATGCAGACTGTCGGGGAGCAGCAGTAAGCAACTCTATGTGTTCCGGCTAGCCCCCTGGTTCAGGTAGTATGTATATTTTTAGAGGATCCTGATGGCTTGGGTTCTCTTTAAAGTTAGCTCTATATTATTTCAAAATGTTAACTGAGAAGAAAAGATACTTCTTATCTCCTGTTTCACACAAGTAGCAGAAATTAGCAATCAAGCTAGAAGGCATATATAAAATATTTGCAAGTTGAAGGACAAAAAAAGTAAAAGTTTTAAATTACAAATGTTATTCCTATTCAATGCCCATTCCAATGAAACCTCATGGGGTCTTCCTTTAAGATATCTCCTCCTTAAAGTGTACTTTAATATGTTTTGGCATGTTTAAAAGCTACTGGTAAGTTTAAGTTTTTGATGTAATAGTCTTTCTTTATTAAAATGTACTCTAGTGAGAACTCGCTTTAGAACATGATTACTGCAAAGAGGTAACTGGATCATAAATAGAATAAAATACAGCAGATAACTGATAATTATCCAGATACCTCATGCCGTGTAGACTTTGTTCTAAGAGGCATAGAAGGAGCTCATGTTCTTTTGGGTAAATGCATCAATGTCTGAATCCATTAGAAATTTTAAGCAAGGATGCTTACTGTTTTGAATTTATGACTAACTTCACAGAAGTATTGAAAATATTTGGATGCAAAGATAATGTGCAGCATTAAAAAAATAATACAAAGTTGCCATTAGAAAAAAAAAAAGTAAAGACTAAAGTAGACCTATTTTCCCCTCATATAAAGGTACTACAGTTAAATGGGAAATCCAAATAAAAATAATGTGCATGAAATGGCACATAGTGGAAGAAACAACAGCTAAAAGGCAACTAGTTAGCAGATGTCTCTATGACCTTTAACTGCATCCATGGTAACTGGGATAAAGATGGTGTTGCATTTTATTATTCTCACACCCACAATGTTAAGCCTGTGAATCCCATTGCAATTTAATGGCTGAAATCAGAAGGCAGATCTGTGTTCATTGGACTAGTGCCGACATCCTCTTAGCTAATGAGTGCAATAAACATTTTCATGCCAGGAAACTAGTGCAAGTGGAAATATTATGCCATGCTGAAATATACATGTACAACATAAAGCAGCAGAACAATATAAATAAAAGGAGCAATGTTAAACATGGTTAGATCAATATTGATCTTGATTTGTATTGTTATTATTAATATTAACAGTAAAAATAATAGTAATAATAACAACAACAACAAAATAACAGCAACACGCACACACACAGCACAGACATTGCATTTAGATGTGCTGAGAAATAGTTAAAGCACAGCAAAGAAAAATAATAACATAACATTTTAAGTTGATTTTATTTTCCTAAAATTCCTGTACTCTTGGAAATTGATTCATCACTAATCCAAGTGACTTCCTTGGGTCAAATTAAATGTGGGAATACCCAAAAATGTAAATATAAATGAATAATATTCAATGCAATGCATTTTTTTAGAGATTTAATATTTAACTCATAGTTTAAAATTCACTAAGCATTACCGCATTCAATAATGCAGGAAACAGCTGATTTTACCAATAACCTAACCTTGCCAAATTCACTAAACCTGTTACCGCAATGAAAAGTAAAATTCATGACTAATGAGGTAAATTACCAACTTGTGCAGTAAATACTTCAAGAAATGTTAAGAAATTGCAGTTTACAAAGATTAAAGCATTCGGTAAATCAAGTAAAGATCTTCTGTATTTATCTCCGCCTCTGATCAGGCAATGTAGCAGACATTGGCCTCAATTCACTAAGTTTATCTCCTGTCTTTAATAACGTTTCTAGAGTTATCACCATGGTGATGAGACATGTAGTAATCAGGAAACATTTTACCTCAGGCAAACCTAAAGTTACCTCTTCTGTCATTAAAATAACTCCAGAATTCTTAAGTTAAAGACAGGCTGTTAATTAACTGCATGGGAAAATAACTACAGAGGAGGTAACTTAAGAAATGGAGAGATAAGATAACTCTCTCACTGTGTGGAGGTAAGTTTTCTCTTGCCTTATTATCTCCAGCATGATCTTAGTGAATTGAGGCCAATGTTGCAGAAGTAGTTGACAATGTAGCAGAAAGCCAAAGGGGAGAGCAGACAGCCAATAGGAAAAGCTACACTGCTCTGCTTCTCACCCCATTTGATCCGATGGACTGGTAGGTAGGACTTGAGTAGGACAGAAGAACAGGAGAATGAGACATTTAAAGAGGTTTTTCTGTATCCACTTAGATGTGAAAATCTGTATATTGGTACAAAGAAGAGCTCCCTCTAGTAAGCATGTATGCACATCTAAAGGGATGCCAGGGATGCACAAAACTGGAAGTACAACAGCTTGTGGGAAAACTCACAGCTTACTGCCAGACCTACCATGCAGGGCTTAGTGAATTGAAGCATGTTTTTTTTTCTTCTACCTCATGTAAAATAGTGTACCGAATGCAGTATTTTACTGACATAAGTTATTTGCAGTACTGCCCTTAGTGAATTGAGGCCAGTTTCATCCATGTAACTTTAATAATTAACAACCAACTACTGCCCTATCTTCCTCCTCCCTTTTGCATATAAGTTCCTGGAGCGTCTAGTCTACCAACATATGACCCACTACCTTGGCTCCAACTTCCTGTTTGACCTCCTACAATCAGGATTTCGGCTAGCCCACTCCACCAAGACTGACCTCACCAAGGTCGTCCATTACCTCATGCTCACCAAGGCCAAAGGAAAATATACCCTCCTTCTCCTCCTTGACCTCTCATCAGCATTTGACACAGTCAATCATTCCCTGCTCCTACAATCTGAGGGTATCCAAGACCTCACCCCAGTTTGGTTCACCTCCTACCTCTCAAGTTGCTCCTTTAAGACCGCCTTCAATAGTTCCTCTTAAACCTCCACTTCCCTTTTAGTTGGGGGTCTCCCAAAGCTCTGTTCTTGGCCCCCTGCTGTTCTCAATTTACACCGCCTCCATCAGCAAACGTATCTCCTCTCTGGGCTTCAACTATTACCTATATGCAGATGACACCCAGATTTACCTCCATACCTCTCCACCACCACCATGGAGAAGGTATCCTCCTGCCTCTCAGCTATCTCATACTGGATGTCTACCAGGTTCCTAAAGTTAAACCTGGATAAAACAGAACTCCTAATCTTCCCACCTCCTGCAGTCTCACCCCCCATGGACATCTATGTCACTGTCATCGGCACAATCCACCACCCAACCACACAAGCCCGCTGTCACCCTGGACTCGGCCCTCTCCATCACCCCCCACACCCAAACCATTGCTAGTGCCTGAAATTTCCATTCAACTCCAAGATCCAGCCCTTCCTGACCCCAGCCACTGCCAAACTCCTTGTCCATGCCCTCATCATCTCCCACCTGGATTACTGCCCTCCTGTCAGGCCTTCCTCAGAACCACATTGCCGCCTACAATCCATCATGAACGTAGCAGCCAGACTAATATACTCCTCCCACCCTTCTGTCACCACTACACCCCTATACAAATCCCTTCACTGGCTTCTAATTTACTTCAGAAACAGCTTCAAGATCCTATGTTTGGAATACAAACCTATACACAAGTCCTGCCCGACCTACATCACTCAGCAGATACACACCTGGCCGCTCACTTTTCTCCTCCAACAACAGCCTCCTAACCACCATACGCATCTTGCACTTCCATGAAGGACTACAAGACTTCATTAGAGCTACCCCCATCCTGTGAAACTTTCTCCCACTGCCCCTCAGGCTTGCCCCCTCCTTCAACACCTTCAAAAAAGCGTCCTTTGGGCAGTGACCTGGCCCCTTTTCCACCACTGGTGTTAATTTCTCATGTGGGCATCTTGCTACCAGGTGATGGCTGCCATTATAGTGCAAGTTGCGCTCTAGGGGTTGGAATTATGCGTACGCATGGAGCACATGGCATACAATTTAGTGCGCATGCGTACTTTTGTACGTTTGTTATGCGTATGTGCGGTGCCGCCTGGTGGGCGTGGAGTAAACAAGAAGAGTAGATATATATGCATGGCATGGAGTTCATAGCAATCATTGCACTTTCAAGTATGTTGTACGATGTCATGTCCTTGTTAATGCTGTGAGAGCAGCGAAACATGTTGGATATTTAGGACATATTGTGCCACTTCCACTACAGCAAGCAACCTCCACTGGCATTACGTCTCCTTTCATCCTGCATCAGTTGGGTACCCTGCATCCTGGATGGGTAACTATAGGTATACACCTTGCTGCAATTAACCACAGGAGTGGAATTGTTTATCTGCACCTATGGGCTGCTTGAGCCTGAATTCTGCATTTGAACTGTGATCAAGTTCTGACACACTTGATGTGTCCATCAAGGGTTTATACATTGCTATGCACATAGTTTGTGGCATCCTACTGATATCACTGGGCACTCTGTGACTAAAGGGTGCCACTCTGCTGCATTATTCCAGGCTGTGGATGCTTAGACTTTTCCCCTGATGTGAGCCATTTATGTTACTGGATGCTTTTTGCTGCACAGGATGTTTCACTCACCATTGTAGTGACTTTGTGATCTGCAAATGGATCGGTGATGGTTCTATGATTTCCAGGAATCCATCCTCTCTGTGTCCTTGGATGCTCTTATTTGCATGGACCTGTGCTTCACTTGTATGCTTCACCCATCTGTGCAATGACTTTGTGATCTGCAAATGGGATCAGTGATGGCTTTATAGCTCCAGGAACTCACTCACTGGGAATATCTGCAACCTTGGATGCTTCTATGTACATGTATCTGCGCTTCACCTGTATGCTTCACTTAGTTCCATAGTGCCTTTATAATCCTTGAGCAGGATCAATGAGGATTCTATGATCTTCCACACTGCCTATGAGGTGCTTTGTTTTCTACCTAGACTCTTTAACAGGGTTTGGACTTGCCAATTAGATATGGGGGCTACAGCCCCAGTTGCTTATGTGGTTGTATAGTGGCAGAGCGTTTTTATTCTGTGGTGTGACTTGTAGTGTCATTTGTATGTTATTATATTAATATTTATGGTAAATTAATTAAAGTTTGGTATTCTCATGCACCCAAGAGCCAATTGTGTTGCTATTTTCTCTTATTTTCAGGCTGTTGGCATAGTGCATGGGAATATATGAGTATGTGACACTTTCATATAATATACAATTTTCTACATTGCCCATTGCCTCCTACACATTATTGTCTTTTTCACCTTTAAAAAAACCTTCAAAACTCATCTCTTCAAGGAGGCCTACCCCACCTCGACACTGCCCTAACTCTCTCTGCCGTCGAGAACCTCTCGAGGCATTCCCCCTCCTTTTGTGTCATCACCCCCTTCCTCTAAGTTGTAAGCCTTTGGCAGGGCCCTCTCCCCTTGTGTATCATACTTGATTGTACACTCTACCCAGAATAATGTGAACTTGTATTATTGGCACTACCACTCTATTGTATGATCTGGCATTGTATTACTACCTGTATTGTGTTGTGTATCTTATTGCATATTACCTATATTGTTGTATCTATTGCTTATTACCTGTATTGTGCTGTTGGTCACCCATTATCATTGTCTGTAATCCTATGTATTGTACAGCACGACGTAATATGTTGGCGCTATATGAATGCCATAAATAATAATAATAACATCTGCAAAATGAGTCTCAATTAGGCAAGACTCTTTAGGGTATATGCAATAAACTGCATTAAAGCAGAATTACATTCATAAAGTCTTACAGCACAATTAATAAAGCGTAAATCATTGCATGAAATGTATTGCATTCTACCCTATTAATCAAGCAGTAAGACTTTACATACATAATTCTGCCTAACATCATTCATTGTATACATTCCTTTGATGCTTGATCTAATCCCATATGCAGTATGTTGAAGTCTGAGTATTCCTTTGTCTTACCTGAACTGATAAAATTCCATAGTTGGACATCAAAATGTTTTCTAGAGTCAAAACTGCTTTATTCTGAAATATGCATTCTAAACATGAAGGTTTTAAAATCCTACAAGATTTTATGCATGGTGAGTTAGTGTCTAAATTACTGTACACCCCCTTCCTCCACACACATTTTGTTATAGAAAGGCTGATCTAATTATAAGTACCAAAACAACAACACAGCGCTTCCAAGGAAACCTTAATTTTGTGTTCCCAATTGACTTAATGCATTTTATAAAAGTTTCCTGGTTCCGCAAAAAAATTGACAAAGTGAAAATTATCACATAGAGGAAAGTTGAGTAAACAAATATATATATATATATATATATATATATATATATATATATATATATATATATATATATATATATGTATATATAATGTAATATGTCTACTTACATATAGAGATGGCTCAAACCTCTGATTTTCAGTTTGCGAACCTCGAACTCGAACTTCTGAAAAAGTTCGCGAACCTGCAAACTTTTCGCAATAGACTTCAATGGGCAGGCATACTTTAAAAACTACAAACACTGTTTCTGGCCACAAAAGTGATGAAAAAGATATTTCAAGGGGTCTAACACCTGTAAGGGGGGCATGGCAGAGTGGGATACATGCCAAAAGTCCTGGGGAAAATTACGGATTCTTATAATCCCTAAAATATAGAAATCACATTGCATTGCTAAATTGGAGGCCTAAAGTGCTTGAAAACATCTTGCGTTTGTATACATGGATCAGCAGTTAGTGTAAGTAGTGTACTGCTTCACACTGACAGACCAAACTCACCATGTAACGCACCGCAAACAGCTGTTCGTGTAGTGATGGCCGTGCTGGACTGGTGCGCACCATGGCGAGAGTGCAGGCGATGGCAGTTTTCAAGCCTATATGGTCGGGCTGAGGTAGCTCAATGACAGAACAACTGTCCACAATGAAGCAACGACCTTATTATCTTGGGTCAGGTGTGTCCCCCAACACACTCATATAGCCGGTCATTGCTTCATTGTGATACACAAGCCCCTTCACTGCAGAAAGGTAATGATCACGAAGGGGAATTGACACATATACATGCCTTTTGTTTTGTTGTTGCAGCCGCAGTGCAGCCAGAAAAATTAGGCATGTACATGCACCAGAAAAATTATTATTATGTTTGGTAGCAGCCGCTGCTAGCAGCAGTGGCCATGAAAATTCAGGAATCCACCTGGAGTCCTGGACACTGTTGGTGGTGGCAGAGAAGGCAGTCAAGCTGCCTGCAGGCAGAGATGCTGTGTGGGGACTGACTTAGTCTTTGGGCAGGCAGCAGCGGCCGGCAGGCAGAGATGCTGTGTGGGGACTGACTTAGTCTTGGGGCAGGCAGTCACATGGCATGCAGGCAGAGATGCTGTGTGTGGGGACTGACTTAGTCTTTGGTCAGGCAGTAGCCCTTTGGGATCCATGCCTCATTCATTTTGATAAAGATGAGGTACAGAAAACATTTTTGACCTGACTGCTGGTGGTATAAAACAATGTGCAGTTACACAGGTGCAGTGAGAAGGTAAGCACCGATTGCAGCTATAATACAATTGTGCAGTCACACAGGTGCAGGGAAAAGGTATACACTGACTGCTGGTATACAATGTGCTGTCACACAGGTGCAGTGAAAAGGTATGCAGTGACTGCTGGTGGTATAATACAATGTGCAGTTACACAGGTGCAGTGAAAAGGTATGCACTGACTGCTGGTATACAATGTGCAGTCACACAGGTGCAGTGAAAAAGTATGCAGTGACGGCTGGTGGTATAATACAATATGCAGTTACACAGGTGCAATGAAAAGGTATGCACTGACTGCTGCTATAATACAATTGTGCAGTCACACAGGTGCAGGGAAAAGGTATGCAGTGACTGCTGGTGGTATAATACAATGTGCAGTTACACAGGTGCAGTGAAAAGGTATACAGTGACTGCTGGTATACAATGTGCAGTCACACAGGTGCAGTGAAAAGGTATGCAGTGACTGCTGGTGGTATAATACAATATGCAGTTACACAGGTGCAATGAAAAGGTATGCACTGACTGCTGCTATAATACAATTGTGCAGTCACACAGGTGCAGGGAAAAGGTATGCAGTGACTGCTGCTATAATACAATTGTGCAGTCACACAGGTGCAGGGAAAAGGTATGCACTGACTGCTGCTATAATACAACTGTGCAGTCACACAGGTGCAGGGAAAAGGTATGCAGTGACTGCTGGTGGTATAATACAATATGCAGTTACACAGGTGCAATGAAAAGGTATGCACTGACTGCTGCTATAATACAATTGTGCAGTCACACAGGTGCAGGGAAAAGGTATGCAGTGACTGCTGCTATAATACAATTGTGCAGTCACACAGGTGCAGGGAAAAGGTATGCAGTGACTGCTGCTATAATACAATTGTGCAGTCATACAGGTGCAGGGAAAAGGTATGCACTGACTGCTGCTATAATACAATTGTGCAGTCACACAGGTGCAGAGAAAATGTATGCACTGACTGCTGCTATAATACAATTGTGCAGTCACACAGGTGCAGGGAAAAGGTATGCAGTGACTGCTGCTATAAAACAATTGTGCAGTCACACAGGTGCAGGGAAAAGTTATGCACTGACTGGTGGTGGTATTGTATAATACAAAGTGCAGTCACACAGAGGCAGTGAAAGGTATGCACTGAATGTGCTGGGCCTGGCACAGTACAGCAATTAGCAAGGGCCAGCTGCGACAGACAGTGCTGTATATGCAGTGTCAGTGGCACACACACAAAAAAAACATCAGAAACACATTAGCTCTCAAAAGAGCAGTTTTGGGGTGCTTTTCATCAACAAATATCAGCAAGGAACAAGCTGAAGCTAACAGACCTCCTAACTATAGCTTTCCCTATCTCTCCAATGTCTCTCCCTTCTCTCACTAATACAGCAGCACACAGAGTGAGAACATGGCCGACGCTGCTGCCTTTTATAAGGGGGAGGGGGGCTCCAGGAGGGAGTGCAGCCTGATTGGCTGCCATGTGTTTGCTGACTGTGATGTAGAGGGTCAAAGTTTAGCCCAATGACGAAGTATAGGGGGCGTGTCGAGCTCGCTAAGTGTTCGCGGTTCACCACGAACTCGAACCAGCTAAGTTTGCACGAACAAGTTCTCCGGTGAACCGTGCGAACCATCTCTACATAGTTCAGTCAAGAGGGCCTTCTTAATAGTTCTATTTATTAATTACGTTATCTTCTTGCGTTTGAGATGCAAGAGAATTCTTTGTTTCCCTTTTCAGATCTAAACTTTTCAGAGGCCTAACAGTCTAATATAAGTAAACATTATATATGAAAGGAACACTTAAAAATAAATCTGTACATTCAGTGCCAACTAACCAAACAGATGAAGAAAAACGTCTACTTAAGCATGCTTTAAATACTACAGGATAGAAATAGTAATATATATACTGTATATATATTGGAGCTAAGAAGATAGGCTGACTGGTCAAACTCACAAATATTCATTGGTGATAGCCACAAGTTAAGGGGGTTGATCTCTTGAAACCTTAAAACTATTTATTTGTGATCTTGATTTTAAATTTTTTACAAGTATCCATGGAAAAATTATAAAAAATTGCAAAGTTGCACAGTGCAATGTAAATTGATGATAGTACTTAGATATATTGCTTTAAGTGGCTGGCAGATCCTTTCTGGTGTCTCACTGGTTAATTCCTGAATGGTTCCACAGTTGCACAACTTAGGAACAAACATTAGATATTCCTGAGGTAAATCCTCCACTATAGGTAGGTTCAATGGTGATTTAAATGGACTCCAGAACTTGAAATTAATATACAGATAAGTACAGATGGTGTAAGGTACTCACAGTCCTTCATGGGATTGGCAGTGAATGTTATGGAGCCTCTCTATCCCGCTCGCTCTGGCCAGCAGCTAAGTGGGAGAGACTAGACTGACTGCTAAGATGACTTCAGCAGCGTCGGGTGTCCTGCCCCGCTCCAAGTGGGGATACAGAGGCGGATCCGCCCACCCACTAGCACCCTACCACACAGTGCCAGAGCAGCAGCTGCCTGCCAAGTGAGACATTTAAATGGACTGGGTTGCACTGCAATCTTTCTCTTCTCTCTTTCCTTCCTCAGTCTCTTTAGATATTCCTTCTCTTTTTCTCTCTTTTCGCTGTCCACTTTTCTCCAGGACACACGGCGGGGCGTCTGGAGCTGCTGCGGAGCTGAGCGAGCGCCACCGGCAGATGGCCACCGGCTGCTCCCCTCACACAGCTCTCCATACTCCCCCACGCGTCCGTCGTTATAGCCAGTATGCTGTATATATAGGTATATGCTACTTGTACTACTGTACCTGACTGTATATGTTGGATTGCATGCATGTGTTTGTACCATCTCCGACCCTGTCTGTGCCAAAAATAATTCCGGGTACAACCCCTGTTGTACTTGGCGAAATAAATAAACGTGATTCTGATTCTGAAAGTTGCGGAAGAGTTGCCTGTCTTTGGTGTGTACACACTTGTCAAACGCTGCATGTGCACGCCTCCTTCCCCGTGATGCATGATGTCACAGAACTGTAGCCAATCGCTACCACTTTCATCAGCACATTCAATAAAGATGAATGTGACTTCACATAAAACATATGGGACTGTGCATGAGATCAAGGAAAGTATTGAGATATGGGAAACATTGCCTAATTTTGGTTCTTTAGTCATTTTAGTAAAAACAAAAAAAATACATAACAATCAGGATGAGTTTGGATTGCAGAACTCAGAATCAATTGAAGTTAAGATAAGAAGTAAGACCCACACATAGGAGATTTGTATGGGGCCACAAGAAGACCCCCTTCAGCCAGCATTTTTTCAGAAGAATGTAGGAGAAAAAAAGGTTTGTAATCACAAAAGTCAAGTTCACAAAATTTAAATAAGATCAGATTTAAATCAAATTACTGAATGCTTTTTTGCCTGTGTATCCCATACAAAATCAATTAACTGAATTCAACTTCTTCTTTACTAATTGTGCTCAAAACAACGCAGTGTCTTTCAGTTGTTTTTTTTAAAGACAGTGTGTAACAGTTTGTAACACTCAAGATAATAATAACCTTTATTTTCTTGGTGAACAATGAAAACAACCTCTAGGTACAACTACTGGGTGGTAAATGTTTTCATTTAATTTTATGAGCACTTTTAGATGTAATGTAGCAGTTTTAATTATACACCTACATTACTTTAAAGACTATTTTGGGGGATATAAAATTACAAGTTCTACAAATATTTCATATTTTAAAAAGAAAATTAAGTAACAACAAACACTGCAATATTTAATGTTGTGTCTTGTTTTTAAAAATGAGGTAACCTGCAGGAAATCTCAATTCTTGAAAAGGTCCTAACTTCAAAACTCCCCTGAAAATAGACATACCACCTCCAAAAATAAATAAATAAAATACAAAAACTGAGATTTGTTTGTCCACTTGTCCTTGGATATGTTTATAAACACAAACTGATTTATTCAAAATGTCACATCTAATAGAAGGCACTTATTTGCCAAAAATCTCAATTTCAGATGGTTATAGGTAATTGAAATGTTTTGATGATTAAACTGGTTTCAAACTGAAAAGCTGCTTTGGTACTAAATAGGATAACGTTATTGTGTGGTTTAGAAAAAATACCTAAATCTCAGAACAAAAGACGCAATGTTATGCACACACAGGTACATACATTATGCACAGACAATTTAGGAGCATTTTGAACAAACAGGAATATTTCCTAAAGCCTGGTACACACATTCAATTTTGATTGGCTAATCATCAGCCAATTTTACCACCTGCATGTAGTAAGAGGACCAAAAGATTTAGAATACTATGAACACATTGGCCTCAATTCATAAAGCATTACCGCATGCGGTAATGCTCAAAACAGCTGACTTTCCTGACCACTTAGCAATGTGTCAATTCATAAAGGCTGTTACCGCATGAAAAGCTGACATTACTGACCAGGGAGATAAATTACTGACTTGGCTGTAGTTACCTCCAACACATTTCAGTAAATTGTCAGCAAATGTCAATTCATAAAGCCTTCAAGAAGCGGTAAGCCTGGCGATATTTACCGACGCCTCTGCTGAGGTCTTAAAAAGTTACTGACCCCTCTTGTGAGGTGTTACAATGCAAAGTGCAGAGAGCCGAAGTCTGTGTGAGTCATTTGTTTAGAGAGCCGAAGTCTGTGTGAGTCATTTGTTCAGAGAGCCATCTGTGTGAGTCATTTGTTCAGAGAGCCGTCTGTGTGAGTCCTCTGTATGAGTCATATGTGCTAGTCATGTGTGCAGGGAAAATCTGTATGAGTCATTAGTGCAGGGAAAGTCTGTATGAGTCATCTCTGCAGGGCAAAAGAGCGATATCGGCACACTGCTCTACTCTACCATTCAATGGGCTGCGGTAATTTACCGACCTTCAACGGCAGCTGGGAAAATCTTTATGAATTAGCACACTGCCCGGGAAAATACCGAGTACGATATTTTCCCGACAAGATTGTTTTTATCGTACTGCTTTTTATGAATCGAGGCCATTGTGTGGGTAAGCGTTCATACTACATGGAGATGGTAAAATTAGCCAAACATTGGCCAATCAAAATGTGATGTGTGTACTAGGCTTAACTCTTAATTGGTATAGTAAGAAGGTACGGTATGTTGTATTGGGTGTGTTTTGGGCTCTGTGATGTATTTAGAAATGGTCCAAATAGTCATTTTCTTCTGATAACACCAAACATTATTTAGAACTGTATAGGCTTTTGGAAATGAGTTGAAGACTAGAAACTTATAAAAATCTTGACACTCAAAGGGCTGCTAGTTGATGTAAAATCTGTAGCTCCTGTCCATAATGCCTACTACCTGAGCGATGAAAAAAAAAAAACACAACCTAAAACAAAACATTACACGGTACGTTAGACAAACAGCTAAGCTTTTGCAGATAGACTATGTCAATTAACAGAGCAATCTCTGAGTGAAGAAGGCTGCTATTAAATGACCTGTCCAGTAGTAGAAATTTCTCCTTTTCAAAACCAGACCCTTACACTATTTTTAGCTAGCTGCTACTTCAGTATTGCTTGCATGTATTTTCATTTATAGTCTGAAAGATGCAGTTCTGTGACCTTTGGGCCTTTAATCTGACCCTGGATTTAACTGGCATGTTGTATAAAGGATATTAATTATGTTCTTGACCAATGCCTCGCATGTCAGTGTTGGCTGCTGAGACTGCAATAATTTTACTCTTATTTATTTGGTGTTTTTTTGTCATAAGAAAGGAAACACAATTAAAATTCCTCATCTTATCTTGCGCCTGCCCAGAAATCAGATTTGTTTTCTTGCTGTTTACTTGTTTTGTTATGGAAACAATCAAAATTAGACTACAGAAAGGAAATGTTTGATACTGTAAATATTAAATTCAATAATGCATGTTCATATATGTTTGGTACAAAGAGAATGTTAAGTACACATTTATCCTTAGCGTAAATGTTGCTTTGCAATTGTGTGATGGTTTTAGTTGGATAAGTGCACATTTGTAAAAAATCTCTCTCTCTGCTCTAGACAAAAGTCATGCTTCAGCAGTCTTGCAGTGACAATTTGGATGCAGTTTTCATGTGTCATACCCTCATGTCAATCAGAGGGCTCAGTGTAAAATATTAAACAGTGTGCTTGGAGCTACCCATAGGGGCCCAGTTATAAAAGGGTAAACAGGCAGTTCATCTAAAACATGCTTTCTGAAATAATAGCATGTTACAGACTGACCCACTTATGGTGATCAGCTGATCGGGTTACATCTTTTCAGTATGATTTACACTTTTATAATCACTGTTATCTTCTTGTATTGATTGGCACTTTTGTGTTGGTCACCACATTTACAGATGAGCCATCAAACCTGAACACCACATTTTAAGAGCTTTTGAAGAGAACCATTGTGATAATATAGAAATCAATTGGGAATATGGAAAAACATCAGCGGAGAGCACACCGATCGCCGCTCCTTCCTCTGACGTCATTGTGCCGCGTCCTCTCAGTCATCTTGCGCAGCCTCGGGCAGGACAGGGATCTCCCCAGCACACCAGACTCAGGTCGGCACGCTCGTGCACGAAGCGGCAGGACCTTTATGGCTTGAGAAGACGGGTCAGCTGATCGGAGGGTCAGCTGACAGAAGGCTGCTGGATCTTGCTGCTGATTGGTCAGGCAGCGCAGGGCGGGGGTTTTGGAATTGCCTGTCTGTATTTAAACTCAGGGATGTCAGTGGCTCTTTATCTGTTGTTGCGAAAACTTCACAGTGAAAGCTCTCAGACGTTAGTCAGATCCTGGTGTGTTTGAACCGGCAGGACCCCAGGGATTCACACATAGCTTAGGATTATTACTATTATTATTGTATATTGCATATTTCTGTGTATGACCTTTTGCCTGAACCTCTGATTACTCTCTGCCTTACGATTCTGTACTTCTGCCAATCTGATCTGTTGCCGACTTCTGCCTGAACACTCTCTTTGATTTAGCCTCCTGATTCTGTACCTTTGTCCTTCTGATTTGTTGCCGACCTCGGCTTGTATATTCACTACGATTTTGCCTGACAATTCTGTACCGCTGCCTGACCGACCTGTTACCGACCTTGCTTCCTCGACCACTAAAGGCTATCACTTTGGAGTACTCCTGTATATTGCTGTGCACTCAATCACGTGTGATCACACTCTGAATAAAATACTGACTATTGTGCTGTTAGAGCTCGCTCTGATCATCAGAAGCACCACTGATTGTTACACTTACCACTTTTTGTATTATAGAGATGTAGGCTCCAATTCATTAAGCATTTCTGCATCCGGGAATGCAGAAAACAGTTGATTTTACTTATCATCTTGCCTAATGCCAATTCACTAAACCTGTTACCGCACTGAAAAGTAAAATTACTGACTAATGAGGTAAATTACCAACTTGTGCGGTAAATACCTCAAGAAATGTCAACAAATGTCAATTCACATAAATTAAATAACCTGATTTGTCAATATAGCACGGGAATAAACAGAAACTTCACCTACACCATCAGGGTTTAAATGCTCACATATAATGTTTCACTACACAATTCTGAATATTGCCCTTGTGCCTCACTGGGGTTATATAATCATATACACATTGATGCAATCTTAATTGATAATTAATATGTCCATAGGCTGACAAAAAATAAAGGAGTATTCAAAAAGTGGTATTCAAAAAAACAGGTGTGCTTCTTATCAAGACCTCAGTCTGGCCTCATTCACAGTGGGACATTGCAGACCTGCGTTATAAAGTCTTATAGGTCTTATACCACTAGATTGTGACTAGTGGTTAACTTTTTAATGCTGGTTGAAGTTATGATTTTTTAGAAATGTCAAGTATTGGAAATGACTTTTCTCTGCAACCATGCCAGCGACACAATATTCAGTAAGCAGATCTTCTCAGAATTCCCATTTCTTTGCTCATGTCATTGGATCACTGCTTTTCCTAAAGTCTGCTCAGAGAAAGAAGAAAATATTTAACTTGTTAGCATCCTAAGGCAGCATTTATTTATGTTTGCTGCAGTGAGTCTTTCATCTAGATGATATGAGAATGGAGGATGCAAACCTAAAGGTATGCCAATTTTCATATTTGTTATATTTTATAACCATAAAATCAATAAGTTATGGTAGCAGATACACTTTTGACTAGCAATAACCATTTTAGTTTACAGAAACAGTAAAGGAGCTTCAATACTGCTACCTAAAATCCTTTTAGCCTGTACTGGAATTTATAAGGCTGTACTGGAAGAAACTATTTTCTCAAATAATATTCAAGAACATTTTTGGAATGTTAATAATCATTGAAGCAAATTGCTTTTATTTATTTAAAAAAAAAATGTTAATTTATGTTTACTTTGATACAAACTAATTATCTTATAGACACCACATATCATAACTTGATGAGTAAGAGTGCTCTCGCAAAAAGTGAAAACATCCTGCAGACAGTGCACAGGAGGTAAGAGCGAGATCTGTGGGAGTTAACTCACCTTCCCTTCATCTGCATTCCGAGGCATCCTGATGGCGCATTTCATCGATTCATGCAATACTCCCACATTCAGATCTGGAACTTCTGTCCTTGAATGTGGAACTGTAAGCCAATGGGCAAAATGCATGGGAACGAAAGAAGAACGCATTCCATACAGGACTCGACCCTCCAGGGATGTAATATCCAATTTTATGTTTTATTTAATTGTTGCGGACATAAAAAGTATACAAAAATAGCACATGCTGTTTTTGTATACTTTTTATGTCCGCAACAATGAAATAAAACATAAAATTGGATATTACATCCCTGGAGGGTCGAGTCCTGTATGGAATGTGTTCTGCTTTCGAGACTGTATACATTGAGAGGTGTGATGGACCCCTCATCCTAGTAGGACTCCCCGAGGAATTTGCATCATACATTCTGAGGCTGGTGGACCATTGTTTTCCAAAATGCATGGGAAGACACCCACAACTGTGCAGAACATTGTACAATAAAAAGGTGTATACAAGGGGAATCTGAATATGCATTGGGAGGGGCTTTTAATTCAACTTCAAGGGCAACATGGGAGAGATTCTGACCCTTCAGTTTAAAGCTTAGTGTGTCAACAATGTTTAGCATTCACAGTGACTCAGTCTTCGCAAGGCATACTTTGTTGTATCCTGTCTTACAAAATTGTTAAATACATGTCAAATTAAAAGAATTGCATCTGATAGGACGGGCCTTTTGGCATAGAGTTTCAGTACACTGTGCTGCTGCAGCAACCCAAACTTAAGTATTCTACAAAACTTCCTTTCAGATTGTACCGGTAATCCATATTTTGTAGATCTCTGTGTAATTTTGAATTAATTAACAGATTAAAAGATGTACATGTTTAGATGCAATCTCCTTTCAACCTTTAAGTATGTACAGAAACATGAAAATTTAATTTTAGGTGATAATTTCCACACTTTAGATCCAGAAATTATAGATCATTTCAATCAACTGAGAACTGATTGCCTATATTATCAGCTCAGTTTTACATTACACTCACATGAATGCTGGGAAGTAATTCTAGAGGAAAAAAAGGTAATGTGCTGATCTGTAGTTGCGATTTGGTTGGTATCCCCAGGGGAGAGAGATTGCATGTACAGGGGAGAAAGATTGCAGAGAGCCTTGCAGGTCAGGGTTAGGAGTTTGAGCATGATCATCTGTTTAATTGGCAGCCAAAGAAGAAGTTGACAGAGAGGAGCAGCAGAGGAAGAGCGAGCTCTAGCATGGTTCCGCTTTGAGCATGGCATTGAGCATGGCTATCACCTGAGCAAAAAAGCTGTTCCTATGCCTCTAAGTTTCTGTTGTGACTGACCAGTATCACACTCCTGAAGGCATAAGTTGCAACATGGAGCGAGCAGGATGAGCAGGTTCAGAGGCAATCTTGGTTATTCTCTTTCTGCACCTGTTAGCGTAAAAATAATGTAGAGAGTGTAAGGGACTGACAGTTATTCTTTCTGATGATCAGATGATGCACTGCAGTCTCAACTTTTCTTGTATGGAGCATGAGCCAAACCAGACAGTCATAGTCATCTATGACTATCTGGTTTGGATCATGCTCCATACAAGAAAAGGTGAGACTGCAGCGCATCATCTGATTATCAGAAAGAATAACTGTCACTCCCTTACCCTCTCTGCATTATTTTTATGCTAACAGGTGCAGAAAGAGAACAACCAAGATTGCCTCTGAACCTGCTCACCCTGCTTGCTCCATGATAGATTTGATGAGCACAGTATAGAAATGCACTAGTATTTTTTATGGTAGGCCATAGGTGGCACATCCTCTGTTTCACTCTCTTGATAATGGTGACAGTATTGTTATTCCATTTTAAATCATTGGGGATTATGGACCCAATCAATTTGAATGCCTCTTCTCTGGTCACTGTAGATCCATTTATAATTAGGGGGATTGTACTGGGAGGGGGTTCTCAAAAAGTCTATTATCATGTCCATGGTCTTAAGAGTGTTAAGTAAGCTATCCCACTACATGCCTGTATGCAGCCTAATTCCCATTTCGTATGAGACCGACTACTGTTATGTCATCTGCAACCCTTAGAACCTTTACAGATGGATCTGTGGGGATGCAGGCCTTGGTGTACAGAGAATAAGCAGTAGGGGAAAGCACAAAACCCTGGGGTACTCCAGTACTGACTGTCAAAGAGTTTGAGATATGTTACCCCAACCTAATCTTCTACCAAGAAGTTGGTAACCCATTTGCAGATAGAACCAGGTATGCTTAGTTGGGAGAGTTTGCTGTGTAACAGTGATGCTATTATGGTGTTGAATGGAGAGCGGAAATCCACTAATAGAATTCTGGCTTACAGTATGTTCCTGGGAGGTCTAAATGTTCTAGTAAATAATACAGACACAAGGGAACTGTGATGGATTTCAAATAGGCCATTATCAGTTTTTTCACATGCTTTAATGACCAATTGTGTAAGGGCAATTGGCCTATAGTCATTTATACATGCAAGTTTTGATCTTTTAGGAACTAGGACAATGTTTCAGTGTTTAAAACAGGCAAGGGCCATTGAGAGTTCCAGAGAGTACTGAAGATGTATGTGAACACAAAGGCTAGCCGGTCAGCAGAGAATTTTAAGCATGTTGTATGTAGATTGAATCAACTGGTACAGCATTCTCACCTTTTCTTATCATACGAATATCTTAAAACTTGTCTGTTCATACTTTATTTTATTTGACCAACACATGAGTTATTTTCCAAACTTTTGCCAAATTGTTGTTCATTACTATAACTATAAAGACATTACTTCGTAAAACAAAAAATAAAATAAAACATAGGTTTCAGATTTTCCCAAGAACATAAACTGACAGACATGATGACTTTTCTTTAGAAGGTCTGTTTCTTTCAAAAGCAGAACAGTGTATGAATTGTCATAAAAGTGTAAGGTTGTATTATAAACATACACTCCTAAGTATAAAGGTCAAAGACAAAATCACTCATAATTGTTTTCAATTAGGTCAGTTTTTATCTTCTGTGTAACATTTTGGACTACAAAGTAAAATTAAATGGAATATCCATTGTTGCTATCACATGTGTCTCCTCATTAAAATACAGGTGATTAGTTTTACAAAAAGCTTTGTTCTCTTTTTTTTCATATATTTTTTTCCAACAATGACTGGAAATAGCACAAAAGCCCGCTGCTGAATCTTCTCAGTTACATGCAGCATTAATCTGTCTTAATCAAAGCAAAAAAGTTAACTTATCCTTTTGAAAATGGTTTAATTTGTAGAACTTTGTAATTGAAGCATTTCTAAATTTGATGTTAATAATTAGCATGATGGCTCTTTTGAAAGTGAGCAGCATCAGGCTAGCTTGAGCATGACTAACCCTGACAATTTATTCTTAATACATTTTGGTAGATCGAACGATACAGTGGCTTAATTGTGCCATAGAACCCTTAAGGTAGAAAGTGTGAAATACAATACAACTCTACAAATGTTAAGGGTCTTTGAAATATAGCAATGTTCTGTCAGATGGCTGTAAGGGTATCTATCTTATGTTGCCTTAAAGGAGATTTCCCCTTTACAGGAAAAAAAATCCATGGATCTTCACTGGATTGGGCCCTGCATAAGGTTAACATTTGTGACAGATACCATTTTATTCTTTGTCTGTTAAAGTCACCATCTGCAAAAGCTTTTAATATCCCAAAAGCTCTTGGTAGCATTGGCACAGGAAATGAAGGGATTTTCATGAGTTGGAAAATGAAGAACAGTATCAATCCATCAGTTGTTCTTACCATCATTACTCTAAAAATAAACTGGAGTTGGACTTTAATACAATGCTTCTTTAAACAGAAAGTGACCAGTAGTGATGCTCAAATACCCCTTTTTAAAATTCGAGTTTGGTCGAATTCGAATAGTAAATTATTCGAGGTCAGTCGAATATTCGAGTCGAATAATTTTTACTATTCGATTCGACCTCGGACTTCGAGCTCACTATTCGAGTCGGTATTCGAGCTCACTATTCGAGCTGACTATTCGAATTGGCCTTAAATAGCTTCCAACACTTGTTTTGAGGGTGAATGATGCAAGAAACATCTTTTTTTCCAAGTAACAACAGCAAGTGATTATGTGGGGATGTTCCTTTAAAAAAAAATGTGGAAAGAGAAGTTGTGTCCTAAATTTTGTTCAGTAGTGTTACTGTATATACTTGTTCTTCTTCTTCTTTATCTTTCTTCTTCTTCTAGATCTTCTTCTTCTATATCTTCTTCTTCTTCTTCTTCTTCTTCATCATCTTCTTCTTCTTCTTCATCATCTTCTTCTTCATCTTCTTCATCTTCTTCTTCATCTTCATCTTCATCTTCTTCTTCATCTTCATCTTCTTCATCTTCTTCTTCTTCATCTTCTTCTTCTTCTTCTTCTTCATCTTCTTCTTCTTCTTCATCTTCTTCTTCTTCATCTTCTTCTTCTTCATCTTCTTCATCTTCTTCTTCTTCATCTTCTTCATCTTCTTCTTCTTCTTCTTCATCTTCTTCTTCTTCATCTTCTTCTTCTTCATCTTCTTCATCTTCTTCTTCTTTTTCATCTTCTTTTTCATCTTCTTCTTCATCTTCTTCTTCATCTTCTTCTTCATCTTCTTCTTCTTCATCTTCTTCATCTTCTTCTTCTTTATCTTCTTCTTCTTTTTCATCTTCTTCTTCATCATCTTCACGTATTTCTCTTTTCAATTTTTTTTTAAAGAAATGCAGCTATTTTTGAGCGTAACAAATAGCTGGTGGGCGCACGCATGTTGGAAGCGCCATTGTATGTGCTCCCTGGCAGTGGAAACACAAAGACAGCAGGAGGTAAATTCAGCAGCAGGAGGAGGAGGATGAGTGTGTGGCAGCAGGCAGTCAATGAGGCAGGCAGCTCGCCGTGACATAATAGCCCTGGTACCTAGCGGTGATACCAGGGCTGTAAATAAACACAACAGGAGGTCCCAGACAGCGGTCGTGCAGCCCACATTGTGTCCAATACACAACTGGGACAACACAGTTTTCAACCCGGGCACCTCAGAAAAATTTAACTTTTTTTTTTTTTAATGGTTTTTTGGTTTTTGGTTTTACAACCAATATAGCTATTGTTTGACGTAATAGCTGGTGGCAGAGTGGCAGCAGAAGAAGGTAATGCTGTGTACCCTGGCAGTGGGAAACACAGACAGACAGCAGCAGCAGGAGGAGGAATGGAGGAGTAGGCGAGCAGCTATTGTTTGACGTAATAGCTGGTGGCAGAGTGGCAGCAGAAGGTAAATCATCTGTGTACCCTGGCAGTGGGAAACACAGACAGACAGCAGCAGCAGCAGCAGGAGGAGGTGTGGAGGAGCAGTGTGAGTGTGGCAGCAGGTAGGCAGCGTGACATAATAGCCCTGGTACCTAGCGGTGATACCAGGGCTGTAAATAAACACAACAGGAGGTCCCAGACAGCGGTCGTGCAGCCCACATTGTGTCCAATACACAACTGGGACAACACAGTTTTCAACCCGGGCACCTCAGAAAAATTAAACTTTTTTTTTTTTTAATGGTTTTTTGGTTTTTGGTTTTACAACCAATATAGCTATTGTTTGACGTAATAGCTGGTGGCAGAGTGGCAGCAGAAGAAGGTAATTCTGTGTACCCTGGCAGTGGGAAACACAGACAGACAGCAGCAGCAGGAGGAGGAATGGAGGAGTAGGCGAGCAGCTATTGTTTGACGTAATAGCTGGTGGCAGAGTGGCAGCAGAAGGTAAATCATCTGTGTACCCTGGCAGTGGGAAACACAGACAGACAGCAGCAGCAGCAGCAGGAGGAGGGGTGAAGGAGCAGTGTGAGTGTGGCAGCAGGTAGGCAGCGTGACATAATAGCCCTGGTACCTAGCGGTGATACCAGGGCTGTAAATAAACACAACAGGAGGTCCCAGACAGCGGTCGTGCAGCCCACATTGTGTCCAATACACAACTGGGACAACACAGTTTTCAACCCAGGCACCTCAGAAAAATTAAACCTTTTTTTTTTTTTAATGGTTTGTTTGGGTTTTGGTTTTGCAACCAATATAGCTATTGTTTGACGTAATAGCTGGTGGCAGAGTGGCAGCAGAAGAAGGTAATTCTGTGTACCCTGGCAGTGGGAAACACAGACAGACAGCAGCAGCAGGAGGAGGAATGGAGGAGTAGGCGAGCAGCTATTGTTTGACGTAATAGCTGGTGGCAGAGTGGCAGCAGAAGGTAAATCATCTGTGTACCCTGGCAGTGGGAAACACAGACAGACAGCAGCAGCAGCAGCAGGAGGAGGTGTGGAGGAGCAGTGTGAGTGTGGCAGCAGGTAGGCAGCGTGACATAATAGCCCTGGTACCTAGCGGTGATACCAGGGCTGTAAATAAACACAACAAGAGGTCCCAGACAGCGGTCGTGCAGCCCACATTGTGTCCAATACACAACTGGGACAACACAGTTTTCAACCCGGGCACCTCCGAAAAATTAAACCTTTTATTTTTTTTAATGGTTTGTTTGGTTTTGGTTTTGCAACCAATATAGCTATTGTTTGACGTAATAGCTGGTGGCAGAGTGGCAGCAGAAGAAGGTAATTCTGTGTACCCTGGCAGTGGGAAACACAGACAGACAGCAGAAGGGCAGTACACAGCAGCCCACTGTAGGTGTAAAATGTGTGGCTGCAGGCGACGTAATAGTCAAAGTGAACCAGGCTGGCTTAGTGAGCAGGAGCCAGGAGGTGGTAAAGGGTGGTAAGGCACATTAACGATGGTTCCGGCAGCCAGTTCATGTCCCCCTCTCGCCGACAACAGGGGCCAGGAACTCGCCTTCCACCCACGCCTGGTTCATCTTGAGAAACGTCAGTCTGTCCACAGACTTGTGAGACAGACGTGAGCGTTTCTCGGTGACCACGCCACCAGCTGCACTGAAGCAGCGCTCGGACAGCACGCTGGAAGGGGGGCAGGACAGCACTTCCAGGGCGTACTGCGCCAGCTCGCTCCAGATCTCCATGCGCTTGACCCAATACTCCATGGGATCAACAGGGGCATCGCTGTCAAGCCCGCTGTACGACCCCATGTAGTCAGCCACCATGCGGGTCAGGCGCTGGCTGTGACCGGAGGAGGATGCTGCTGCATGCATCTCCTCTCTAGTCACTGCTGCCGGAGCCTCTACAGTCCTGTAGAGCTCGTGGCTGAGAGACAGCAGGTCTGTGGGGCGCTTGCTGCTGCTGGATGCAGGCACCTGCTGCTGCCTCTGTGCTGGCTGCTGGACAGTGGGGGTGGAAGGCTGGGGGAAGGCTTCCTCCAAGCGCTCAACAAGGGCCTGCTGCAAGCTCCTTATTTGTTGCGCTGGGTCTCCTCCTGCAGGCGGCAGGAACTGGCTCAACTTCCCCTTGAGGCGTGGGTCCAACATCATGCTGATCCAGATGTCCTCCCTCTGCTTCATCTGGATCACCCTGGGGTCCCTGCGCAGGCACGTCAGCATGTGCGCTGCCATTGGGAAGAGGCGGGCCACGTCTGCTGGCACATCGACGTCAGTGCTGTCCTCATCCTCCTCCTCTGCCGCCTCATCCTCTCTCCACCCCCGCACCAACTCAGCTGCGCTGTGCTCATCCCCCTCATCAGCAGCCAGGTCAGGGACCTCCACCAAGTCCTCCTCCTCCTCCCCCTCAGAGGTGGACTGCGCAGCTGGTTGCCGCTCCTGCTGGTCCAAGGCTGCCGCTCCCTGTTCCAGCAAAGCATCGAGGGCCCTGTTCAGCAGAGAAAACAGGGGCACCCACTCGCAGACCATAGCATGGTCCCTGCTCACCATGTTTGTGGCCTGCAGGAAGGGAGCCAGCACAAAGCACACCTGCTGCATGTGCCTCCAGTCATCATCGGGGACGATGGACGGGATGTTGCTGGTCTTGTCCCTTCTCTGAGCTGCGGAAACAGTGGCCAGGGCAAGGTACTGGTTGACAGCGTGCCTCTGTTCAACCAGACGCTCCAACATCGCCAGGGTGGAGTTCCAGCGAGTCGGAACGTCAAGGATCAGCCGATGGCGTGGCAGATCCAGCTCCTTTTGCACGTCTTCCAGGCTCGCACAGGCTGCAGCCGAGCGCCGGAAGTGACGCACAACATTCCTTGCCGTTTCCAGCAGTTCGCCCATCCCCTGGTAGGTGCGCAGGAACTTCTGCACCACCAGGTTCAGCACGTGGGCAAGACAGGGGATGTGGGTCAGGTTTCCCCTGTCTATTGCGGCAACCAGATTGGCCCCATTGTCGGCCACCACCTCTCCGACTCTGAGGCCTCTGGGGGTCAGCCAAATCCTCTCCTGCTCCTGGAGTTTGGCCAACACATGGGTTGCCGTCAGCTTGGTCTTCCCAAGGCTGACCAAGTGCAGCAGCGCTTGGCAGTGGCGGGCCTTCACGCTGCTGCTGAGGCGGGGGGTTTGGCCAGGTGTGCCGGAGGATGGCAGAGGATCGGAGGAACCTGCTGCAGTTCCCCTGACCCTGCGGGGTGGCACCACCCACTGTGTTGCTGCTGCTGCTGTGCCCGCTGCTGCTCTCCCATCCTCACCCCCTTCCACCAAGCTGACCCAGTGGACAGTGAAGGACAGGTAGCGGCCTGTCCCGAAGCGGCTGCTCCAGGAGTCCATGGTGACGTGGACCCTTTCACCAACCGCGTGCTCCAGCCCTCGCTCCACATTGGCCATCACAAAGCGGTGCAGTGCAGGAATGGCCTTGCGGGCAAAGAAGTGTCTGCTGGGGAGCTGCCAGTCTGGGGCTGCGCAAGCAAGCAGCGCACGAATGTCGCTCCCCTCCTGCACGAGCGTGTATGGCAGGAGTTGGGAGCACATGGCCCGTGCCAGCAAGCCGTTCAGCTGCCGCACGCGACGGCTGCTGGGAGGCAGAGCCCTAACCACCCCCTGGAAGGACTCGCTCAAAAGGCTCTGGCGTGGCCTTTTGCTGGCACGGGAATCAGCAGACACAGCGGAGGAGGCCACTGAGGACTGGCTGCCAGAACAGGCCTCAGTGTCGGCGGCAGGAGTTGCAGAGGGGGGAGGAGCAGTGCGTTTCCGCACTCCTGCTGGTGCTGCTGGAGGAGCAGGAGGGCGGGTGGCTGCTGTTGCTGCTGCTGCTGCTGAAGGCTGTGCAGTGATGGGTGTGGTGCCACTGCCAGCACCAGATGCCTTCAGCCTCTGGAACTCCTCATGCTGGTGGAAATGTTTAGCCGCAAGGTGGTTGATGAGCGAGCTGGTGCAGAACTTTAAGGGGTCTGCACCTCTGCTCAACTTCCGCTGACAGTGGTTGCAAGTGGCGTACTTGCTGTACACAGTGGGCATGGTGAAATATCGCCAGATTGGTGACTTAAACATCCCCCTACGGCATGGAAGCGCTGCTGCCTGTCTCCCTGTGGTGGTTGGGGGGGGGGCTTGGGGGGATTGGGTGCGGCTGGTGGTGGTACTGGCAGATGCTGCTGCTGCTGCTGCTGAGCCTGAGACACCAGCAGGCTGTGGGACCTGCCTACTGCTGCTGCCAATGCTTGCAATGATGCGCCTCCTTGCAAGGCCCACAAGAGCATCCTCCTCCTCCTCCTCAGAGCTGCTGAGGACGACATCCCCTGGAGGTGGTGGCACCCAGTCTCTGTCTGTCACCGGGTCATCATCATCCTCCCCCTCCTGAAACATGTCCTGCTGGGATGAGGACCCCCCAAACTCCTCTCCTGATGCATGGATGGGCTGCTTGACTGTCGCCACAGTCTTGCTGTCCAATCCCTCATCCCCCAAAGTGCCCATCAGCATCTCCTCCTCAAGATCGCCAACAACAGCAGACAATTTACTCATGATGCCTGGGGTCAAAAGACTGCTGAATGACAGGTCGGCGAGTGACGGTGAACTGGCCTCCTCCCCAGACCCTGCTGGGCGGCTGCTGCGAACAGGGGTGGTGGTGGTGGTGGTGGTGAGGGTGGAGGCCTCGGATGCAGAGCTGATGGCGGGCTGCTCATCCTCCGTCATGAGTTGCACCACAGTGTCTGCATCCTTTTCCTCAATGGGACGTTTCCGACCCGGCTGGAGGAAAATGGGAGCAGGTGCTACACGCTGCTGCTGCTGTGTCTCTGCAGCGTGAGTTGCAGATGCTCCTGCTGGGCGGCGCCCAAGGCGTCCACGGCCAGTGGCTATGGGAGGAATGTTAGCCACTGACGCTGCTGCTGCTGCTGCGGAACTGTGCATGGTGGCGCGCCCGCGGCCGCGGCTTGCCACAATGCTGCTCCCTCTCCTCCTGATTCCCTTGCTGCCCTTCCCCTTGCCCAAACCGCGCTGGCTGCCACTTCCAGACATCTTCAATGTTTTGGGCGTATAGAGAAAAGTTTTTTAAAAGGGCGGCTGAAAAGTGGGGTACTTTAATGGAGTGGGTTGGTTGGTGAGGTGACTGAGTGAGTGTCCCCTAGTACAGTAAGTAAGTAGTAACAGTCAGGAAGTACAACTAGCAGTTACAATAATCAGTAGTAATCACAAGTAAATTTAGTGTGTGTACACTCAGACAGTGAGTGCACGCACGCAGGAGCTAGTAGCCTATGGACAGTGACTGAGTGTCCTAGACTCCTAGTACAGTAAGAGTAAGTAGTAACAGTAAGTAGAACTAACTAATTACGATAATCAATCAGCGATCAGAAGGAAATAGAGTGTGTGTTGTGTGTGTACACTCAGACAGTGAGTGCACGCACGCAGGAGCTAGTAGCCTATGAACACAGTGACTGAGTGTCCTAGACTCCTAGTACAGTAAGAGTAAGTAGTAACAGTAAGTAGAACTAACTAATTACAATAATCAATCAGCGATCAGAAGGAAATGGAGTGTGGGTGTGTGTACACTCAGACAGTGAGTGCACGCACGCAGGAGCTAGTAGCCTATGAACACAGTGACTGAGTGTCCTAGACTCCTAGTACAGTAAGAGTAAGTAGTAACAGTAAGTAGAACTAACTAATTACAATAATCAATCAGCGATCAGAAGGAAATAGAGTGTGGGTGTGTGTACACTCAGACAGTGAGTGCACGCACGCAGGAGCTAGTAGCCTATGGACAGTGACTGAGTGTCCTAGACTCCTAGTACAGTAAGAGTAACTAGTAACAGTAAGTAGAACTAACTAATTACAATAATCAATCAGCGATCAGAAGGAAATGGAGTGTGGGTGTGTGTACACTCAGACAGTGAGTGCACGCACGCAGGAGCTAGTAGCCTATGAACACAGTGACTGAGTGTCCTAGACTCCTAGTACAGTAAGAGTAAGTAGTAACAGTAAGAAGAACTAACTAATTACAATAATCAATCAGCGATCAGAAGGAAATGGAGTGTGGGTGTGTGTACACTCAGACAGTGAGTGCACGCACGCAGGAGCTAGTAGCCTATGAACACAGTGACTGAGTGTCCTAGACTCCTAGTACAGTAAGAGTAAGTAGTAACAGTAAGTAGAACTAACTAATTACAATAATCAATCAGCGATCAGAAGGGTGTGTGTACACTCAGACAGTGAGTGCACGCACGCAGGAGCTAGTAGCCTATGAACACAGTGACTGAGTGTCCTAGACTCCTAGTACAGTAAGAGTAAGTAGTAACAGTAAGAAGAACTAACTAATTACAATAATCAATCAGCGATCAGAAGGAAATGGAGTGTGGGTGTGTGTACACTCAGACAGTGAGTGCACGCACGCAGGAGCTAGTAGCCTATGAACACAGTGACTGAGTGTCCTAGACTCCTAGTACAGTAAGAGTAAGTAGTAACAGTAAGTAGAACTAACTAATTACAATAATCAATCAGCGATCAGAAGGAAATGGAGTGTGGGTGTGTGTACACTCAGACAGTGAGTGACCGCACGCAGGAGCTAGTAGCCTATGGACAGTGACTGAGTGTCCTAGACTCCTAGTACAGTAAGAGTAACTAGTAACAGTAAGTAGAACTAACTAATTACAATAATCAATCAGCGATCAGAAGGAAATGGAGTGTGGGTGTGTGTACACTCAGACAGTGAGTGCACGCACGCAGGAGCTAGTAGCCTATGAACACAGTGACTGAGTGTCCTAGACTCCTAGTACAGTAAGAGTAAGTAGTAACAGTAAGAAGAACTAACTAATTACAATAATCAATCAGCGATCAGAAGGAAATGGAGTGTGGGTGTGTGTACACTCAGACAGTGAGTGCACGCACGCAGGAGCTAGTAGCCTATCAACACAGTGACTGAGTGTCCTAGACTCCTAGTACAGTAAGAGTAAGTAGTAACAGTAAGTAGAACTAACTAATTACAATAATCAATCAGCGATCAGAAGGAAATGGAGTGTGGGTGTGTGTACACTCAGACAGTGAGTGCACGCACGCAGGAGCTAGTAGCCTATGAACACAGTGACTGAGTGTCCTAGACTCCTAGTACAGTAAGAGTAAGTAGTAACAGTAAGTAGAACTAACTAATTACAATAATCAATCAGCGATCAGAAGGAAATAGAGTGTGGGTGGTGTGTGTACACTCAGACAGTGAGTGACCGCACGCAGGAGCTAGTAGCCTATGAACACAGTGACTGAGTGTCCTAGACTCCTAGTACAGTAAGAGTAAGTAGTAACAGTAAGTAGAACTAACTAATTACGATAATCAATCAGCGATCAGAAGGAAATGGAGTGTGGGTGTGTGTACACTCAGACAGTGAGTGCACGCACGCAGGAGCTAGTAGCCTATGGACAGTGACCGAGTGTCCTAGACTCCTAGTACAGTAAGAGTAAGTAGTAACAGTAAGTACAACTAACTAATTACGATAATCAATCAGCGATCAGAAGGAAATAGAGTGTGTGTTGTGTGTGTACACTCAGACAGTGAGTGCAGTGCGCACACGCAGGAGCTAGTAGCCTATATGAACAGTGACAGTGAGTGTCCCTACGGGTACAGTAAGAGTAAGTAGTAAGTAAGTACAACTAAATAACAATAATCTATCAGTAATCAGAAGGAAATAGAGTGTGTGTACACACAGACAGTGAGTGAGTGCACACACGCAGGAGCTAGCTAGTAGCCTATAAACAGTGACAGTCAGTGAGTGTCCTACTCCTAGTACAGTATAACTACAATACTATTAGTAAAGGACAGCAGAAATACTGGTATAGATGAGAGAAATAAACAGAGGACAGCTGCCCACAGAGGCAAGGCCCCCCTGAGGCCTAAACCTGTAAGCTTGCAGCAGCTGCCTGTCTCTAATGTAACACACAAGCTACTAACTAAAATACAATGTCTATCTAACTAACAACAATATAGGTGTATATGGCAGGTGTAGGTGAGCAAAAACGCTAGGTAAATGATCACAATAGAGCACTTGCTAAGCCAAAGCACAAAGGAGCAACTCTCTCTCTGTACAAGTCTCAGGCAAGCATGGAGAAACGGAACATGGCGGCCGCTATTTATAGGGTAGGGGCTGGCCAGGGTCCCCCTCTGTGATTGGCTGCCGTCAGAGGGCCTGGGAGCCCTCTGATTGGCTCTAAGGACATCAATCTGGGCTATGACGCTATTCGAGCTCGGTACCGAGCTCGAATAGCGCCGGGTTTCTCGAATAGCTCGAATAGTGAATGGGCTATTCGAGTGTACTCGGATAGCCCATTCGAATAGCTCCAGCTATTCGGAGCTCGAATAGCGAGCTCGAATAGCTGGAAAAGAGCTCGAATATTCGAGCTACTCGAATATTCGAGCTCTGCTGAGCACCACTGGTGACCAGTTCGTGAGAAGCGTCCATGAAGGAGCATTCTAGAATGCTCAATCCTCAAAGAACAGCTGTAACTCCCCCCCCCCCCCCCCCCCACACACACACACATACACTTTTTTTTACTACTGTTCATTAGTGCACACATTACCACTAGTCCTCACTGCAATTTATTTCTTCATATACTGTAGCTCTCCCTCTCTGCTGTAAACTCACCCCAACATTTGCAGATACAGAAACTGATGGTCCTGACGAGCTGAACCACTTCCTGCACAGGGGGTTGCTATCAGCTCCTCTGTGTATACTCTAGTAATCACCTTGATGTAAGAAACTTAGACAGGTGGTGAGAAGAGGTTAAAGTTTCCAGCATGAGTGTTTAGAGGCTTCACTCCTCACACAGTTTTCAGCAATACTACAGCAACAGGCTACCTCTTCTGATCAGCCTTTCTACCTCCTTTTGGACTCTTCTGTATACTGTGAGGAAAACACAGTGAATGATATTTGTGAGCTTGATAGGAGCCAGGACTACACATTTCACTTTGCTCAAAGTCTTTATTCCTTTTTTCATAACAGTGAAAACAATGGTGATTAATAGGGCTTAATATGAGTTGATAGTGGTCCCCATGTGAAGGAATGGAAATGGTTCAGTTACATAGATAAAGGGGAAGGCCTTTGTGAGCAGTGTGAAGTGTAAAGGATCCTTATATTTCTGTGTACAGAAATAAAGTGTTCTTAGTACTAGTGGTAATGTGTGCCCTAATATATAGTATTAAAAACAAGTTGTTTTTATTGAAAGTTGCCCTTTAAAACAATTAATCCTTTACAGTTTCCCCTTCAGGCAGAAACTGGTATCATAGCATGTCTATTCATTGATATGGGTGTATCAAAAATGGTGATTATGGCAACATGTAAACAGATAAGCTAGAGTCCCATGGCTTGCGAAAATGGTAAGATCTGTGTTCAGGTGCAAGTCAAAATTTTATTTTAAATGGACAGTCATTTTAATAATGTACTTTTTTACAGTATGTCATACTGTTGTGTGCAAAACATGTAGAAAGGCCATTCACTATCACCCCCATGAATTAACAGCAGCAGTATGCATTTTCATTAAAATCAGGCAAATTTGTTGAACATTGAGGTCCACTCCCCATATGAACGTCCTTCACCATTACAACCCCAACGACTAAGGAAATAGTGCCCCATACATACATTTAGAGCTTTACGCTTTTTGTTAATATTCAGTAAAACTTATATGGGTAATAGGAAGCAAGTCGGCACCATCCAGAATCAATGTAACGCTCTTTTATTGTAGCCATGCATTACAGCAGGTAAATGCTATTATAGCCATACATAGCAGCAAAGATGCAACGTTTCAAGGCTCTCGCCTCTTTATCAAGCTGTTGCTGAATGTCATAAACACTTAAATCACTTGCACATGCATTTAGATAGAGTAAACAGTCAGCTCATAGCCAATCGTTTTAAATATTAGTGAACACCAATCAGAATGGTCCATATAACCATGTGAAACTTATGGGCCAATCAGAATGGTCCATGGGAAACTTATGGGCTATCAGCTGATAGGTTCATCTCTGCTGGTTCCCTCCCACCCCCATAAAAATTATATGGAGAATGTTTATTCAAGCACATCCTTGCCAACACACAGTGGAGGCAGGTGAACTGCTTATTTACCTTTAGAGGTATTGCTTTGTACTGTAATACATCTGTTATTCTGACAAGAGTGAATAAGAAGATTGATACATGATATATAGTAGAAGCATTTATGCTAAATAATATACCCACAGGCATAAGATGGCTATCCATGGCTTTGATTCTATCCAACTGCAGAAATGAGTTATTGTATTCATGGAATGAGCTGTTCTCAACTAGCCATCTTTTTTTTAAAACAGCTATCTCCTTTAAAAAAAAATTACAATACTGTGTTTTCCTTCATCTGCTTTTCTTTTTTTCACTGAGAGATTACCTCTGTTTATTCAATGTATTACTGTGTTTGTGTCTGTCTATTAATGCTGAGTATGATCATGAAGAAAATGTATGTAGCAGCACAGCAGGCAGTCCCACCACGTTATTGTATTTTAGAAGCTCAACCTGAAGTCATAGCTCCATCTACATGCTATGAGAAATTGCACAGCATGTTTCCTCAGTATTGTATAGTGCAGCTGTTTAAAGGTTCAGCACAGAGGTTGCATACAAAAGACAGATCACAGATAAGTAACTTGCAAGTCTTTAACCCTTACACCCTGTTGGGTGTTTCTGCGTGCATCAATAAAATTTTAAAATGCCTTTTGGCGTGTTCAGCTGTTATGTTTTGACAGCAATAAATAATGCTATATGCTATTTCTAAACAGTTTATTTTTATCATTTTGTAATGTTAAAGACAATTTTGCTACTTCAATGAGTAAATACCTTCTGGAAGGCATACCTGACTGATAGGGAATTTTTGTTTTTCATCATCATTTTAAACATAGCATAGATTGAACTAAAATCTCACCTATAGAAAATCAGCTTTGCTTTTTAAGGTGTTAGTAATGTTAGATACTGCAAGTTGTATTTTTTAGCATATTGTATAAAGGTATAGTACACAAATATATCTAAGCCAAGTGCTCTGTGGTTTTGAGCACTTGTCTGGCTACCAGAGGCACCAGGAGTGCAACCTGCCATGTGTGGCCATGCTAAACATAGCAGTCCAAATTACTTAAATGCATACATATATGCCTGTCGCCAGTGAGTTGGGCACAGGGCGAGCCAAATGGCTGCTCTCCCTGCTGCCGAAAAACTCCCACTTGTGACGTTAAAGAGGACCTCCAGAGTAAATACTAAAATCCATCTGCCTGCAAGTAAAAGAAAGTTATATTTACCCAAGAAGCCTTGTCCCGCAATGCCGTCCTGAAGTCCCTGCCTCACCCGACTTCTGCCGCCTGGCCCCATGATACCTGGCCCCGCCTCCTCTCTCTCCCCGGAGAAATACACCAAGGTATTTACTGTAGTAAATAGCTTGGTGTTTTTCTCCGGGGAGAGAGAGGAGGCAGGGCCAGTAAATAGCTTGACATTTTTCTCCAGGGAGAGAGACAAAGCAGGGGCTGGTGCCTAAAGTTGGGTGATGCGGGGACTTCGGGACGGCATTGCAGGACAAGGCTTCTTGGATAAATATAACTTTCTTTAACTTGCAGGCTGCCAGATTTAAGCATTTACTCTGGAGGTCCTCTTTAAATACTATTCCCCATCTGAGTTGTCGCAACTCAGAGGGAAAGGTAATTTGGGGTCTGGCAACCGCAAGAGCCCCTAATAACCTTTACATGCCCGCGCAGTATTACAATACTGCTATGGGGCGCCTACTTTCGACGCTGAGTGGCGTGTGCCAAAACAGCCTGCTTCAGCTTTAATTTTCTTCTTTACTAATATAATCTATAGGTAAATTATCCTGTTGTTATTTGTTTTTTAATAGTTGTTCAGTAAGGCTGTAGATTGCACTGTCAAAAACAGCTGACATGACAAAAAGTCTCAGATCACTGAATTTGTAGCCGACATAGACCACAATATAATTTGTGGATATAGCAGCAACGACTGAGTAAGTTAGGCCCTGGGGTTTTGGCTGTTACATAGCTAAATTCAATAAACTATCACAACTATTATATAGCTGAACTATGGATATTGGCAGCCACTTCACACCAGATTGGTTTTGGCGCAGGTAAAGCTGACCACCATGATCAGCTACAATGGACAATTATCCTCTGTGGTGCTTGGCTATACAGGTTAGTGTTTGATGTAGGTGGGGGGTGAGTATTAGGCATAGGTTTGGGGAGGTTATTGTTAAGTATAGATGGGGGTATAAGAATTAGGCATAGGTTGGGAAGGTTATTGTCAGGTGTATGTAGGGTGGCTAGTGTGGATCTGTTCATTTTTGCACCACAATCAGCAGGTGTTTCATAGAGATATGTGTTAAATTTCGGCAATCGAGCACTCAGCCAGTCATTTTGTTGCCCAATACAAGTAGTAGCCGATTGGCTACACCTTTCAGTAGCGCAAGTAAAATTAGTGCTAGGCACTTTTAGGAGGGATAAGATTAGATATTAGGTAGGCAGGGTTAAGTTTAGGCACCTCAGGGAGGGAGGAGTAATAGGCAATAGGTTGGCAATAGGTAAAGGGGCTAAGGTTACGCACTTTAAAGAGACTCTGTAACAACATTTTCAGCCTTATTTCTTCTATCCTATAAGTTCCTATACCTGTTCTAATGGGCTCTGGCTTACTGCAGCCTTTCCTAGTTGCACAGTGGCTGTATTATCTCTGTTATATAATCTAATCTTCTTTCTTCTGTCGGCTCTGTCGGGCTCAGGCACTTAGGCTGAAATGTGCTAATCTGCTTGTGATAGGATAGAAGCTATACACACCCTCTCCAGGCCCCCTACAGGCTCACACTGAGCTACTCTCAGCCTATTACATGCCATGTCTTTTGTTTGCCTAAAACTGGCAATTACAAACCAGGATTGCAGCAGGGAGTGGCAGAAAAAGCACAGAGGGGCCCAGGAGAACATAATGAATAGAATGGTATGCTTTTTTTTGTAAGAATTTTAGAGTACAGATTCTCTTTAACCAGAGGATTGAGGTTAGGATAAGTGCTGGGTAGGCTGATATTTTATTATTAATGGCTTATCCCAGCGACCAACTGATGCAGCACTGTGGAAATATTTACTGGGGATAGTGGGAGGTAAAAGTAATTAAAGTCAATAGTAGAATATCTGTAACATTACATTACTGATATTTAAGCTATCGACAAAAGCAGATGCCCTATTGTTAAATGTATGCACCAGTAACATATGAAATTAAATGTATTTTTGGAAATTGACCAGTAATATTGAAAAGAGTTTGTGTTAAATTTACTTTAAGATGGTAGTAAAACGACTACCAGTAATCTGTATTACATGTGCATGGTTAGGCCAATCCAAAGGAAGTTGATTTTTTAAAGGTGAATCTCTAATCCCATCAAAAATTCCACTACGCTATGAATTGGTCAGTTCTTTAGATACTTAACCTTGCATATAATAAAAACAAAAACACACAGCAGTTTTCTAAGCATGCTTATAATTATTGCAGCATAAATATGTGTATTCAAGATGAGTTCAGTTGAATAGATTAAAATGATTGTGGCTGTGCAAGTTATTGCACATAACAGCACAGAGGTCAAAATATGTTTTACAAAAGAATTGTGTACAGCAATGGGAGAGAAAATGTTATGTGGGCTCTGGGGCAATATGGGAAATACAAGAGTCCATCAATTTACAGCTGTGAGGGTTCTTGTAATGTTGTATATGCTTTTACAGAATCAGTATGGGTAATTTCTTAAAACAGAATGTATTTGCGGTTATTCAGGTTGGAGTGAGCAATGAGGTGTGCCATAGTTCTCTAAGATTATAAAACTCTGTTGGTGTCAGTTTAGCAAATCATTTAAGTCATGTATTGTTCTATTCCCTAATTACATCATTTCAAAACTGGCTGTGGGCAAATTAGTTATTTGCCAAAATACTCTTCACATCAGGAATCTCTCAAAGTAACCAAAAATTAGAGATTCAGTCCTCTGCGCTGGGTTTGTGGGTTAGAAAGTGTCATATGGCAGCCCATTTCCATGCCATGGCATTTCAAAGCACAAACAACTGTGTTAGTAACAATATGAGTATAAATTGGGAATATTTGTTCAATAAGCCTATGGTACTACATTTGGACACTGGACAGGAGCACTGGCAACCCTGGAAGTTCAGACAGAAGGCCTTTTAAAATGTTTTCTGCAAAGCATAGAGGAATGGCAGTAGTCCGTTACTAACTTGATTAACTGTGTGACTTTTTATTTAGGTGCACAAAGTTGGTTAGCTTTGAACCTATAATACGAACTTGCTTTCACCTACCATCAGCCTCACCCCTTCACCCAGATAATGATATTAACCAACAAAACCAGTTGCCAGTCCTGACGATTTGCCTGCTGGTGAAAATCTGTTGATCAGTAATATTCAGTATCAATAGAGGGTTCACACCCACCAATGTTGAAAATAGCCTTGTTAACACTCCCTTCACAACTGCATGGACAGTGTGACTGCAAAAAGAATCTGCCTGTTCTAACATGGAGTAAATGTTGTAGGGTAAGCCCTAGAACACACAGCAACAAACAGTTACTGTTGGATAGTGACAGTGGCTGGATAGTATACTGGTTAAGGGCTCTGCCTCTGACACCTGGGTTTGAATCTTGGTTTAGTGTGAGTGACTGCTTAGTGTGGACGGCAGCTGTGAAAGGTGCACAATTGATTTGAGGATTGGGGGTTTCCTGGTAAACAATAAGCCCTAAAGAGAGGTACTAATCAGTTATCCTCCCCACCAAATATTCTATCTATTTATATCTCCTGGTTTAACCACTTGCCGACCACCCACAGCCGATGGGCGGCGGCAAAGTGGACGCTGAAAGGACCACAATATGCCCAAGGGCGTTGCGTCCTTTTGGCATGCCGGGGGAGCGATCGCATCATTGATGATGCGCGCTTCCCCCGGCAACTGGCTCCGCCCACCCGCGACAACAACCCGCCGGCCGTTCGGAAGCGCCGGCGGGTTGTTAACCCCGCGATCGCCGCTACAAAGTGTACAATACACTTGGGGCCTGATTCACAAAGCGGTGCTAACAGTTAGCACCCTGGTGAAAAGCCCTTTATCATGCCTAAACTCAGTTTAGGCATGATAAGTTTAGGTGTGATAAGTTTAGGTGTGATAAGTTTAGGCATGATAAGTTTAGGTGTGATAAGTTTAGGTGTGATAAGTTTAAGCGCCAACTGCGTTAGCACCGCAGTGCACAGCTGATCAAAAGTTTTACGCTAGCAAAGACTGGTGCACTTCGTATAAAATTTAATGGCGCTGCTTTGCGTGCGGGACTTTGCAAGCGATCTAAACTTATCTAAACTTAGCATGCCTAAACTTATCACACCTAAACTTATCATGCCTAAACTTATCACACCTAAACTGGCTTTTCACCAGAGTGGTGCAATGGTTATCATGCCTAAAGTCTCTAACTGGGTTAGCACCGCTTTGTGAATCGAGCCCTTTGTAATGTATACAAAGGGCTCGATTCACAAAGCGGTGATAACCCAGTTATCACGCCTAAAAGACTTTAGGCGTGATGACCTTTTCACCACTGAGTTATCACCGCTTTTTCCTGCTCTTCGCGCGAAGTTACCGCGCGAACGCGCGTTCGCGCGTTCGCGCGTGAGAGCGCGCGCAAAGTCCCATAGGGCTAAATGGGAGCTTCGCGCGAAGCGGGGACGCTGCGCGCGCACGCGCGCGGTTGCGCGCGCAAAACTTTGCGCGCGGCAACTTCGCGCGAGTTTCTTCTTATCATGCCTAAAGTGACTTTAGGCGTGATAAGGGCCTTTTCACCACGGTGCTAACACTTTGCACCGCTTGGTGAATCGAGCCCAAAGTGTATTATACAGGCTGCCTCCTGCCCTGGTGGTCCCAGTGTCCGAAGGGACCTCCAGGGCAGGCTTCAGCCACCCTAGTCTTCACCCAAACACACTGATCTGCCCCCCCGCCCCCTGATCGCCCACAGCACCCCTCAGACCCCCCCCTGCCCACCCCCCAGACCACTGTTTGCACCCAATCACCCCCCTGATAATCCATCAATCACTTCTTGTCACTATCTGTCAATCAGCTGTCAATCACCCATCAATCACACATCAATCACCCCCTGTCACTGCCACCCAACAATCAGCCCCTAACCTGCCCCTTGCGGGCAATCTGATCACCCACCCACACCATTAGATTGCCCGCAAACCCGCCGTCACATCACCTCCCAAGTGTATTGTTTACATCTGTTCTCTTCTCTAAACACCCACTAATTACCCATCAATCACCCATCAATCACCCCCTATCACCACCTGTGACTGTTACCTATCAGATCAGACCCTTATCTGCCCCTTGCGGGCACCCAATCACCCGCCCACACGCTCAGATTGCCCTCAGACCCCCCCTTATCAATTCGCCAGTGCATTAATTATATCTGTTCTTCCCTGTAATAACCCACTGATCACCTGTCAATCACCTGCCAATCACCTATCACCCATCAATCACCCCCTGTCACTGCCACCCATTAATCAGCCGCTAACCTGCCCCTTGCGGGCAATCTGATCACCCACACACACCATTAGATCACCTGCAAACCCGCAGTCAGATCACGTCCCAAGTGTATTGTTTACATCTGTTCTCTTCTCTAAACACCCACTAATTACCCATCAATCACCCATCAATCACCACCTATCACCACCTGTCACTGTTACCTATCAGATCAGATCCTAATCTGCCCCTTGTGGGCACCCAATCACCTGCCCACACGCTCAGATTGCCCTCAGACCCCCCCTTATCAATTCGCCAGTGTATTAATTACATCTGTTCTTCCCTGTAATAACCCACTGATCACCTGTCAATCACCTGCCAATCACCTATCACCCATCAATCACCCCCTGTCACCCCCTGTCACTGCCACCCATCAATCAGTCCCTAACCTGCAATTAGGGGCTGATCTGACCACCCACTCACACCATTAGATCGCCCGCAAACCCGCCATCAGATCACCTCCCAAGTGTATTGTTTATATCTGTTATCTCCTCTAAACACCCACTAATTACCCATCAATCACCCCCTGTCACCACCTGTCACTGCTACCCATCATATTAGACCCCTATCTGCCCCTAGGGCACCCAATCACCCACCCACACCCTCAGACCCCAGACCTGATCACCTCGCAAGTGCATTGCTTGCATCTATTCCCCCCACTAATCACACCTTGAGACACCCATCAATCACCTCCTGTCACCACCTGTCACCCCCTAGCACACCTACCCATCAGATCAGGCCCTAATTTGCCCCGTGTGGGCTCCTGATCACTCGGCCAAACCCTCAGATCCCCCTCAGACCCCCTTCTGATCACATTCCCAGTGCATTAATTGCATCTATTTTCCCCTCTAACCACCCCCTGAGACACCCATCAATCACCTCCTGTCACCCCCCTAGCACTCCTATCCATCAGATCAGGCCCAATACAACCTGTCATCTAAAAGGTCACCCTGCTTATGACCGGTTCCACAAAATTTGCTCCCTCATAGATCACCTGTCATCAAAATTTGCAGATGCTTATACCCCTGAACAGTCATTTTGAGACATTTGGTTTCCAGACTACTCACGGTTTTGGGCCTGTAAAATGCCAGGGCAGTATAGGAAGCCCACAAGTGACCCCTTTTTAGAAAAAAGACACCCCAAGGTATGCTGTTAGGTGTATGATGAGTTCATAGAAGATTTTATTTTATTGTCAAAAGTTAGCAGAAATTGATTTTTATTGTTTTTTCCCAAAGTGTCATTTTTCACTAACTTGTGACAAAAAATAAAATTTTCTATGAACTCACCATACACCTAACGGAATACCTTGAGGTGTCTTCTTTCTAAAATGGGGTCACTTGTGGGGATCCTATACTGTACAGGCATTTTAGGCGCCCTAAACCGTGAGGAGTAGTCTAGAAAGCAAATGCCTCAAAATGACCTGTGAATAGGACGTTGGGCCCCTTAGCGCACCTAGGCTGCAAAAAAGTGTCACACATGTGGTATCGCCGTACTCAGGAGAAGTAGTATAATGTGTTTTGGAGTGTATTTTTACACATACCCATGCTGGGTGGGAGAAATCTCTCTGTAAATGGACAATTGTGTGTAAAAAAAATAAAAAAATTGTCATTTACAGAGATATTTCTCCCACCCAGCATGGGTATGTGTAAAAATACACCACAAAACACATTATACTACTTCTCCTGAGTACAGCGTTACCACATGTGTGACACTTTTTTGCACCCTAAGTGCGCTAAGGGGCCAAAAGTCCAATGAGTACCTTTAGGATTTCACAGGTCATTTTGAGAAATTTCATTTCAAGACTACTCCTCACGGTTTAGGGCCCCTAAAATGCCAGTACAGTATTGGAACCCCACAAATGACCCCATTTTAGAAAGAAGACACCCAAAGGTATTCTGTTAGGAGTTTGGTGAGTTCATAGAAGATTTTATTTTTTTGTCAGAGGTTAGCGGAAAATGACACTTTGTGGAAAAAACACAATTAAAATCAATTTCCGCTTACTTGTGACAAAAAATAAAATCTTCTATGAACTCACCATACTCCTAATGGAATACCTTGGGGTGTCTTCTTTCTAAAATGGGGTCACTTGTGGGGTTACTATACTGCCCTGGCATTTTAGGGGCCCTAAACCGTGAGGAGTAGTCTAGAAAACAAATGCCTCAAAATGACCTGTGAATAGGACGTTGGGCCCCTTAGCGCACCTAGGCTGCAAAAAAGTGTCACACATGTGGTATCGCCATACTCAAGAGAAGTAGTATAATGTGTTTTGGGGTGTATTTGTACACATACCCATGCTGGGTGGGAGAAATCTCTCTGTAAATGGACAATTGTGTGTAAAAAATGTTTTTAAAATTGTCATTTACAGAGATATTTCTCCCACCCAGCATGGGTATGTGTAAAAATACACCCCAAAACACATTATACTACTTCTCCTGAGTACAGCGTTACCACATGTGTGGCACTTTTTTCACCCTAAGTGCGCTAAGGGGCCCAAAGTCCAATGAGTACCTTTAGGATTTCACAGGTCATTTTGCGACATTTGGTTTCAAGACTCCTCCTCATGGTTTAGGGCCCCTAAAATGACAGGGCAGTATAGGAACCCCACAAATGACCCCATTTTAGAAAGAAGACACCCAAAGGTATTCTGTTAGGAGTATGGTGAGTTCATAGAAGATTTTATTTTTTATCACAAGTTAACGGAAAATGACACTTTGTGAAAAAAAACCAATTAAACTCAATTTCCGTTTACTTGAGACAAAAAATAAAATCTTCTATGAACGCACCATACTCCTAATGGAATACCTTGGGGTGTCTTCTTTCTAAAATGGGGTCATTTGTGGGGTTCCTATACTGCCCTGTCATTTTAGGGGCCCAAAACCTTGAGGAGTAGTCTTGAAACCAAATGTCGCAAAATGACCTGTGAAATCCTAAAGGTACTCATTGGACTTTGGGCCCCTTAGCGCAGTTAGGTTGCAAAAAAGTGCCACATATGTGGTATCGCCGTACTCAGGATAAGTAGTATAATGTGTTTTGGGGTGTATTTTTACACATACCCATGCTGAGTGGGAGAAATATCTCTGTAAATGGACAATTGTGTGTAAAAAAAAAAATCAAAAAATTGTCATTTACAGAGATATTTCTCCCACCCAGCATGGGTATGTGTAAAAATACACCCCAAAACACATTATACTACTTCTCCTGAGTACGACAATACCACATGTGTGGCACTTTTTTACAGCCTAACTGCGCTAAGGGGGCCCAAAGTCCAATGAGCACCTTTAGGCTTTACAGGGGTGCTTACAATTTAGCACCCCCCAAAATGCCAGGACAGTAAACACACCAGACAAATGATCCTATTTTGGAAAGTAGACCCTTCAAGGTATTCAGAGAGGAGCATAGTGAGTCCGTGGCAGATTGCATTTTTTTTGTCGCAAGTTAGAAGAAATGGAAACTTTTTTTTTTTTTGTCACAAAGTGTCATTTTTCGCTAACTTGTGACAAAAAATAAAATTTTCTATGAACTCACCATGCCTCTCAGTGAATACTTTGGGATGTCTTCTTTCCAAAATGGGGTTATTTGGGGGGTATTTATACTATCCTGGAATGTTAGCACCTCATGAAACATGACAGGTGGTCAGAAAAGTCAGAGATACTTAAAAATGGGAAAATTCACTTTTGGCACCATAGTTTGTAAACGCTATAACTTTTACCCAATCCAATAAATATACACTGAATGTTTTTTTTTATCAAACACATGTAGCAGAATAACTTTCGCACTCAAATGTATAGGAAATTTTACTTTATTTGAAAAATGTCAGCACAGAAAGTTAAAAAAGTCATTTTTTTGTCAAAATTCATGTCTTTTTTGATGAATATAATAAAAACGAAAACTCGCAGCAGCAATCAAATAGCACCAAAAGAAAGCTGTATTAGTGACAAGAAAAGGAGGTAAAATTCATTTAGGTGGTAGGTTGTATGACCGAGCAATAAACCGTGAAAGCTGCAGTGGTCTGAATGGAGAAAAAGGCTCTGGTCCTTAAGGGGTAGAAAGACTGTGGTCCTCAAGTAGTTAAAAAGACTGTAGCTATGCCAAAATTGTGGATGGTACAGTCGTAACATGCAGTACATACAAAAACATTTCTATAACTGTACAGGGAGAAACAAGCAGAGAAAAGCATTTAGGATACTACCACATGCAAAATATATCAAATCTGCCTCAAATACTCCTAGCATAGGCGGCAAACTGATCTGATCAATTGTTGGACTGAGGTCTGACTGGATTCTTGTTTCAAGTGTTATGCTAGGTACACACAAAGACATTTTCTGGCAGATTTATTGTCAGATTGATTACTTCCAACATGTCCGATCTAGTTTCCGATCGATTTCAGATAGTTTTCCGATCAAATTTCCGCTCACCCTTATAGAAAATTGATTGGAAAATGATCAGAAATTGATCGGGAAATCAGATTGGACATGTGAGAAATAATCAACATGACAGTAAATCTGCCAGAAAATCTCATTGTGTGTACCTAGAATAAGATTCAAACACAACTGCAGCCAAATAGATCAGCAGGACTGCCAGAAAGCTGGTATTGTTTCAAAGGAAATACATATTGCAGCCTCCATCCATATCTGTCTAACTTTAGGTGACTTTTACAATGGAGTTCTACTTTTAGTGTAAATTCCACTGATAACAATGGTCCCTAAATTGCCTCCATTATAGCAGCATAGACATTAACTAGTCAATACAACGCCTATCAAACTCTGGCATGTGGTCAACTCATTGACAAGTCCTTTATCCAACCACTGTCTTTTTTAAGTTGTGCTGTCTGTACTGGGTGAAATATACTGTAGTGTACCTCTCGCCAGATCTATATCCACCCATACAGTATATGCATGTTTATGCTGATCACACTGCCACCTGAAGAACAATGCAGTTGTATGGATGCCCATCCACTGAATATGCCATATTTCAAAATTTAGCACAAGGGCAGATGACTTGTTAATGTGTTTACTGCAATTATGGAAGCATTTTGGGGGGTACAGTTAATGGTGCAGTTTCCACCAATAGTGGGATTTCACTTTAATAACATGAAATCTCAGTCAAACAACCAAACAATTTGATACATACTATCAATTGGTCAAAAGTATTTTAGATACTGTACAGACTCAATAAAATGATTGGACCTGTACACAACAGCAGAGACCTGCACCCTCTCTCTGTGAAGAATCTCCAGCCTCAGTCTGTGGAACTGACAGTCAATCAAGGACATATACCAGTGAAGGGCAGCTTTTACCGGCATTTCATGGAACTCTAGGGTTCCTTGAGGTCTTTGCAAGGGTTCCCTGGCATTTCCCCCAATCATGACATTGGCGGCTGAGACAGCTTCAAAAGTACTCATGTGTGTCCACTTCACTCATGGGGCCTGATTCACAAAGCGGTGCTAACAGTTAGCACCGTGGTGAAAAGCCCTTTATCACGCCTAAACTCTGTTTAGGCATGATAAGTTTAGGTGTGATAAGTTTAGGTGTGATAAGTTTAGGCATGATAAGTTTAGGTGTGATAAGTTTTTAGGCGTGATAAGTTTAAGCACCAACTGGGTTAGCACTGCAGTGCACAGCTGATCAAAAGTTTTGTGCTAGCAAAGTCTGGTGCACTTTGCATAGAGTTTAATGGCGCTGCTTTGCGTGCGGGACTTTGCGCGCGTAATAAACTTATCTAAACTTAGCATGCCTAAACTTATCACACCTAAACTTATCATGCCTAAACTTAGCATGCCTAAACTTATCATGCCTAAACTGAGTTTAGGCATGATAAAAATGGTTATCACGCCTAAAGACTTTAACTGGGTTATCACCGCTTTGTGAGTCGAGCCCATTGGGCCTGATTCACAAAGCGGTGCTAACAGTTAGCACGCTGGTGAAAAGCCCTTTATCACGCCTAAACTCAGTTTAGGCATGATACGTTTAGGTGTGATAAGTTTAGGTGTGATAAGTTTAGGCATGATGGGCCTGATTCACAAAGCGGTGCTAACAGTTAGCACGCTGGTGAAAAGCCCTTTATCATGCCTAAACTCAGTTTAGGCATGATAAGTTTAGGTGTGATAAGTTTAGGTGTGATAAGTTTAGGCATGCTAAGTTTAGATAAGTGTAGATCGCACGCAAAGTCCCGCACGCAAAGCAGCGCCATTAAACTCTATGCGATGTGCACCAGACTTTGCTAGCGCAAAACTTTTGATCAGCTGTGCACTGCGGTGCTAACGCAGTTGGGGCTCGATTCACAAAGCGGTGCTAACCCAGTTAGCACGCCTAAAAGACTTTAGGCATGATAACCATTGCACCATGCTGGTGAAAAGCCAGTTTAGGTGTGATAAGTTTAGGCATGATAAGTTTAGGTGTGATAAGTTTAGGCATGCTAAGTTTAGATAAGTTTAGATCGCTTGCAAAGTCCCGCACGCAAAGCAGCGCCATTAAACTTTATACGAAGTGCACCAGACTTTGCTAGCGTAAAACTTTTGATCAGCTGTGCACTGCGGTGCTAACGCAGTTGGCGCTTAAACTTATCATGCCTAAACTTATCACACCTAAACTTATCACACCTAAACTTATCATGCCTAAACTTATCACACCCAAACTTATCATGCCTAAACTGAGTTTAGGCATGATAAAGGGCTTTTCACCAGGGTGCTAACTGTTAGCACCGCTTTGTGAATCAGGCCCTTGGTGCTTAAACTTATCATGCCTAAACTTATCACACCTAAACTTATCATGCCTAAACTTATCACACCTAAACTTATCACACCTAAACTTATCATGCCTAAACTGAGTTTAGGCATGATAAAGGGCTTTTCACCAGCGTGCTAACTGTTAGCACCGCTTTGTAAATCAGGCCCCAACTGCGTTAGCACCGCAGTGCACAGCTGATCAAAAGTTTTGTGCTAGCAAAGACTGGTGCACTTCTTATAGAGTTTAATGGCGCTGCTTTGCGTGCGGGACTTTGCACGCTATCTACACTTATCTAAACTTAGCATGCCTAAACTTATCACACCTAAACTTATCACACCTAAACTTATCACGCCTAAACTGGCTTTTCACCAGTGTGGTGCAAAGGTTATCATGCCTAAAGTCTTTTAGGTGTGATAACTGAGTTATCACCGCTTTGTGAATCAGGCCCATTGTATTCTCATCCCACATGAGTTGGGGGATGGAGTATAATAGGTCACACTATAATAGGGGATACGATATAAAGATGAACTAAACTGAAAGTCACAATAATGAACACATTAATAAAAACACATAGGGCCTGACTTCCGGTTCCGGCGCCCAGGAGAGAGGACGGAGGTAGCAGCGCTCCGCGAGTAAAGCGGTAGTTTCCCCGTTTCTAAACCTCTCGTGCGGACCCCCCTGCAAACCCAAAGTGTGGGTGACTGGGCTGGAAGCCTTAGGAGCGAATCTTGGGTGCAGATGGACAAGTATCTGACCCGCTCCACGAAGAAACAAGACGACCGCATGGCAGCGAGAACTCCTAAGATGGCGGATCAGGAGAGAGAGGAGGAAAGTGGCAGCTCAGAGACGGAATGGCCTGAAGGGACACCAGACGGTCACAATGCAGTGGACTATGACAAATTGGCAAAGGCGGTGGTGAGTACTATTTCCCCGGATTTGACGGCCATAATTGAAAAATCGATACGCAACACCATGGGGGAAATAACGGCAGAGCTGACAGCCTGTGTACGCAGAATATCTGCAGCAGAGCAAAGAATTTCTAACTGCGAAGATGAGCTTAAAAAGTCAGATGCAGTCATGAAAGATGTGCTTAAACAGAATGTGGAGTTTGCCACAAAGCTGGAAGACTTAGAGAATAGGTCACGGAGAAATAATATACGGATTGTGGGAATTCCGGAATCCGTCGCAGCAGGGCCTTTAAAGGAGTTTTGTGAGACTACTCTTCCACAGTTGCTGGGACTGCCGAATTCCTGTAAGGTGGAGAGGGCACACAGAATAGGCCCTCCTAAAGACAATGCTACAGATCCCAGACCCAGAGTAGCTATTGCGAGGTATCTGGACTACAGTGAAAAAGCTGCCATTTTAGAGGCCTACAGGGAAAACAGAGACAAAGTTGCATACGATGATAAAAAACTCCTACTATTCCAGGATTTCTCAGTTGAAGTCACTAAACAAAGAAAACTTTTTAGTGCGGTATGCAGTGAACTTTATGATAACGACGTGAAGTTTGCCCTGCTCTACCCCGCTGTGTTAAAGGTCACGGATAAGCAAAAGGGTGTCCTGATGTTTAAAACACCAGCAGAGGCAAGAACATATCTAAAGAGATTCAAGCAGCCGAGATCAGCGGGAGAAGAAGCAGTCGTGCCGTACAAACAGAGGATGAGGCCAAGGAAACAGAAAGAGAGGGCAAACGAGACACCTGAGCACGAAGATGACACAAATGAATGACGCATTTTTATTTTATGGGGGTCCAAGACGATATTAACAATGACTTTTCATGAGGTTGGAGGGGAAATAAAGCTGCGGAAAGTAAGGAGGTGTTCCTACTGGGAAAAAAGAGAAGTCGCTTTATGGATATGGACAGACTTATGTTGAGGATAAGTATGAAGCTGTTAAATGTTTGGGGGGGGTTTAAAGGGGTTATGAGGTTTTGCTTTTTGCTGAAGTACATGCTGTATGGGGGAATGTGGATCGCAAGAATGAGCAAGAAACAGTGTATGGTAAAATCTATTATTATTAAATGCTCAGGGTAATAACGTGGAATGTGAAGGGGTTAAGGTCTCCCAATAAACGATCAAGAGTGCTGAAACATCTCAAAAGATTAAAGGCCGATATTGCTATAATCCAGGAGACACATTTAGCAGAGGAGCACTTCGGTTTTATGGTAAAGCAGTGGGTGGGGTGGTGCGTGGGTTCGCCAGCAGAAGGACGCAAGGCAGGGGTCATCACTTTAATAAGCAAGAGACTAGATTGTGAAAAGGTTTCCCATACGTGTGATAAAAAAGGTAGGATGTCTGCTTTAACGTTGAAAGTAAAGGAAGAAACTATAACTGTAGTAAACGTATATGGTCCAAATCAAGAGAATTCTGAATTTTTCCAACTATTGAATGATACACTGCATAAATGTGTAAATACTAATGTCTTGGTGGGAGGGGATTTTAATACTGTAGCTGATATCCATGAGGATAAACACCCTACACCATCGAGCACATATAAACCAGGGAAAAGAGACAAAATAATGGGGGAGTTCATTAACACACACCAGCTGACAGATATTTGGAGACGTCTGCACCCGGATGAAAGAGAATTTACACACTGCTCTCTGGTTCACTTGACTATGTCACGTATAGACTACCTGCTGGGTAATGAGAATCTCCTAATAAAAATTTTGGCTTCTGATATTCATGACCAGGTCATATCAGACCATAATCCTGTGAGCGTTGAATTATTAGACACAGCACCAAAAGGAAAGGATTTCGTTTGGAAATGTCCTTCTTATCTATATGAGGATGAAAGCTTTGCAGCAACACTTAAGGGATGGTGGCATGACTATTTAGAAACAAACTCTCGCCAGGGTGCAGATGTCTCTAACTTTTGGGAAGCTGGGAAAGCAGTACTACGGGTAAGAATCATGGGGTATGTGGCAAGCCAAAAAAAACTAATACTTAAAAAATATACTGATTCAATTCAGAAGGTCAGAACTGCCTTCAATACCTATAAGGCTACTATGCTTTCTCAGGATAGAAACCATTGGCAAACATTAAAAAACGAACATGATTACTGGTTAAAACGTAAAGAACTGTACACTAAGAAATGTATGCAGGCAAAATTTTACCACTTTGGAAACAAATCGGGTAAAATGTTAGCTAACCTGGTGAGATTAAATTCACATAACGCTAAATTACCTGCCCTTAGGGACAAAAATAATGTAATATGCACTGAGCCCAAAAAAGTCTTAGAAATATTCCAAAACTTCTATGCGAAAATATATAGTAAGCAAAACTTTGATGGACATGCGGCTCAGCTCCTGCTAAATCAAATCCACCTGCCTAAACTACAGAAAGAGGACATAGAGCTACTTAATGCCCCAGTAACAACCTCAGAAATAACTATGACAATTAAACATTTAGCTTGCCAAAAAGCCCCAGGACCTGACGGCTATTCCACAGAGTTCTTTAAGCTACTCCAGACAGAACTCCCGGAAACGCTAGCAAAAGTATATAACGAAATCCTACAGAGGAAATCTTATCCAAAAACAGCGGATTTAGCATACATTAAATTAATCCCAAAAGAAGGGAGAGATGTTTCTCTGCCAGAATCGTATAGACCCATCTCTCTTATAAACCAGGATATAAAAATCCTGTCTAAAATAATGGTAGATAGATTGGCAATACTAATGCCTGACATAATCACACCTAACCAAGTTGGCTTTATTAAGGGCAGGTCCTCTGTGGCAAATATTAGGAAAGTTCTACTAGCTCTGGAGCAAGCAAGAGCATACCCAGTGACTTTTAAGGAGAGTGCCATAGTCAGTATTGACATGGAAAAAGCCTTCGACTATGTCAATAGGGATTGGGTGATAAAAGTACTTGACACTATGGGCTTTGAAGGTCAGTTTCTGACCTTTCTGAATTCAATATATGAAAACCCAACAGCTAAGATTCACCTTCCAGGGTCTCTATCTACACAATTCCCACTGCAATCAGGTACAAGGCAAGGATGCCCGCTGTCCCCACTACTTTTTGACATTGCAATTGAGCCAATCTCAAGATTCTTGTCCAAAAAAATCCAGGGTGTTAAAATAGAAAAACACATGATTACGCATACACTTTTCGCTGATGATCTCTTACTGTTTTTAGGCAATCCGAAAGGCCAAATAGAGGATATATTAAAGTTTATCCAGGGGATCACGTCCTTCACAGGACTCAGAATTAACAGAGATAAATCGGAAATTTTCTTCTTGACCAAACATCAAGACAGAGAATGGGTAAAGAATATGGGTATTAAGCTGGCACCTAGAAGTATAAAATATTTGGGTATAGTGATTACTAGAGATCCAGCAACAGTATATGAAGAAAATTTTGCTAAATTAATACAAAGAGTAGTGGTCCAATTACAAACGTGGAAGAACTTGCCTATTAACCTGATTGGCCAGGCGTTTTTAATAAAAATGATATCCTTTGGGAAGCTTCTATATCCCCTCCAGAACATCCCCATGCTGCTGGCTCACAGAGATGTCAAAAGACTTCAAACCGAGTTTGCCAACTTCTTATGGAAAGGTAAAAAACATAGGGTAGCCTTAAGAAAACTAGAATTGCCAAAGGAATGGGGAGGTGTAGGGATTCCGAATGTAAGACTGTACAACTTGGCGTGCCTTATTAGACACGTTAAAGACTGGATAGATTCCACAAACCGATTTTCAAATTACGAGTTAGAGGCAAGTGTGGCAGAACCTTGGGAATTGAAGGGGCTGTTACATACTAAACAAAATAACCTACCAATAAGAATTAAACACAATTTAATTCTCAGGGACACTATTCTGGCCTGGAGAGAAGTTCATAAATGGCTGTCCCTCCCGTATAGGATCTCAAAATATATGACGCTATGGGGGAACCCGGAGTTTTCTACGGCCATGCAGCATGGGGGCTTTCTGCAGTGGGAGAATTGGGGCATTTCTATGTTAGGAAATATCTGTGACCTCAGGGAAAAAAGATTGATGACATTCCCAGAAATAAGACAAAAGTATGGGGTTCCTGCTACACATTTTTTGTATTATGCACAGGTAGTTTCCTTTTGCTCAGCAACTCTCAAAGATTTTGAATCAATATTGGAAGCCACTGCATTTGACAGATTAATTAAACCAGGGAGTATACAAATCACCCTATCTTCACTATATAAAGACCTGAGATCCTGGAAGGTGGAGAAGGTAGCGGGACAAAGCTTTAAAAGGTGGGAGAGAGGCGTACGTTAAAAAGGGGCGCTGGGAAAAAAGGGCGCCGGGTTTTTAACGATAAGCATGGATAACGTTTAAAAATGTATTGTACTGTATTTCGTTTAAAATTAATGTTTTATAAAGTTATAAATCATTAAATAATGTGCATTAAATCGGCAATTGTAAAAACGTTAATCTTTCGTTTAAATAGTGAAACGTATAATAACGTTTAAAAAAAAAAATTACTAAGTAACCCTCCCTGTACCTACCCCTAACCCCTAGACCCCCCTGTTGATGCCTAAACCTAAGACCCCCCCTGTTGGTGCCTAAGTAACCCTCCCTGTACCTACCCCTAACCTCTAGACCCCCCTGTTCGTGCCTAAACCTAAGACCCCCCTGTTGGTGCCTAAACCTAAGACCCCCCTTTTGGTGCCTAAACCTAAGACCCCCTGTTGGTGCCTAAACCTAAGACCCCCCTGTTGGTGCCTAAACCTAAGACCCCCCTGTTGGTGCCTAAACCTAAGACCCCCCTGTTGGTTTTTTCGTTTAAAAATAATGTAAAAAAAAAAAAATGTACTGTTTTTCGTTTAAAAATAATGTTTGAAAAAAAATATTGTACTGTTTTTCGTTTAAAAATAATATTTAAAAATGTATAAATCATTAAATAATGTGTAATCATGAGAAGCAGTAATAAAACATTAAGTCTCCGGGCGCCGCTTTTAAAACGTTATTTTTCTCCGGCGCCCTTTTTTCCTATCGGGCGCCCATTAAACGATATTTATTATAGGAGTGAATGGCGGCGCCCGATTTGTCCACTAGCCTCAGGCGCCCGAATTTACTGTTACCGGGAGAGAGAGCTTACTATTCCAGAACTACCTAAGAAAATCTTGCAAGGTTTGAACACAGTTAGTAAATGTGTAACCTATGAGGTATGGAGGGAATCCCACTTACTGTTTCTGCATAGGGCCAAATACGCCTTCGATATCAGATATAGGAACCCCCCACCCCAGGGATACCTAGCTAAATGTCCGAAATGCCAGCTTCAAAACGCTAATCTGTTTCACTGTGTGTGGGAATGCCCTGTAATCTCTAAATTTTGGGATACAGTTTGTGTGTTTATCAGGAGAATGTGTGGGAAAGAAATTGGAAAAGATCCAGGGCTACTCCTATTCAATTTCTGGGAGACAGGATCTGAAACAAACCCAGGTAAGGTGCCGAGCAGGTTGGTCCACACGGTGCTAATAGCAGCCAGAAAAGTAATATTCAACAGATGGATATTTCCAACAGTACCAAGAATAGGAGAACTTAGAAAGGAATTGATATTTCTCCTGGAAAACGAAAAATTTATAACTTTAGCGCATAAGAACAAGTATACCAAAAGATTTTTTGAAAAATGGAGAAAATTTATAGTATATCAATATAAGAAAAATGAGATAGAGATAATAATGGAACCTTTCCGGTATACGGAATGGTACTGTGTGGAGCAACTGCATGGTACTTTGGGGAAATTGGAATGCACAAATGGATAGTCCAGGAGGTGGAATTGATTGGAGGGTCATAAAGAGGGAGAAGTTGGCCCCTGACCATTGATGAGAGCAAAAGGTAGCGAGATCCCCTTAGCATAGTAAACATAATTGGGGGGGGGGGGGGGGGGGTAGGGGGGAGGGATTTATATATCTTAGAGCCCTTTGGTCAACATGCGACACAGATTAAACAATCTTAGGAGAAGTAGACGGTACAGGGCAAGTTGAGTTTACAGAATGGGGAGGGGGGGAGGGTAAGGGTATTAACCAATTAGCATTCCTGGACGTGAGTTTCACGTCATGCTCTGTCCCTGCCTGCATTCACTCACGTGAAACTCACGTCCTGCAGTGTAAACAGCGCTGTGCGCGCCCGCGCGCGCGCACGCGTGCGCGCGCCCGCGAGTCCGCGCGATCCCCTCATTGGTGCATGTGAACAGAAGTTCACAGAACCAATGAGATCGTTTTTACTGTGAATGACAGCTGCCATAGCCAATGGCAGCTCTCATTCACACTGTGACAATGTAAACATTACATTGTTGCCACCTAAAGCTGCTGAAGCCTCAGATCTCTCGTCAGTGTGAGATCTGAGGTGGAGCAGCTTGTGTGCAGAGCTGTGTGAGCTGTGTGATCTACTGTGGAAATAAATTGTATTTTATTGCTGTTTTCTAACCCTTTCCCAGCCTAACTATCCCTTGTGTGTTCAGTACACTGTACTGATCACACTGTACTAATCTAGCTGATCTAGCTGTCCTAGGCCCTTTTTATACTGCCCTCCTCCCCCCCTATTACTGTTTTAGTTTGCTGACCCCTTATTGATCAGTTGATCGTCATCTGATCATCTGATCTTCTGATCTCATCTCTCTCCCACTCACATCACCGTGCTCTCTTCTACTTCCATTCCCAGCACTTCTTTTCCTCATCCTCATTCATATAAAAAAAAAAAAAAAAAAAAAAAATCTTTCTATCTATTATCTCTTTATCTTGTTCTGTACCCTATTTATAAAAAATGGCAAAGAGGCGATACACAGAACAGGAGATCGTTGCCTTGATGGAAATCAGCGGCAGCGACGAAGAATCTGACTGCGAATCTGACGGCGAAGAATGGCTGCCGGTTGAACATTCTGACCCGCTGTCAGACGGCGACTCCAGCTCTGATGAAGGTGAAGGGCCATCAGAGCAGGCAAGAGTTGCTACTGTGCATCCTGTTGTCACTGCATCAGTTCCCAGTGGCAGCGACTCTGAGACACAGGCGTCATCAGATCGCAGAGGAGGGAGCACAGCAGGCACTAGTGCTCCAGGGGCAGGCAGCCAGCAGCAAAGTCCTCAGGAACCCATGGACATTTTAGATGGCACTAGTGCTCCAGGGGCTAGCAGCCAGCAGCAAAGTCAGCAAGTACCACTGGACATGTCACACCTACTGTGGGTACCGCCAAACATGCAAGCACCCCAAATCCCTCCTTTCATTGCAAACAGTGGCTTAATGGTTGACATGACAGGGAATATGTCACCAGTCGATGTTTTCCAGCAATTCGTCAATGACGATTTTTTGCAATTTATTGTCGAGCAGACAAATTTGTATGCCTCTCAATTCATTGAGTCCCACCCCAGGTCCACTTATACCCGGAAATGGACACCAACAAACTTGTCTGAGTTGAAAGTGTTTCTAGGCCTAACTTTCAACATGGGGCTAACAAAAAAATCGCAGCTCGCAATGTACTGGAGTACAAATCCCATACACCACACCCCTCTGTACTCATCAACTATGCCAAAGCTGCGTTATCAGATGATCATGAGATTTCTACATTTCAATGACAATAGTCAAAACAAGAGTCCAGACAATGCAGGCAGAGACCGGCTTTTTAAATTAAGGCCACTTATAAATCACCTGAATTTAAAATTCTGTGAAATTTGTGTGCCAGGAAGAGAAATCGCAATAGACGAATCTCTAATGCCATTTCATGGCCGGCTTGGATTCAAACAATTCATCCCCAGTAAACGAGCCAGGTATGGAGTAAAGCTCTATAAGCTTTGCGAAAGCGGATCAGGGTACACCTTTGCATTTCGCATCTATGAGGGGCGAGATAGCCTGCTACAGCCAGAGGTGTGCCCAGCAGATATGGGAGCCAATGGAAAAATTGTGGTGGACCTCATGACCCCCTTACTAAATAAGGGGTATCATCTATTTGTAGACAATTTCTACACCAGCTTGCCACTTTTTAAATTTCTTTTTTCGGCTGACACCGTTGCCTGTGGTACCATCAGGGCAAACCGAAAAGGCTTTCCGCAAGAAGTCCTGAAAAAAAAATTGAAAAAGGGGGAGACTTGTAGTCTGCGCAGCAATGAAGTCCTGGCACTAAAATACAAGGACAAAAAAGATGTGCTTATGCTGTCCACCATGCACACAGAGGGCACAGTGCTAGTGACGTCTCGCCGATCAGAGACTGTCAAGCCTATTGCGATTGATGACTACAACAAGCATATGGGAGCAGTGGATCTGTCCGACCAGATGTTGGCCCCATATTTGGTAGCTAGAAAAACGAAATCCTGGTACAAGAAGGTAGGGATTTATTTGCTACAAATGGCAATGTTCAATGCCCATGTGGCATACAGAAAAGCAGGCAATACCGGGTCATACCTGCAGTTCCAGGAACAGATCATTGCATCTTTCCTTTTTGGATCTGGCACAACACCAGTACGCAGTGACCAATCCCAGTGCGAAGACATCATCAGACTCTGCGACAGGCACTTTATGGAAGCACTCCCTCCTAATCCCCTGAAAAAATATCCTCAGAAGAGGTGCAAAGTGTGTGCCAAACATCAAATAAGAAGGGACACAAGATATTACTGTCCAGATTGTCCCTCCCACCCAGGCCTCTGCTTTACTCCGTGTTATAAAATATACCATACGGTCACCAATTATTAGAACCATGCCTATCTCCCAAAAAAAATTCTGTAGCCACCAGCTCCATTTGAAAAAAAAAAAAAACTTTTCCAAAAATAAAGAAAATAGACCAGGGGCAGCCTAAGGCATGTGCCATTAATTAAGGGCCACCATTCCCAGCGGGCCACCACATTATATTCTTATTGTTACAGTTGGTCATTGTTTATGACTGTATTTTGTTCATGTTTTTTTATGTTGCAGTTATACACATAAATGAATATCAAACAATAAAAAAAGTGTAAAAAGAAAAGTAAAAAGACAAAAAAAGTAAAAAAAAAAAAAAAAAAAAAAAGAGCTAGGCATTGCTGCTACCTCCACGTGGTGCCTGGTGGAAACAGCGAAAGCTGGCAAAATGCAGTGGATATTTCATTTCATTTTATATTTGATTTATCAGCACATAGTGGCTATGCAGTCTCTACGGTGGATGTTGCCATTTGCCCTGCATAGGATACTATATTGACAATGGCGGATGAAGGGGCCACAAATTCTTTCTGCTGCTCCTGCACAGGCTGATTATAATGGTCAACTACATGATCATCTAGTAACAAAATAAGGCTTATGGCACATCATTTTCATCTTGAGAAGCTGAAGAATACATTTTCCAGTGTTTTATTTCAGAGGCACCTGTCACTTTAAAAATGCTTAGCGACAAACTGTCACCAACAGTCAAAAAAATATTTATTTTCAAACAAGTGGTCACACTTGTGCAATTTTCAGCAAAACCACAAAAATGTAACGGACACAATATACCCATCTTTGTATAGCCCTGGATCTCTACTTTTCAAAATGGTGGCATTTGTAGTACTTATTTTCTGTTCTGACACACATAGGACTCTGTGAAGGAAGCGTGACGCTATAAAAAGGAAAGCAGAAAAAATGCCCTTCAAAAATCCAAGTACGCAGGTCTCTTATAAAGGCCCACTACGTGGTCAGCTAGTAACAAAATAAGGCCTATGGCACATCATTTTCATCGTGAGAAGCTGAAGAATACATTTTCCAGTGTTTTATTTCAGTGGCACCTGTCACTTTCAAAATGCTTAGCGACAAACTGTCACCAACAGTCAAAAAAATATTTATTTTCAAACAAGTGGTCACACTTGTGCAATTTTCAGCAAAACCACAAAAATGTAACGGACACAATATACCCATCTTTGTATAGCCCTGGATCTCTACTTTTCAAAATGGTGGCACTTGTAGTACTTATTTTCTGTTCTGACACACATAGGACTCTGTGAAGGAAGCGTGACGCTATAAAAAGGAAAGCGGAAAAAATGCCCTTCAAAAATCCAAGTACGCAGGTCTCTTGTAAAGGCCCACTACGTGGTCAGCTAGTAACAAAATAAGGCCTATGGCACATCATTTTCATCGTGAGAAGCTGAAGAATACATTTTCCAGTGTTTTATTTCAGTGGCACCTGTCACTTTCAAAATGCTTAGCGACAAACTGTCACCAACAGTCAAAAAAATATTTATTTTCAAACAAGTGGTCACACTTGTGCAATTTTCAGCAAAACCACAAAAATGTAACGGACACAATATACCCATCTTTGTATAGCCCTGGATCTCTACTTTTCAAAATGGTGGCACTTGTAGTACTTATTTTCTGTTCTGACACACATAGGACTCTGTGAAGGAAGTGTGACGCTATAAAAAGGAAAGCGGAAAAAATGCCCTTCAAAAATCCAAGTACGCAGGTCTCTTATAAAGGCCCACTACGTGGTCAGCTAGTAACAAAATAAGGCCTATGGCACATCATTTTCATCGTGAGAAGCTGAAGAATACATTTTCCAGTGTTTTATTTCAGTGGCACCTGTCACTTTCAAAATGCTTAGCGACAAACTGTCACCAACAGTCAAAAAAATATTTATTTTCAAACAAGTGGTCACACTTGTGCAATTTTCAGCAAAACCACAAAAATGTAACGGACACAATATACCCATCTTTGTATAGCCCTGGATCTCTACTTTTCAAAATGGTGGCACTTGTAGTACTTATTTTCTGTTCTGACACACATAGGACTCTGTGAAGGAAGCGTGACGCTATAAAAAGGAAAGCGGAAAAAATGCCCTTCAAAAATCCAAGTACGCAGGTCTCTTATAAAGGCCCACTACGTGGTCAGCTAGTAACAAAATAAGGCCTATAGCACATCATTTTAACCAGGAAGGGCCAAAGAACATTTTTTGAAGTGTTTTATATCAAAATCACTTGTCATGTGAAAATTAGGCAGGGTGAAAAGTGACAAAAATGTATATTTTCTGCTTTTACATCTGTTTTTCCTTGTCATATGCATATGAAATAAAATAATTGCTTGGAAACAATATTACTGAGAGAAAGCCTAGATTGTCCTGAAAAAAACAACACATGTTTCAATTAGATAGCAAAAGTAATTAAAAAGTTATCACTGTATTAAAAGCAACACAGCTGAGTATCAAAATTGTCAGGAATCTGAAGGGGGTAAAAACCCAGGAATGCGAAGTGGTTAAGGAAAAAAAGTGAATGAAACGGTTATTAACGTAAATTGTTATGTTCTTTGAATAAAATGAAACAAGATATTCTGAATTGCTAGATGGAACGGACTCTGCAGAATTCCTTAGTAACAGACCTGTAAATGTTTTTGAAATGTTTCCTTTTTGAAGATGTTAAATCAGGATGTATTTTGCATTGTTACGATGTATGACAATATGCCTTTTTCATTCAAAATAAAAATTTGGTTTAAAAAAAAAAAAAAACACATAGGGCCTGATTCACAAAGCGGTGCTAACAGTTAGCACCGTGGTGAAAAGCCCTTTATCACGCCTAAACTCTGTTTAGGCATGATAAGTTTAGGTGTGATAAGTTTAGGTGTGATAAGTTTTTAGGTGTGATAAGTTTAAGTACCAACTGGGCTAGCACCGCAGTGCACAGCTGATCAAAAGTTTTGCGCTAGCAAAATCTGTTGCACTTTGCATAGAGTTTAATGGCGCTGCTTTGCCTGCGGGACTTTGCGTGCGATCTAAACTTATCTAAATTTATCATGCCTAAACTTATCATGCCTAAACTTATCATGCCTAAACTGAGTTTAGGCATGATAAAAATGGTTATCACGCCTAAAGTCTTTAACTGGGTTATCACCGCTTTGTGAATCAAGCCCATAGAATATAAAGTCAGTATAAAGATGGGCAACATAATAAGGGGTGGGGTACTGCTATTGGGGAGCACTATAATTGTGGTGTCTATAGCAAGAAACACTATTATTCACTGCTATAAAGGAAGTAAAGTAAGGAAGAAACATGGAATGGGGGCTAAACAGAAAGGCTGTTACATTGAAGCTGCCCCACTTTTATTTGAGGAATATACTTCATTCTTACATGTCATGCTTCACATCAACTTGGACACAACCATTAAACTGGGACTACACCTTAAATTTTTGGGATGGTGACATTTCGCCCTCCTTCTCTACCTCGGGGCGGATTTCAGTCTTCACCATAGGTGCTATTTTCCCTAGATATGCCTGACTGTGGTGAAACCTCTCCACAGAGTGATGTCATGTCCATGGTCAAGACAGTTTGCTGTCTGGGAACTCCATTGGCGTTTTCCAACTGCCAATCAAACACTATCTTTCTCTGTGCATAGAACTCTCATTCCGCACAGATCACCTGGTAGAACCAAAGATGTCACCACCAGACCAGTGATACATTTTAGAATGTAAATCAGGGAGAGGAATGATTTTACAATGGCCAAACACTGACTAAATAATCTATAAATTAATATTAAAAAACAATATTCATTTTTATTCATTATGTTATTTTCACTACAGTTTCTCTTTAATCCTCTTACGACAGCATCAAGCCAATGGGCATAACCACGGCGGCAGCCCAAGGACCGCCTAACGGCAATTGGCATCAAGTCCTGAGGCGGGGATTTGCAGGAAATCGAGCGCGCCTATGCGCGCGCCTGTCCACATGAATTACGGGACTCTGCTCGGCCTTCAGCCTCCCAGCAGCGATCGCCGATAGGAGACTGTTAGACGGCAAAACTGCCATCTATTTACATTGTACAGCTCTGCGATTTGCAGCAGCGCTGTACTAGGGACAGCCGTGTGACATGGCTGCCCCCCTTAGAGGTTGAAGCCTATGACAGCCGATCACACTGATAGGCTGGCAGAGGGAGGAGTAAAAAAAATAATAAAAGAAAATAGGCAATTTTATATAAAAACAAATCAAATAAATATTTACAAAAAAACCCCCAAACATCTGGGGAGCGATCAGACCCCACCAGCAGAGAGCTCTGTTGGTGGGGAGAAAAGGGGAGGGGGGGATCACTTGTGTGCTGAGTTGTGCGGCCCTGCAGTGAGGCCTTAAAGCTGCAGTGGCCTATATTGTAAAAAATGGGCTGGTCACTAGGTGGGTTTAAGCCCAGGGTCCTCAAGCGGTTAAAGGCCATGCATTACCCCCCCCCCGTAAGGGTTCCTACTGTGTAAAAAGGTTGATAAAGGCTGATTAGGATTACAAAATAACATGAAACAGCTTAATGCAGACTAGATTCCATGTCTCAATTAAATTCAATGCACACCAATGACTTTGGACGCATAGTTGGCAACACTGGCATTACTCTACACACTATTTTTTAAATGAGCATGAGCAACACACTCCTTTTTTGTTTAAATGTTTTTGTGAATACCATGACACAAGTGTATGTATTTCAAGCAGCTTTAGCTGTGTGCTTGGAGTTTAGCTTTAGTCCTTAGCAGATGTGAAGCAAGGAAAGCTGCTTGTGAGATGTAGATTTTATGTAAAACATATATTATAGCGGACCTGCTGCATAGGAACAAGTGGAATTCTAAATGGCAAATATGGGAGAGAATCTAACCAGCCACTGTCAGTCTTTTTAAGTTTTTGATTCTTCTCTCCGGCGACACCTCCTATCATTATTGTTACTTTACAAGCACTGACAGTTTCAGTATGAAAGAGTACATTTGCTGGAAATGTCTTGCTTTTTGTACAACAATGCCCTGTAGATCTTGCCAGAAGTGAAAGTGCTAGCATCCCAAGTGAGAGAACAAAGGCAGCTTTCTCAAGTCGAGAAGGAAATACCTTTTATGTTTTCATACACATACTTGTTTATTTGTGTAGTGTAGATTTTAAGATGTTAAAAAAAAAGTATTACACAAACTAAGACTTGTTTCTTCCTCCAAGCTTAATCCTCCTATTGGAACGAATGTTATTGACTCACCATTGAAGTCATGTTGTACTAGGATTCCCTTATGATAGCTTGTAGCACTCCTGTTGTATGCAGGCACTGGATATTTTTACTTTGATTTAATTATAGGCTCTGTCATTACTGACTGTATGCATCATATGATGGCTATTAGTAAAGATGGCATGTATTTTATTTTCAGTCATATAATTTTTTTTCAATATAGGAAAATAATGTACGATAAACCAGTAGGGACATATCAACACACAGAGTTATACAAAATGTAATTTTACTCTTTTAAACTGATTTGTAAACAATTCATGTGAAATGGACATTTATAAACATCCTTTATTGCAGGAGCAGTTAATAAAAGTGCAGCCAAAAATGGGTGTATTTGTTATTTATCGTAATATTGATAGCCGTTAAACTATTTAGTGGGCAACTGCAATTAAACTTTAATTTATCACACAGAACCCTCCCCTGGTGGTGCCTATCCATAAGACCCCCCTGGCGGGGCCTAACCTTAAGACCCTGTCTTAAGGTTAGGCACCACCAGGGGGGACTTAGGGTTAGGCACCACCAGGGGTCTTAGGGTTAGGCACCACCGGGGACGTCTTAGGATTAGGCACCACCAGGGGGGACTTAGGGTTAGGCACCACCAGGGTGGTCTCAGATCTAGGCACCAAAGGGGGGGTCTTAGGGTTTGGCACCACCAGGGGAGGGTTCTGTGTGAGAGAAGAGAGAGGTTAGGTTGTAGACAATTTGTAAATTTACTGATAATGTGATACCGCAGTTAAATTGATATTTACCACTTTTGTTATGGTTGTTTTTATTTAATGCTGTGCCTAAATTGTTATTTACCATTATTGTTATTGATATTGTTATTTGATGTGGTGCCTAAATTAGCATGCAATTTTTTCAAATGTATGCTTTATTGCACCTTTAATGCAAATAGGAAGTCATTGAATGTCCTGCTCTCCCACTTAACCCTGTGCTTTACCGGAAACAGCCCTTAAACCTAATATATATTTCACAATTGGAAAATTTATATTTTTTTTAACAACTTTTAGCATGAATTTTGCAAACTTATGATTGTCTCTCTGATCGTTGGAGCTTAGATATATTCAGTTCTTAATCTTAACCAGTAAATGTTAATGTTAGCACAAGGTATAGCACTGCTGCAGAAGTTAAATATCCTACATTTCCATCACTTTGATTTGACCTAATGATGGCGCTTAATATCTGTTAACCTTGCAATTTTGTGACTTGTGGCATTTATTTTGTGAGTCCTTTTCTTCTCCGATAAAGGAGATTTGTTAGAATTCACCACAAAACTTTGTCTTGGGTGAGGACATAAAAGAGAATGCTTGCCTGTGAAAGCATTCAGCAGGAAGAGAAACTGAATAAACATTATAGGATTGTTGATATTAACTAGAAGAAAATGTCACACCAACTGGGAAAAGACTATTTTCATATAAAATAATATTTGCAGAGAGGGATATAATGGTGTCCTTGATTACAGTAAAAAATAGTCTATACAGTATGCAAATATGCAGAGTCAAAAACTGAAACAACCGAGAAAAGGGCAAATAACAGAATAAAAGCTTTGTAATTGAAAAGAAAGGTTCAGTGTTTTTCGAATGTAAAACTGCTAGGGTTATTCATTGTCATTTTAATAGAAAATCACTTTTCCAAAATTTGTAAATATACAAGGTTTAGTGCAGGAAAAGGTAAGCTCCATTAGTATCAGATGGAGTGCAATTATATTGACATACACTATTTGTTTTTCATGTCTGCTGTACTATTTCAATTGTTATAATAAGGATACCTCCCCAGCCATGCTGATGTAGCTGTGTTAATGAAGTTTTACAAACACCCTGTCCAATCTGGATTCTGAATTTAAATAGAGTCTTTTTTTCCCCTATAGCTCTATCTCCCAGTTGAACATCTTTTTCATAAAAATATAAGATTCATATTTATAAAGTGGCAGCCTCACTTCATGTATTGACTCACAATACAATTACATTAAACATACAGCAGTGTGGGGCAAGTGCTGGCTCCCGATGGCTGTTTTTTTTTTTTTGTTTTTTTTTTGACATGTTATGTTTTCAACACCATGTGACCTTGTTGAGCATTATTGCATACCTGAAGTAATAAGACTATGGAGGCTGACAAATTTAACTCCTTTTAAACCATGCACATTCCCTTGCTGTCCTGCTGATCTTTAAAGGGACTTTGGGGGAAATTGGTTGTGCGCCCCACCGCCACTTGCTCATCGCGTCATCATGCCGGCTACCGTAAGACTGAACCGCGCATGTGCAGGAGGCTTACAGCGGCCAGTGTGATGACGCGGCATGCACGCGGTGGGGACGTGCATGCGCAACTTCACTTGAAGTCAGTGTCACCAATTACCGGAACTGCTAGCTGGACAAGGAAAGGGAAGAAGAGGATGCCAGCAGACTTTGAGGGCTACGGGGGGCTAGAGGAAGCCCAAATCTCATTTTTATTTGGCGCTCAGGGTCCCTTTAAATATGGCAACCTCCATATACCTCTCACTTTAGATATACTTTAAGAGAACAAAAAAAATGTAGTGTGCCCTGATTGAAAGAAAGCTATGATTGGCAGCCATGGGTTGCTCAATGATTAACCCTCTCTATGGGTGGGTGTTAGTTCCTGAATGGATGCTTGTATGTTGGTATTGTCCTTTTTAACAACTATTTGAAAAATGTAAATGCTATCCTACACTAACAATAAAAAAACAACCTCAATCACTGATCCAAACATAAGCCAATAAATAACACTATATCAATCAAATTGTATGAGTAGACCTGGTGTATCAGTATACGTAACCTGATATTAGACTGTGTGTCAGTGTATGAACCTAAGTTCAGACAGGTGCAAGGAAAACTGCTATTGCTATATATATGATGCTGGCAGGTAGCATAAATTTGCAATTATATATACAGTAGGTTGCAAAAGTATTCGGCTCCCTTGAAGTTTTCCACATTTTGTCACATTACTGCCACAAACATGCATCAATTTTATTGGAATTCCATGTGAAAGACCAATACAAAGTGGTGTACATGTGAGAAGTGGATCAAAAATCATACATCATTCCAAACATTTTTTACAAATAAATAACTGCAAAGTGGGGTGTGCGTAATTATTCGGCCCCCTGAGTCAATACTTTGTAGAACCACCTTTTGCTGCAATTACAGCTGCCAGTCTTTTAGGGTATGTCTCTACCAGCTTTGCACATCTAGAGACTGAAATCCTTGCGCATTCTTCTTTACAAAATAGCTCCAGCTCAGTCAGATTAGATGGACAGCGTTTGTGAATAGCAGTTTTCAGATTTTGCCACAGATTCTCGATTGGATTTAGATCTGGACTTTGACTGGGCCAGTCTAACACATAGATATGTTTTGTTTTAAACCATTCCATTGTTGCCCTGGCTTTATGTTTAGGGTCATTGTCCTGCTGGAAGGTGAACCTCCACCCCAGTCTCAAGTATTTTGCAGTCTCCAAGAGGTTTTCTTCCAAGTTTGCCCTGTATTTGGCTCCATCCATGTACCCATCAACTCTGACCAGCTTCCCTGTCCCTGCTAAAGAGATGCACCCCCCGAGCATGATGCTGCCACCACCATATTTGACAGTGGGGATGGTGTGTTCAGAGTAATGTGCAGTGTTAGTTTTCCGCCACATATAGCGTTTTGCATTTTGGCCAAAAAGTTCCATTTTGGTCTCATCTGACCAGAGCACCTTCTTTCACATGGTTGCTGTGCCCCCCACATGGCTTGTGGCAAACTGCAAACGGGACTTCTTATGCTTTTCTGTTAACAATGACTTTCTTCTTGCCACTCTTCCATAAAGGCCAACTTTGTGCAGTGCATGACTAATAGTTGTCCTATGGACAGAGTCTCCCACCTAGGCTGTAGATCTCTGCAGCTCGTCCAGAGTCACCATGGGGCTGGGCCTCTTGACTGCATTTCTGATCAGCGCTGTCCTTTTTCAGCCTGTGAGTTTAGGTGGATGGCCTTGTCTTGGTAGGTTTACAGTTGTGCCATACTCCTTCCATTTCTGAATGATCGCTTGAACAGTGCTCTGTGGGATGTTCAAGGCTTTGGAAATATTTTTGTAGCCTAAGCCTGCTTTAAATTTCTCAATAACTTGATCCCTGACCTGTCTTGTGTGTTCTTTGGACTTCACGGTGTTGTTGCTCCCAATATTCTCTTAGACAACCTCTGAGGCCCTCACAGAGCAGCTGTCAGGCAATGTCTATAGGCAACTGACTGCACTCAGATCAAAAGGGGCCGAATAATTATGCATACACCACTTTGCAGTTATTTGTTTGTAAAAAAATGTTTGGAATCATGTATGATTTTCGTTCCACTTCTCATGTGTACACCACTTTGTGTTGGTCTTTCATGTGGAATTCCAATAAAATTGATTCATGTTTGTGGCAGTAATATGACAAAATGTGGAAAACTTCAAGGGGCCGAATACTTTTGCAACCCACTGTATATCTATCTATCTATCTATCTATCTATCTATCTATCTATCTATCTATATAAATATAGATAGATAGATAGATACTTCACCCAGGCATGAGAGGGACCAGGAGTGGATCAGGAGCAAGGAGGGAATCAGCAATAAGGTAGGGTGGACAAGTCCATTGGTTCCACAGGTGATATCACTCTTTGTCAAGACCAAGACCCTCTGAGTGTCTCTTTGGATGGGGACTTCGGACGTTTACAATCCTACTTTTTACAGGTGGGCTAGTAACTTTAGCTGGGAACATTAGTGAATATTGTTAGTAGGGAGGAGTAAGCACGATTTAGCAAAAAGCAAAATTGTTCCTGCATATGTTCATGGAGAGGGCTGAGGTAGAAGGTTAAAGATTACCTAGGCCTAAAATGATAGGCTTTGTCTTAATGAGGATGAATGGGGGGGTTTGCATTGTTAAATACTCACGTGTCCTTTGGGTCACAGGTGAAGGTCCCCCACCCTCATGTGCATGTTTCTGAAGACTGCCAAAACTCTTAGGAAACCTCTGCCTGTATCGCTGGGTCCTGCCAAAAATTAGGCAGCAACTTCAAAGCTGGGGCCTTCCAAGTCAGGGTGACACAGATTGAAAAAAATGGCCAGGGCCCATTATGTGAGGGAGGTGGAGCTGTCATGTGCCTGAAGTAAAATCGTTGGGACAGGTAAATATATAACCCCACACTTTCATTGGCTCCTGACCGCGTGATCATGGAGAGCCAATCACATTGCCTCCCATTGATAGCGTCAGAAGCCAGAATCGTCAAAGAGACGGGGCAGCATCATGACTGGGGAGAGCGATGGGTATGTGCGCCGATTCGTCTGGAGGCAGTCTTTTACCATTCCAGCAGTTTCTGGTCCTTAACCAATTAACCTTCCTGGCCGAAAAAGTTACATCCAATCGCGCGCGTGCACGCGCAATCCCGTCCCACGGTTCGTTAGCCAGGCAATCAGTGAATCGGGCTATGGTGCCCGATCACTGACTTCTCTCCCCCGCAGAAAAAGCGACAGCTTCTTCGCTTTTTCTGGCTCTAGCGTCCCTCTAAGCGTACGTTACGCTTAGAGTGACGTCACACAAACAAACTCATGGCTGCCATCTTGTGGCCAAAAAGTAAAACTACACCTAAAAGTAAAAAAATATAAAAATAATCATATATTTACATTTAAAAACCACAATTTACATCCCACCCTCCAAAAAATACCCACATGAAATGTTTAATAAAAAAAACAAAAAAACATTACAATAATAAAAAAAAAAAGATGAAATATTTCTATTTTTTTAATTATAAGCTTGTAAATAGGGATGGATGCAAAATGGAAAAAATGCACTTTTATTTCCAAATAAAATATCGTCGCCATACATTGTGATAGGGACATAATTTAAACCGTGTAATAACCGAGACAAATAGACAAATACAATACGTGGGTTTTAATTATGGAGGCATGTATTATTTTAAAACTATAATGGCCGAAAACTGAGAAATAATGAATTTTTTCTGTTTTTTCTCATTCTTCCTTTTAAAATGCATTTACAGTAAAGTGGCTCTTAGCAAAATGTATCCCCCAAAGAAAGACTAATTTGTGGTGGAAAAAAACAAGATATAGATCAGTTCATTGCGATAAGTAGTGATAAAGTTATAGGCTAATGAATGGGAGGTGAAAATTGCTCGGATGCATAAAGTGAAAATGACTGAATGCGAAGTGGTTAAAGAGAATCTGTACTCTAAAATTCTTACAATAAAAAGCATACTATTCTCTTCATTATGTTCTCCTGGGCCCCTCTGTGCTGTTTCTGCTACTCCCTGCTGCAATCCTGGCTTGTAATTAACAGTTTTAGGCAGTGTTTACAAACAAAAGACATAGCTTCTATAGGCTGAGAACAGCTTACTGTGTGTCTCATGCAGAGCTTGGAGAGGGTGTGTAAAGCTTCTGCCAATGAAAAGCAGTGCCACACATTCCACACATTCCAGCCTCAGCCTGACAGAGCCGACAGAGGAAAGAAGATAAGATTTATTACAGTGACAGTGCAACTAGAAAATGCTGCAGTAAGACAGACCACATTAGAACAGGCATAGGAACTTATAGAATCAAAGAAATAAGGCTCAAAAATGTGTTACAGAGTCTCTTTAAGGGGGCAGAGACTGCTGGTATGAAAGTGGTTCAGACATAGCCTGCCATGACAGGCTCTGTCAGGTGTAGATTAGGTACTCTTTATGTTACATGTACCACTGCCTCTTGGTGCTGCACACTGCTTCCAGCCGAAATTCTAGCTGTGAAGGAGGAAGTGTTGGTAGTGAGAGGATGGACTGCAACCTGGAGTTAACCCTCTCTGCTGTGGCCCCCTCCTTGCACACACAGGGGTACAATTCTGCTTCTCATTAAACTTTGCTCACTCTCATACCTACTGTCAATAATCATTGATCTTCTTACCTTAAGCTCCTAGCTTATCTATGTTTTTAGAAGATTGATGGGATTGTGCATACAATTTCTTTCGTGTCCTGCTGTTTTAGTATCAGACATGTAAATGTGTCCATCCCGGTCAGCTGTAGATACACCAGTCATTTCTGTAAAATGGAATTGGTGTGTAGTAGAAGCCTGGATTATTGTTGATCCTTGTAGCAGAGTAAATTAGGTACCCAACAAATTATCTTTCTGCAATGTGCAGTTATATGAGTCCACAAGGGATGTGGAATAGAGTCAGCAATTTTTGTGGATTGGACTGTAACAAGTTCTATAGATTAAAACAACATGAACATTATATCTGTACTGTAAGTAACCCACTATGTAAGTAGACACATGTACTAAAATAATTTTGATTCTTTTGTAGCATAAATGTGCACTCGTGTGTGAGCTTCTACTGTTAAAAACAGGCAATATTCCTGACTGTTAGTACCAGTATGTTAAAGAGGAACTGTATTGAAAATAATGTAATTAATAAAACTGCTTATTTATTTTTTTTACACTACTCATTTATAAATTATTTAGTTAGTGGTTTCACATTGTGCAATCTTTGCTCACCCTGATTTACATCCTGAAGTGTATCACCCGTAACAACATCTTTAGCACAGTCAGGTGCAGCTCTGCGGAATGTTTGTTTCTGAGAATTCCAAAGCTAGTGCAAATAAGGCTTGGTGTCCCAGAATTAGGGAGAATCCCACATAGTCTAGGCTAAGCACCACTGGGAGGGTGGGGCCACCTATCAGTATACAGCAATATATACATTTAGGAAGTGTCTCTGATGCTGAAACCAGGGTATTCTGAATAATTTGCTGCATTCTTTTATTTGTCACTACAGTGCCTCTTTTAATCAGAATATATTATGCCCTATAATTCAGTTTCTTCACATGTAGTAATATTTCCCATATGCACAAAGGCATTTGAAGAAGATTACACTTCTGCAACCATATGAATAAAGCCATGTCAATCCAGACCTTCCACTTATGAAGGCAGACTTATCCTGCAAGTTGGTTTGTATGGCTTTGGAAAATAAATATCTACAGGTGGGCTGTACATCAACAGATCTGGCTACTACTGTCCTACAAGGAAACAGGTATTTGAATGCGGTTCTGTGTTCTAAAGTGATGCATTATGGGTGTGGCTTCATGTGTAGTAGGGATGAGCTTGCAAATTCTGTCGAATTCTGATTTTCAAGTTTCTGCCAGGAAACGGACTTTCCGTGCAGAACTCATTATACAGAAAAGCAGAATTCCATGGAAATATCACATTACTAGGACTCAGAAATCTTAGTCACAAGACTTGAAAGTATTGTACCAATCAGAAAATCAATAATGTACCACGGAAATCATATTACCATGGACATTTTAGGCCAATCAGAAGACTCGTAAGTGTTAGGCCAATCAGAGAATGCAGAAGCATGCTGGCCAATCAAAAATGTGGAATCCACATCATTACATACATCCACAACAAATAGTGGATTCCACCAAAATAATATTTTTCGTTTTAAAAGACATGGTGATTTCAGTTGTCAAACTGATAATACCACTCTTACAAGCCCAATAGTGTCATATCCAAACCATTTGTATGAAAACAGCCAGAAACAGCTGTCTGCATGTTGAGGTATATGCTAAAAACCAGCAGCCTCCTGGCTTACTTAATCATTGGTAATGCATATTACAAATAACTACTTTATTGGAGTTCACAGTTTAGTGTAACTTGCCTAATTTTCCACTAAATCACAATCATAAACAATTCCCTCTTGTAATGTTGTGCACTGGTAACCCTTGCGTAAATAAGTCACTAGATGTTTAAAAGTCACTAGATATTTAAAACCCACATCTAAACATTTTATTAACATAAGAAACGAGAACCCTTTAAATATAATCTGTGAAAGAGAAAGCATCTCAGCAGCATCATAATCGTAAGAAGTACATTGCAATATAGGAAGAGTCCAGACAGAAAAGTACATAAAAGCTAATCATCTCCAGAGAGGCGGTTGAGAGCAGCTTTCAAAGCTAGCTTTGAGTTATTGGTTGGAGATCTCTAACTGCTCTGGACACTTTTTAGTACAAGAAGATGCTCCTCAGGGAGGTAGTCTTTCACAAAGATTTTCATGCTCTCGAGTTCATTTGAGTTTGAGTTAATTTTCAATTGCATGTTCTCTTTCTTTCTAGTCATGAGTAATTTAGACAAGTCTCCTGTACCCATGGACAAGCCTTACCACGTATATTATGCAGTGTGGTTTTTTTCTCCCTGGTACTGCAATCTCTCCAAACTGAGCTTTTTGTAGTTCTTATAATCCTTATTTATTTATTTAAGTATTTATATAGTGCAGACATATTACGCAGCGCTGTACAGAGTATATTGTCTTGTTGTCACTAACTGTCCCTCAGAAGGGCTCACAATCCAGTCCCTACCATAGTCATTGTAACGATTGGTGTCAACAAAACAGATTTTTCTGATTATTGGTGATCTGCAGTATCACCAACAATACATATGCTATACCTGATTATGTGGTGATCTGCAGAATCACCAATAATACAAGTATAGCTAGACACAGCACACCTAATGTGGTATTGTGTTTGGTACAACAGTAATAGAGAAGTTATCTCCCGAGGAGCGGGAGACACAGACAATACTGCAGCCAAGGATTCCCTGAAGAGCAGGGAATCAGACTGCACTGCAGCCAGTGGACCCCTGAGGGGCAGGTTTCCACTGACTGTGCTGCAAGATGATCTCCTGATGTGGAGGAAATACAGACTGTACTGCAGCCGAGAATTCCCTGAGGAGCAGGGAATTTTGTATTGTACTGCAGCCAGTGGACACCTGAGGAGCAGGAACCACTGGCTGAGCTGCAGGAGAGAGAGCTGGGTGAAAGAGTGATATGATAGAACTGCAGCCGAGGATTCCCCGAGGAGCAGGAAATCAGATGGTACTGCAGCCAGTGGACACCTGTGGAGCAGGGACCAGTGACTGGACTGCAAGAGTGATAACTGGTGTAATGAGAGATATGATCGGACTGCAGCCAGGGACTCCCTGAGGGGCAGGGAATCAGACTGTGCTGCAGCCAAGGATTCCCTGTGGGGCAGGGAATCAGACTGTACTGCAGCCAGTGGACTCCTAAGGAGTAGAGACCACTGACTGAGCTACAAGATGGTCCCCTGAGGAGCAGGTGACCCTTGCAGCTAATGAACACCTGAAGAGCAAGTGTCACGGATAGTACAGTAAGGCTGATCACCCAAGGGTTGGGTGACAGCTAGAAAGGTCAGGCAAGCAAGGTCGGCAACACACGGACAGATAAGGTACAGAGACCGAAGACTGATTCGGTATCCGGGTACAGGCAATGTCGGCAACAGGTTATCAGATAGGCAAAGGTACCGAATCAGTAAGCAAGAGAGTGGTCAGGAAAGCCAGAGATCATAACAGGTAACAGTATATATAACAATCCTAATCTAGGTGTGAAGTCCTTGGTTTCAACACCTGGGAACTAGTCTAACACATAAACAATAGCAATGTAGCAATCTCCTAGTCTTAGGTTGAAGTTCTTGGTTTCAACACCTGGGAACTAGTCTACAGAATGGTAAGCAAGTCACACAATATAGTAATACTTTTAAGGCTATCAACAGAATCAGACTAAGTGTGAATTCCCAGCTCCGGCTGGTTCCAACACACTGTAAGATCTGACTGGGGTCTGAGTGCTCACATGTAAGCATTTGCAACAGCAGACAACTTGCAACTGTCAGGCAAGTCCTATATATACCCAGAGCGCTCCACAGCGCCGCCCCAGTCACTCAGCCAATCCGGAGCATAGCTGGGGTCAGCTGATCCTAGCTGGGGTCAGCTGATCGGCATGATTAGCTGACTCCCCTTCTGCTAGCATAAAGGTCCTGTCGCCTGGCGTGCACATGCGTAGCTCTCAATCTGTGTGCACTAGAAGGACCAGGTGAACCAGCAGCATGTGGCTGCGCGGCAGAAGCAGCTGGCTGGAACGCGGAGATAGCCGCCATGCCGCTTGCCCACGCGGCGGCATCTCCGCTATTTATTACAGTCATATGTATGTATTGTATAGTGCATGCAGGGCCGGATTTACCATAAGGCACTGTAGGCACGTGCCTACAGGCGCCTGACATTCCAAGGGCGCCTCTCCTCTCCTTCCTCCCCGAATGTGTGCCTCCCTATGTAGAGTGTCACGCACCGCCGCTCATCAGTGATGAGTGATCAGCGATTGTGCATAAATAGCTTTCCCTACAAAATAACAATTTCCTGTAGTGAGAAAATGTATGGAGCTAAGCTGTACAGTTACCGACACTGTAGAAAGATAATGCAGAAAGGCATATAAAAGTCACAGCAAAGGGTACCCAATACAGCACATGCATTATCTTAAAGATCATCAGTGATACAATAACTAGTACATCCAAGCGCATAAAGGATAAACAGTGGAACAGTGGTGGTGAGCACAATAATAATAACTAGCACATGCAATCTTGTACAGGATTATCAGTGGTGGGTACGATAACTAGAACATTCAGACTGGAAAAGGATCAGCAGTGATAGCTGCAATAACTAGCAAATGAAGACACATAAAAAAAATCATCAGTGATTGAGTACAAAAACTAGCACATGCAGAGTTTAAAGCTATAATAACTAGTAAGTGGGTGAAAAAAAAATTTTTATTATTTTTTTTTGTTATTTGTACTTGTGACACTGACACACACACACAAAAAAAGAACTTATGAAATAATGAATTGTATGTATAGTACCTACTAATTAATAGAACATTTGTTGCAAAGAAAATAATCTCATATTTTTATTTTCAGTATTTTCAGTGTCATAGATTTATTTTTTAAAACACTGCATCATTCTCTAATGTTTACAGTTCACAAAGTACGCTTGGTATTTTAAACTGTGAAACAGGGCAGAGTTAATGACCCTTTGAACTTTCCTGCAGTAAAATCTTAAACAAACAAGAAAGGTGAGAGACAGGTTGAGATAACTGCTTCAGAAAACAGCACTATAGCCAACCAAGCTTGGATAGATAGCTTTTGCATAGATAACAACTGCAGTTACTGAAGAATATGAGACTCATATCTTCGCTACTAATGTTCTATTTCTTAGCTGTACTATACATACAAATCATTATCTCATAAGATTATTTTAATTTCAGATTCCCTTTAAATGAATAGATTAGAAATGGAGTAGTATCATAAAAAATATTAGAAAGGTATAGTATAGCTTTGTAAGCTAACTGGCGGAGAATTAAAGGAGTGTTCAGGATCTTTTTTTTTTTTGGGGGGGGGGGGGGGGAGCAATCATTTGTTTTTTGTTACCAGCAGTGAAAGATAGTAATAAGGTTAAGTTCACGCATAAAATGTGTACAGTTCCATTCCAATCCAGTCCAGTCCTGCCCTGTCCTGTCAGTTTTGCATCAGTTTTGTATCAGGAATGGAACTGTGCACATTGTATGGGTTAACAAATATATCAGCACATTCACAAGCAAAATAATTACTTAAAAGTAAGTTGTTCCTGTTTAACTTCATTTCAATATTACTTTTCTTACCTTAAGTATATTATATTTTTGCTTTTTGGAAGCTTAATCATGTAACATAGATAAGGTGAAAACAGAGGAAAACAGGTGAAAAAGCTTTGTGAATCATGCCCATAGTGTGTGAATCCACAAACAATGTATACCGTTCTGGTGCATTTGTTTACCAAATAAGGTAAAAAAAACGAATTAGAAAATATTTTTTTAACTTGTTAAATATGAATATTGATCAGAAAATGCAAACAGAAATGCATGAAAATGCACATGAAAAAAATGTAAATGCAGGAAAAAACGCACATGGAAGAAAACTGCATGCAGTTAACATTACATTTGCACACAAGCTAAAATCACTAGTATCTCATTGACCATCTCTCTTTGTTATATATTTGTGTCAATTTAATATGCTGTAAATGTAAAATCCACATGTATATATATGACCCAATAATCATGAATGAAAGAATGGGTGGCTCTATAATTACATACTGATTCAAAACAAAATATGGCTACATAAATCATTCAATCAGTTGTTGCACATAACTTTCATGGATCTCATGCAGTCTCACAAAGTCCAATGTTTGCAATGTATCCCAAAGGAAGCCTCTTCCCGCATGTTACTGTTAACTAAATAGGTAAAATATCAATACAGGATATGCCACAAATATTATAAAATCTGGAGTGTAACAAGGGATGCCCTAAACTAAATTGTTGCAGCCCCCTGCAGATGCCCCTACCCCACTGGTGGTGGCCAGTGATGTAGGTACCACCTAAGTATTGCAGTGGAGCTATGTGCCTATAGTCACCGGATCTCCCTACCTCGCATCTCCTCTTCCTCCTGTCACACACTATCCAGCATACATGGCTCCAGATGTCACATGATCAGGAGGTGTGTATGCAGGACAGAGCGAGTGGCTGCTGGGAGGAAGAGGAGATTTTAGGCAGGGGGATTAGGTAAATATGGTCATATTGCTCCGCTGAGCTAATGTTCTGCAAGGTGGGTGAGAGAAGGAGCAAGCCTCCATAGCTCCTGAGCACCCCTCCTGTCATGGGGATCATGTTGGCTATGTTTACACCCCTGTAAGCAATGTTTCCAAGAGAAACTGGTAGATAAGAGTGTCAAAGTCAACACATAAGTGAAGGACTAAGGCCCATATGCAATTAACTTTTTCATCTGAGTTTTCTCCTAGGAGATAATTTTTCAACTTCTTAAAATAACTTCTCAGCATTTTGTAATCTAAAAAGTACCAAAAAGTAAAGAAAAAGTACTATCAAAATTATTTTGAGTATTTTCTTGTTTGCTGGTGGCTTAAAAGGGATTTTATGACTAGGTGTGAAAATGTCAACTTGGAGATAACTCAGGTGAAAAAATTAATTGCATATGGGCCTAAGAGTGTCAAAGTGCGCTGCAAGTCAACAGATAAGTGATGGACGGTGTTGAAAATGAATGATATAGGCTCTTGTTTAATGTAGTTGAACGGCTCTTGCAGTAAGATGATAGTTTATATGCAGCCTGCACCCTAAACGGGATCCCTTTGCTTTGGTTGCTACAAAAGTGCCTGCTGTCAGTTTTTGGAAAATATTTGATGGCTGCAATTGAATTGAAAAAGTTTAATGGCTTTTAATTAGGAAACAACTTGTGCACTCACCAGTCTATGTTGTTGGCAATCTTACAATGAAAGTGAAGTGTCCATGAGTGTAAGCTGTGTTAGGTCTGGTGCACACCTAGAGCGCTTCTGAGCGCTTTTCAACTTGTCAGCGCTTTGAAAAGTGATTGACTACTGTGAGGGTGCTCCCACAGCAGTGTTGTTATTTTTTTTTAAATTGCAAATGCGCTGCATGTAGCATTTTTTGCAGCTTGAATGCATGTGCAAAAACACTCATTTATTAAAAATTCGCTCTGAAAATCGCTTTACAAAATCACAATTGCAAATTGCTAAGCACTAGCGATTGCGATTTTGGTGTGTACAACCTCTGAGAGAGGAAGCACAGTTTTTATTCATTGCTGCATTAGGCAGTGACTGAACATGACAAACGCAGAGAATTACAATAAATAGGACATTAGAATAATTTTTTAAATATTATTATTATTTAGTATCCGTATATTGCTGACATTTTCTGCAGTGCTTTTATGGAGTATGTAGTCTTTCACGAACATATTGGACTTTATTAACCACTTCCCAACTAAGGGGTTTTACCCCCTGACCACCAGAGCAATTTTCACCTTTCAGCGCTCCTTCCATTCATTCGTCTATAACTTTATCATTACTTATCGCAAATGAAATGAACTATATCTTGTTTTTTTCACCACCAAGCCAAGAATTATTTTATTCTAAATGTGTTTTAATGGGAAAATAGGAAAAAACGTGGGAAAAAAATTATTGTTTTTCAGTTTTTGGCCTTTATAGTTTTTAAATAATGCATGCTACTGTAATTAAAACCCATGAAATGTATTTGCCCTTTTGTCCCGGTTATAAAACCATTTAAATTATGTCCCTATCACAATGTTTGGCGCCAATCTTTTAATTGGAAATAAAGGTGCATTTTTTTCAGTTTTGCGTCCATCCCTAATTACAAGCCCATAGTTTATAAAGTAACAGTGTTATACCCTCTTGACATAAATATTTAAAAAGTTCAGTCCCTAAGGTAACTATTTATGTATTTTTTTTTTTATTGTAATTTTTTTTTTTAAATTGCAAGAAAAAAAAATTGGGCAGTGTGGGAGGTAAAGGGTTAATTTTGTGTGTTAAACTAATTTATTTCTATGTGAAAAATGCTTTGGATGTAGTTTTACTATTTGGCCACAAGATGGCCACAGTAACATTTTGTTTATTCGACCTGCAAGCGTCCGGAAGGACGCTTGCAGGAAGTAGAAAGAGGCTGAGAACTTTTTTTTCCCCCACAATGGTCGCGCTGCTCAGCCGAGCGGCAGCGGATCATTGCGGGGCTGAGATCAACGAACGGGAATGGATTTTCCCATTCATTGATCTCCGGGCGAGCGGGCGGCGGCGTGTTTACGAGCGGGAGCGCGGACAGCGGCGGGAGCGCGGAAAGTACGTATTTCTCCGTCCCTGGGGGTTAAAGGATGGAAAAAGGGACGGAGAAATACGTACGCGCGGGGGTAAAGTGGTTAATAGACACAAAGCCCTGAATAATGCTCCACTTGCAGCCTTAGTTTATACATGACCTCTTGTTTTGTTTCTAACAAATTATTTGCCTGTTTTTTTTCCATTTACTTGCTTTGAAAATAGTGAAATTCAGGGCAGCGTGTTACCACCTCATCCTGATTAATGCAGAGAGGCCACCAGGATGAAGCAAATTCACAGAGAGCAGTCATCACAAATTTCAGAGGCACTCCGGAGAAAAATACCTAGTCATCATTACCATATTAACTCTAAGCAGTCTGTCATATGCTTTTCATGATACGAGAGTTCAGCCTTTTAAAGCTTACTACTGACTGCAATCTTTTGTCATAAATATGGAACCACTTTGCATTTCAACTTTTCTACCTCAGCAAATGTGTTAAGTATACGAGACCTTCTGTTCACAAATCTGGTGTGCTCTATGACAATGCTAACAACTCCAAGATACATATTAAGCAAGGAGGTGAAGTTTCATTGAGAAGACACACTGGTAAAATTCACCCTTTCAGGTACCAATCAAATCTTGACAACTCCCTCCCCCCCCCCTCTTTCTCTCCCTCTCTCTCTCTTTCTCTCTCTCTCTCTCTCTCTCTCTCTCTCTCTCTCTCTCTCTCTCTCTCTCTCTCTCTCTCTCTCTCTCTCTCTCTCTCTCTCTCTCTCTCTCTATATATATATATATATATATACATACAGTGCTGCCCATAATTATTCATACCCTTGCAAATTTTGACCTAAAGTTACTTTTATTCAACCAGCAAGTAATTTTTGGACGGGAACTGACATAGGTGTCTCCCAGAAGATAATAAGGCGATGTACAGGAGGCATTATTGTAAGAAAAAAAACACTTCTCAGCTTTTATTTACATTTGAGCAAAAAGTGTCCAGTCCAAAATTATTCATACTCCTCTCAATAATCAATAGAAAAGCCTTAATTTGCTATTATCGTAATCAAATGCTTCCTATAATTGCAGACCAGCTTTTTGCATCTCTCCACAGGAAATTTTGCCCATTCATCTTTAGCAATGAGCTCCACATCTTTCAGGGTGAAGGGTCTTCTTGCCATTACCCTGATCTTTAGTTCCCTCCACAGATTCTCAATTAGATTTAAGTCAGTACTCTGGTGGGGCCACTCCAAAACATTAATGTTGTTTTCTGCTAACCATTTCTTCACAACTTTTGCTGTGCGATTTGGGTCATTCTGAAATGGCTGCTTCTGTTTCTCTGCCTGCCGGTCTCCCCGCTCCTCGGGCATCTAGCACGCTGAGGACGGGTGTCTCTGCTTCTCACAGGGGTGCATTAGCGCGTGCGCGCGCTCACCGTCAGGATCTTTATGTCTGGAGGAGGCGCGTCAGCTGACCGGCTGGTCGGCTGACATCACTGGGCACACTCGCCGCTTCGGATTGGTGGACTGCGGTGGGCATGCCTCAGGGGTCTTCTCCGCTTCTTAAGCACGGCAGATTCAGTGGCTAGTTGTCTGCTGTTGCGATCACTTCATGTTAGCGTTCAGACCTTAGTAAGATCCGGTGTCCTTTGATCCGGGAGGAAACCGGGGATTTCACACAGTGCTAGGATTGTGCATTATACTGTTATTATCTGTGTATGACTCCTGCTTCGTTCCTGACTATCCTTACTCTCAGCGTTCCTGTACTTTTGCCTATTTGATATTGTTGCCAACTCTGCCTGAAACTCGTTATCCTTCTGTCCAGTGATTCTGTACTTTAGCCCCTCTGATACTGTTGCCGACTCTGCCTGTTAATCGTTTCCTCTTTGCCTTCCGATTTTGTACTGTATCTGCCAGTCTGTTGCCTACTCGATTAGTCTGACCATTCCACTCACCAGTGAGCCCTGGTCACTGGTGAGGTGTTCACTGTACTGACAGTGCCCACCAGCTCCTCTGGTGAGGTACTGCCAAATCTGTCAGTACTTACTGTTTGCACCAATCACTACACTCTGTATAATAAAGTGTGACCAAGGTTTCAGTACCTCATAGTGTTGCTATATTTGTATTATTGGTGATTCTGCAGATCACCATATAATCAGATATAGTGTCTGTATTATTTGGTGATACTGCAGATCACCAGATAATCAGAACCTTGTACTTGCTAACACCAATCGTTACATATATCACTAACAGTATCAACTGGGAGAGTATTAGAGAATGAGAAAGCAATACTGGTACAGAACTTTAAGAATGTAGTGTAAGGCTGGTTTCACAGTGGGACGTTACAGGCGCACGTTAGAGCAGGCTGTAACGCAGCCCACCGCACAGTAATGAAAAATCAATGGGGCTGTTCACATTGCGGACGTTGCGTTACATTGTAACGCTGCATCACAAGACAACGTACTGCATGCAGTACTTTAGACGCGGCTGAGCCGCGTTAGACTGCTTGCACATGCTCAGTAATGTTGGGGAGGAGCGGAGAGCGGCCAGGCACATGGTGAATTAATATGCACTGCACGTTATGACGTGCAGTGTTTACTTCCTGGAGCAGCCGCCCTGTGCGGCGATTGGCCGGCGGGACCACGTGATGCCGCATGCGCACAAGAGTGCGCATCATGGCATCACTGACGCCAGAGTGAGCTGCACAACGCGGCTCACTCTGACGTCCAGATCCAGCACCACCAGGCGTTGAGTTAGGGGGACGTTATGCGACCTTAACGCCCCCTCTAACGCAACGTCCTGGTGTGAAATTAGCCTTAATGTTATAATTTGTCATTGATAAACACAGGTAACCAGTGGCGATGGTTGGAAATGCCCATTTATGATTCCGCAGAAATTTCGATCTCTCATTTTACGATTTCTGTTTTTCTGATGTTCCTTTTCTTTCAATTTACCATTTTTAGGATTTCTGAATTTATTAGTCATTTTTTGCATCAGAGAATGCAAATATAAAAAAAAATGGAAAAACAGAAATCAGAAAAATGGAAATTGGAAAAAACGAAAATTGAAAAATAGAAATCGGAAAATCAGTCTTGTTGTTCGTCTGAAATGAAAATTTTGCAGAAAAATTCTTCATTCTGATTGATCAAATGCTTCTGAGTTCTGTGCTTGGGCTAAAATGACAGAGTTTTGGTGAATTGGATTTAAACAGAATTCTGATTTCCAAATATCGCTTGGAAATGCAGATTTCTGATCGAAAATGCGGAAATTCCAGTTCTGCGGAATCTGAATGAGCGCCCCTAGTAACCAGAAGCATCAGAAACAATTCTGTTTTTGAAAGGAATTTAACGAATAAAACCTTGTATGGTGCTTCTCAAAGAGGAGTATATTGAGGTAGGAAAAATAATATGATCTTTATTGATGACTCTTTTCAAAGCATAATAAAAACACTTTTTAAGGTACACAAATGTCTAAAAGTAAAAAGCAATAAATAAATGTCTAAAAGAAATACATTAGGAAATTAAAATACACACAGTCAATCACATGTAATAAATTATTAAAAATGAATGCAAAACACTAAAATATATGTATTGTTTCCAAATAAAAAAAGTCCATAAGAAATTAGCAATAATAAAAATGCTGTGTTATTGAGTACCGTATATGAAATATATCATATCTGGAATAAATGACTCAAATTATCGATTCAATTTCTCATAGATTTTATAGATTACCAGTATTTTAAGACTCACTACATTTTTTACTGTTTAATGACATGATTGTAAACCACTTCCGGGGTCAGGGTCAGGCAGGTCTGGAGGGTGGTGTAGCATGACACAGGTACCGTGAATAACTCTGACGGTATTTGTCTTTATGCTCAAATTAAATCATTTAATTACTTTATTTTTATATAACAGTGCTGAACATAATGATTAATACCCCTGGCAAATTTTGACTTAAAGTTACTTTTATTCAACCAGCAAGTAATTCTTTGACGGGAAATGATATAGGTGTCTTCCAAAAGATAATAAGACGATGTACAAGAGGAGTTATTGTAGGGAAAAATAATTGTTTAATGCCTCTTGCACATTGTCTTATTATCTTTTGGGAGACACCTATGTCATTTCCCGTCAAAACAATGGCTTGCTGGTTGAATAAATGTAACTTTAAGTCATCATTTGCCAGGGGTATGAATAATTATGGACATATATATATATATATATATATATATATATATATATATATATATATATATATATATATATATATATATATACAGAGAGAGAGAGAGAGAGAGAGAGAGAGAGACCCTTCTAATAGTCACAACTTGGTGAATTCTGCTGTTATTTTCAGTTTATTTACCTGACTATTTTCTGTATTAATAAAGTAGAGACATATTACAAAGCAACCCAAAGAGTACTTAAAGCCAGTTTTCTAATGTAAATCAGTGAAATTTAAGGTCAGTGACGAGAATAAATGATGTGTTCACAGCCAGTTCACTATTGTCCAGCTTACTGCTTAGTGTTGCCACTACAAAGTGCACACTATAACTTTGCTTTGGAAGCAGCATGTGATGCACTTCCATTTACACTGTCTAGTCCTTTCTAGTTCCCAAAATAATATACTGTCATGGTGACTGCTGTGGCAATAAATTCACTCTAAACATGCTTGACATTGACTTAGAATCACAAAAGAGTTGGTGGTGGTATTGAGGTGTTAGTGAGATCTCACTGGAGACTAGTGTATACAACAAAAACACAGAACCTGAGCTGTACATGCTGGCAGCTCTGAAGTTACATGTCACAGATCAATAGAAAAGAGCAGTAGTCATATATTGTAGTGCCTAATTGACCTAGAATATACATGAATGGAGAACTCTGAGAAACTAACCAAGCCAGTAAAATGAGGCCTGATTTTGAAGTTAAAGCATGGCAACCCTGAGTCCCTGACCTGAGACTTACAGTACCACTGCAGGAATAGGTAAACATCTAGTGGTATGTATAGCATTTGTGCTGTTACAGTCATGTGCACAAACTTCTAGTAGGAGGTTTTTCTTAAAGGGAACTGTAACGACAAAACGTCCCCTGGGGGGTACTCACCTCGGGTGGGGGAAGCCTCCGGATCCTAATGAGGCTTCCCACGCCGTCCTCCATCCGTCAGGGGTCTCGCTGCAGCCCTCCGTGCAGCGGTGACGTAATATTTACCTTCCTGGCTCCTGCGCAGGCGCTCTGACGGCTGTCGGCTCCGAAGTAGGTGGAAATACCCGATCGCCGTCAGGTCTGTTCTACTGCGCAGGCGCAAGTTTCCGGCGCCTGCGCAGTAGAGCGGACCCGACGGAGATCGGGTATTTCCGTCTATTTCCGTGCCGAAAGCCGCCACAGCGCCCCCGCTGGAGCCAGCAAAGGTAAATATTGAAGCTACAGTCGGCTCTGTCGCCGGCTGTTCGGAGGGCTGCAGCGAGACCCCCGTGGGACAGAGGACGGCGTGGGAAGCCTCATTAGGATCCGGAGGCTTCCCCCACCCGAGGTGAGTACCCCCCAGGGGAGGTTTTTGTTGTTACAGAGTCTCTTTAATAAAAGCAATACAACCTGCATTTTTTACTAACCTTTTAGCAATCCTAGCTATGGTTGCCTATATCCCAAAGAAGATTTCAAATTTCAACAAAATAGCAGGGAACTTTGAAAGTTCTACTTGATCTTTAGCCAAGAAACTTTTCCAAGGCTGGGAAAACATTATCATTGCACATACAGTAGATGTAGGTGTTTTTGCATCAGCACTGATATTCATTACAGTTGCTCATCCATAGCAAGACTTATGAATAATGTATCACTTGATAAGCATGATCCTGTACTTCTTCCATACCAATTTACTGTGGTCACTTCTCACTGTAGCCTAAAACCTAAAAAGAGGCAACACATTGGCCTCGATTCATAAAACTGCCTGCGAGCGGGGAAAGTCGAGCGGGGAAACACCGCTGTCGGTATTTCCGCCTTCAGGGTGGTAATTCATAAAAATTTAGCTACTTGTGATATACGTGCGGAGATACTCCGCTGTAGGCAGGCGTTAGGCTGTCGGGAGACGTGCGGAAACAGGGGAAGCAGGCAGAATCCCTCCGTGCGGTGTTCTCTCTGCAGCTGCTTGGGAGGTCTGTCCCATTCACTGCAACGGATTCCGCACGCTTCTCGCCACATCAGAGGTAGCGGTAATACCCGTCCGCATACCGCTACCTCTAATCTTTATGAATTGACATTTGTTACTGTTGCTGTGATAATCACCGCGCAAGGCGGTGATTGATCACTCTGCTCGCAAATGTCGGCTTTTCATGCAGAAAAAGCCTTTATGAATGCATATTTTGGTGTGTGGTCGGTAAAGTGAGCGTTTTTTTGCATTTCCGAATGCGGGAATGCTTTATGAATCGAGGCCATTGTCGACACCTGCACATAAGAGACTTACAAATCTATCTCTTGATATCTCTTCATGAGTTACCCATGCTTTACATCTGTAATTCTAGTTGTGATGTATTATTTATATTCCTTGTTCCTTTTCCCCACTAGAGCATCTTTCACAGCACAGCTCAGGACCATCCACCCATTTGCTTATTTCAGTGGTTGTCTCTGCCCCACAATTTCATTATGATGAACGAACATTGTTAGTCTGCGAACCACAGTCCACTGTAGAGCTAGGGATGGTCGTGAGCTGTCTCGGGTAGTGTTGGGCGAACACCTGGATGTTCGGGTTCGGGCCGAACAGGCCGAACATGGGCCAGATGTTCGGCATGTTCGGCCCGAACGCCGAACTCAATGGAAGTCAATGGGACCCCCGAACATGGGGGCCCTATGGGGTCGCAGGCATAAGGGGGGAGCATGCCCCGGTCGCGGGGGGGGGTCAGAAATTCCCCCCACCCCCTCCGCTAGCGCTCCCCCCTCTGCCCGCTTCCCCATAAAAAAGTTATAGTACCTGGTGCCTGGTGGCTGGCAGTGGAGTGAGGAGGAGGAGGAGGAGTCCGAGTAGCAGAGTGGCGTTGAGGCCGGGCAGCGGGCGGTTCAGCGCTAGTACCCTTGTGGTACTTCCGCCCTTTCTCTGACCTCACGTCCTCTGCATACGAGGGTACGCATCACGCGTACCCTCGTATGCGTCATCACGCAGAGGACGTGAGGTCAGAGAAAGGGCGGAAGTACCACAAGGTACTAGCGCTGAACCGCCCGAACCGCCCGCTGCCCGGCCTCAACGCCACTCTGCTACTCGGACTCCTCCTCCTCCTCCTCACTCCACTGCCAGCCACCAGGCACCAGGTACTATAACTTTTTTTATGGGGAAGCGGGCAGAGGGGGGAGCGCTAGCGGAGGGGGTGGGGGGAATTTCCGACCCCCCCCCGCGACCGGGGCATGCTCCCCCCTTATGCCTGCGACCCCATAGGGGGGCAGTATTCGGCCGAACAGGGCCCTGTTCGGCCGAACAGGGGCCCTGTTCGGCCATGTTCGGCCATGCATTCAACAGTTCGGGCGAACCCCGAACAGTTTGGCCGAACACCACCAGGTGTTCGGCCGAACTCGAACATCACCCGAACAGGGTGATGTTCTGCAGAACCCGAACAGTGGCGAACACTGTTCGCCCAACACTAGTCTCGGGAAAGCTTATTTGGTTTTGTCGAAGACTAAGAGATGTAAATAATTAATTAAAATATAATTAATAAAGAGCAGTGGTGATGAAGGAGCGCCTGCATCTATGTACAATGATCAATAATGAGCGAAAATGCTGGTATTCTTTTTGCATTCATTTTTGAGAAAATAATGTTAAAGTCCCCCTTGGAGCAAAAATACCATCGAAAATAATTTTGTAATACGTTTGTGGTTTTTCATGAATTTTTTAGCTAAAATAACACAACATTTTTTGTGTGTTTGCAGTAAAAATAATGATTTTTTGCGTTTTGTCCCGGAGTTTGTGCGGGAGCACGGTTAACCATTTTTTGGCTTCAGCCTGCACAAATATGGCCCTCGCTGCGAATGAAGACTGGCTGCCAGGCTACGGTCATTTTTTCTTACAGCCTGTGCAGTAATGATAGGTGGTAAACTGGCATCGGGTGGTAGCGCAGGCAAGCAATGGGTGGGGAGACCATGGTATCTGAGCTTCAACACACTTTGTGATATCAACACTTGGAAGAGGGATCAAGAGGGAGGTGCCATGATGGAAAATTACTTTCATCTATTGAGTATAAGCCCCCCTTTCCCCAGGCTGTCTGTTTTTTACTTATAAACATTCTGCTTACTCTTGTGAACAGAAGCAAGTAAGCAGTAGTATACTTGGTAAACACCATGTCATTTCCCATCAGATAAATGGCTCTATAGATAGTTTCTGACAGATCCAATTGGATTTCTGTTCGATTTTCTGATCACTTCTATGCAAATCAGTCAGAAAACGATCGGAAATTAGATCGGACCTGTCCGAAATTATCTACTCGACCCATCTATCTGACGGGAAATTACATTGTGTGTACCAGGCTTTAGGCTAGATCAAGGCTGGGCAACCTATGGCCCGCTAGTGTTATGATTCCGGCCTGACAATAGAGGGTTGGATTCATCTCCTCCCCCCCCCCCCCCGTAAAATTGCGTGCTGTGCGTAAGCATAGTGTTAACTCACCAAATCACACTTTTCCCTGCCAATCTCCATGTGACACGCCTTCAGTACGTACCAGTGTTACATGATGTGGCTGTGGCTATGAAGATAGCCATTGGAAAGTACAATTGGGTGAGTTTAAACGTATCCTTTTGCATGCTCACAACTCTGCAGGGAGGGAGGGAGGAGAAAGCACAAGAGAGGAATGCAGCAGGCCTACGGGTTGCTGGAGAACCTCTGGGCTAGATATATAATAATATGCCTGCTTTTTATTTACTTTTGAATTGAATTTACATATAATTACACACAAGCACCAAACATAATATATCCACTTTGGTAATTGCAGGTGCCACAATTGATTTCCTGTGTGCATCTAGCAAGGCGACCTCCACTGATGTAGCTGATCCTTAATTCCTGGTGGAGAGCATGTAACCAACTAAGAATACCTACAGGACATATTTGTAGATGTATGCCTACCCAATTTGCCCTAAACAGAATCATATAAAAAAGAACAGATTGCTAGTTCAGTACAATGGCCTCCACAAGAAATGTTTGAACATGCTTTTATCAATATGTTTCAAGCAATGCATATTTTACACTTGATGCCACTCTGGCAATTAATAGTACGTTAACGTGTATTTTGCTTGCTGTAATGGTAGCGGAAGGAAATGCATAAGCATCTGCAAAATTACCATTGCAGCTACTATTCAATCTGCTAAAACCTGCGGTAAAGTAAAATCTGGTCTCATTTAGAAAGAAGAAATTCTTAATTTGCAAATGCAAATTAACTTAATATTTGGATGATTGAAGATGCACAGATATTTTTACTCTTTACTTACTGAAGCCCTAACAAGATGTTCTCTAGCCTTAGCTTTCAATAGTACTTGTGGAATTGGCTGAAAATAAAGAGGCTGCATAAGCTCTTCACATAACCAGAGCTTGCCAGACTGTCGTTCCAGTGCCAGCGGAACATTTCCAGAATAAACAGTGGAAAGTTGGCATTTTTATTCACAAGGCTGTGCTTCTATGGTGCTTACATGACGGCTTCCACTCATCCACAAGGTGCCAGGATTTGTACAAAATAGATTTGCATTAAAAATAGATTGTTAGGGTGTAATACAGCCATATGCTTAGATATTTCAAGACAAAAATTTGATTAGAGTTCCTTCTTGCAAATGTGCTTCAGTTTATTTGGATAAAGGGAATAAATAAAACATAAAGATGTCACATTTTTGTTGTGTGGGGCTCAGTGGTAATTGGTCCTTGCAGAGTGATGTCAAGTGAGCATCTCTTGCCTGTAGAAAAGATAAATAAATAATGTGTCAATGGTCAGCAATCAAGACAATGCCAATAAAACAGCCTGGATTTTTTTTTTCACCGCCATGCCTTTACTAGCATGTGTTAACCACTTTCATGCATAAAAATATATCTAAGCAAAAACCAGCTTTTATTAAAGGGGGACAAAAAAAAAAACAAACAATTTTGGCATAAAACGTAGTGGTAGTAACATTTAGGTGCTGGAATAATTGTTCTTTTATTTTGGAGCAACGATGTTTAACTCTGTTATCTGCCTCATTTTAGGCTTGACATTTCCATTGAACAAAAAAAAAAGATATATCCAGCTGCGTTATAACAAATTAACTGATAGCAGCATTCGTAGTTTGTGTACGCAAGTAAATACTTCAAAAATCCCAATTATTCAGCAATGTTCTACTGGTGTGATTCTGTCGCTGTGTTAGGTCCATGTACAGTAGAGCTCCTATAGCCCAATCGGTTACAGTACCGGTCTAGCTACTAAGTGCTTCCATTTTTCATCTTGATATTCATCTAGAGCAGCTGACTGCCCTGCTTGTTATGTCCATACAGCCACTGTATTTTCCTTTACCGAGCAGACTTGAAACTGAGCTTGCATAAAAGTAGGTTAAATGTTCCCAGGTTCTAAGTAATGCTTTCACTAGTTTTAATATGTATTTGAACCAACATACTTAACATATCAGCAGGCTTCCCACCTCTATTATACCAGCCCATGTTAACAACCTCTCTGTTTACATAAAATTAGACAGTATTTCATGTCTCCCAATTTTTATGAGAGGGAAAAGAAGGACACCTTTTAGAGTGAAAATAAGACCTACACCTTCAACACCTCCAGCCATACATAACCTAAGGGTTTCATGAGCAAAATGTGATCAGCAGCAAAGGAAAATAAGTCTGTGCCATGTTATAGCTCAGATTATGAAAAATAAAATAGAGTAAAAATTATTCGGTTTAATGACTTACTTTATAGTAATTTCATAATGCTAGCTTTCAAAGATCTAATCTCATTTTGCAGGTACTTCAGTGCTAAGCAGTAAACAGTAAATTTGTGATTGACAGATCTACATTTTGTATATATACCTAATGCATAATCTGATATCTCAATTACCCACCATTGATGATCATCTGGCTTTTTCTTAGTAAGATTTGGTGGGGGCTAGCTTTTGCAAGGCCCCTCGACTCTCACCAGGCCCTAGGCAACGGCTATGGGGGTGCACGCACGTGCGGCAGGGGCGCGCACGTGGTTGCTGCTGATAGGTGGCGGAGGTGACGGCCCTAGCCCGTTATTAAACAGGCTAAGGTGCCTAGTTCTCCTATAATTTTAGACTGCAGAGTGAGTAGCAGAGCATAAACCCTCCCACCTTGACAGTCCGATGACCACTGCTGTCCCCACAGAATATTACACTGCAGAGCAGCCTCCTGCATCCTCCTTCATCCACATCAGTGAGACCCCAATTACCTCACCTACATTTCAGTGTACCTACAATTGTGCCTCTATTCACCTACAATTGTGCCTCTTTCTTCAATGGAAGTGTTGCAAGAATATCACAAACATTATTTTCACTCTTCTGGATTCCCATTTATTATATGTTCATGTATGGAATGGAACAGTGGCATTATTACTGCTAAAATCTGAAGTCTGTGCCCTGAATCTCTAGTAGTGGTGCCTCTATCTATCTACAAGACTACATAGTCCTGTTTTAGAATCCATAATGTGGCAGTCAGACAGGAGGCACCATGGCATATTATTCCATGTCTTGAGTCTATTTAACAGAGTGATATGTGCTCCACCCCATCACCTGAGTCTCTCAGTGAAGTCTGAACATGCATGCACTAGAGACATCAGTTCCACATAAAAACAATACATGATAGCAGGTAAGCCTCATGCAGGCTCCTCTCATGGTGCCCACTCTAACCTCTTTTGAGAATTACCCTATTTAAAGGGGAACAAGTATGCCATGTGACTTGGGAGCAACCTGCAAGAAACCTGCAAGAACAAAGACAGTTGTATACTCCCATAGGGAGAGAAAGCTCACGTTTCTGAATCAAGCAGCACCCATCCTGTGTATGGATGAACAAAAGGACCCCCGCCTCTTGCAAATGCAGTTCTCAGCACCTGTGTATATGGGCTGAGGAGTGCATAAGCTTTGTCTGTGCATTTGCTGGAGGCGGAGTCTTTTCATCCATGTACAGGACATGCGTTGCTTGGTTCAGATCCATGTACAGGACATGCGTTGCTTGGTTCAGATCCATGTACAGGACATGCGTTGCTTGGTTCAGAGCACTTGTGCTTTCTTTTTCTGTGTGAGTATATAAAGTAATCTGCAGTAGCAAATATATTGCTGCATAATTTAAATATCAATCCGTCTGTGCAGATACAGTATATGTAATGGCACAGGACATGTTCAATGAACAGCTTGGAACTTACAATAATTTCTTAGCTTGCTTTACTGACTGAAGATTGACACAGGTAGGTTATGTGTGGTATATTGCATTAGTGTAGATAAAATTGAACCCTACAGCTGAAAAACTTCAACCCAGTTCACAGTCCTCTTTGATTAGGATGAAGTTGTTCTGATACATTCCCAAAAAAAACAGTTTATCAAAACCGCCAAATATAATCAAACTAATGTGGCTGGCACATGGTGAGTGACATTACTTAAGCAGTTAGGATGAGCCAATAGACCACTTAGAAGTCGCTTTGACCCACTCCTTAAAAAGAAACCGTACCCAAGAATTGAACTTCATCCCAATCAGTAGCTGATACCCCCTTTCCCATGAGAAACGGATCATCAATGGGCTTTGTATGGCTGATATTGTGATGAAACCCCTCCCACAGTGTGATGTCAGGACCATGGTTCTGACATCACACTGTGGGAGCCTTGTTGCATTGTGGAAAATAACAGCTGTTTCCAACTGCCCAAAAAAATCTCCTTCAACAGAGATCACCTGTCAGCAATGAAGATGTTGCAATGTGATAAATGTCAGAATGTAAAGCAGGGAGAGGAAAGATTTTACAATGGGCAAACAATGACTAAATCATTTATACATACTGTAATAATTGTAAAAATAAAGCACTTTTTTATTACATTGTTTTCACTGGAGTTCCTCTTTAAAATGTGTGGAACAGTTATTCTTTATAGCTAGTATACTCCATCGGATTCTGCAGGACTGAAATTTCCACATTTCTGATAGGAAATCAGCATTTCCGATCTGAAATCGGATTTTTTTATGGAAATACCACATTACAGTATTTGGTAACTTGGTAACTTTGGTAACTTGGTTTGGAACTTGGTCATTTTAGCCCAATCACAGAACTCTGAAGCATTGGACCAATCAAAGAATGTAGAATTTTTCTGTGAATATCAGATTACCGCTGTAATTTTAGAGGAAACAAAAGACTTGGATACAACTGACTATTCCAGAGTCTTGTGATTGGCCTAACATTTCAGCGGTATTCCAATTACCTTGGTAAAATTCTGCATTCTCTGATTGGTCCAATACTTCTGACTCAACTCAGAAGTATTTGGCCAATTAGAGAATTCAAAAAAATGACAAGAAAAAGACTCATCGGAAATCGAAAAATGTAAAATTCCCAACCATTCTTATCTATAGCTGTTTAAATTCTACCTATATTTCACGATTAAGGGTCGTTTGAAGAGGTCCAACACTAAAGGCAGTCACATACCATACAATTTTTTAAATATCTGTTCAATTCAAGAATAGCAATGTAACGATCGGTGTCAGCTCGCAGAGAGAATCTGATTATTGGTGATCTGCAGTATCACCAAGAATACAGATCTATACCTGATTATGGATGATCTGCACAATCACCAATAATACAGATATAGTGCTAACCTCTGGACACCTCTAATAAAGTATATAGTGAGTGTTTGGTGTAACAGTATGAGTTTGAGTAACCCACCTGAAGAGCAGGAGGCACTAGGTAGTATAGAAACCTTCCAGCAGCCTGAGACTCTCCAAGGGGTGGAGTCAGGCTGAAGTTAGGAAGGACCAGAGAGTGAGTTACACCTGGAGGTGGGTGTCACTGACAGATCTGGAGACTATCTCTTAAGTGGAGAGAGATAGCTCTCGAGGTCGGGCAAGCCCGGTCGGCAACACACGGACAGACAAAGTACAAAAGACAGAAGGCTGATTCGTTATCCAGGGCAGTCAGAATTGGCAATGGTATATCAGATATGCATGGTACCGAATCAGAAAGCAGAGGGATAGTCAGGAAAGCAACAGGTCATAACAAATATCAAACAATGCCTAGTCTTGGATGTGAGGTCCGTGGTCTCTACACCCTGGAACTAGTCTGATGTATAACAGAATGATAACACAAGTTCCCTAGTCTTGGGTGTGAGGTCCGTGGTCTCTACACCCTGGAACTAGTCTAAAGTATAACAGAATGATAACACAAGTTCCCTAGTCTTGGGTGTGAGGTCTGTGGTCTCTACACCCTGGAACTAGTCTGAAGTATAACAGAATAATAACACAAGTAATCTGGCTCAGTGAATTCCCAGGTCCTCCTGGTTCAAACACACTGTAGGATCTGACTAAGGTCTGAGTGCTTCCACGTAGTGATCGCAACGGCAGACAATTTGAGAGTGGCCAGCAGTAACCATATATAGAGCAGTGCTCTCTGGCGCCGCCCTAAAGTGATCAACCAATGGTTACCAGCTCTGAGGTCAGCTGACCAGCCTGGTCAGCTGATCCCCCCTTGGCCATCATAAAAGTTCTGCCTTTCAGCGCGCGCGCGCGTGTATTCCTAAACCTATGTGAACTAACAGGCTCAGCCACCCCAGCTGCACGCTGCTGCGTGCAAACCGCCTCGCTGGACGCGGAACCAGCCGCCTCGCTATCAATACATGCGACGGCTTTTCCGCGTTCAGCCATGTCACTAGATGTACGCCTCCGCATGCAGATCGCCGCGTTGGACGTGGAATCAGCCGCCTTGCTGCTAGTACATGCGGCGTCTTTTCCGCGTTTTCTCACAAGCAATCAATTTTTCTGATTGATTGTAACAATTCAAAAATCTGACCAATGTACCACACACCTATGTCCAATTTTTCACCAATCATGATTAAACTAATTGAAAGCTCAGAAAAAAAAATGATTGTAACTGTACATCAAGTAACTGACAATCCATCACACACCATACAATTCTTGATTAAGTTGATCTAAAATGTCCAACATGTCCAATCTCCAAAAATCGAAAAAAACAGGAAATCCGATCGGATTTATCGATCAAAAAAAAGAAAAGCTCTCGATTTTTCGGGACAACCGATCGTAATTATCAAATTGGTGAAACATTGGATCTTTTAATTGTATGATGTGTGTCCACCTTAACACCATCTACCTTATAGACATAGAGGAGATATGAAGCTAGGCATATGGATGCAGAGAGGCTGGAAGGATCTGACAGCAATTTATTACATTGTTATTTGTATTGTTATTATTGTTGCTATTATTATTATTATACTACTACAGAAAATCCTGAACAACAAAGATCTTCATTTTTTCATACCTGCCACTCACCAGATGCTGATTAGCAAAATCATTGTTTATCCAACAGGCATGTCTTTTATCAATCCCTTTGCAGCATTATATTAGGGATGAGCAAAATTGCCCAGGAATTGCCCTACATTAGATATGGTAAGTCACACACTCCATACAATATCTGAATACTCAAAGTCTGCAATTCACTTTTTCTCCTAAGTTTTCTCCTAGATGGTATTTTCACACCTTGTCAGAAAATTCTTTTTAACCACTTGCCGACCGCATGCTTATACCGTGCGTCGGCAAAGTGGCAGCTGCAGGACCAGCGACGCAGTACTGCGTCGCCAGCTGCAGGCTGATTAATCAGGAAGCAGCCGCTCGTGCGAGCGGCTGCTTCCTGTCAATTCACGGCGGGGGGCTCCGTGAATAGCCTGCGGGCCGCCGATGGCGGCTCGCAGGCTAAATGTAAACACAAGCGGAAATAATCCGCTTTGTTTACATTTGTACGCCGCCCGTAAGGCAGATCGGCGATCCCCGGCCAATCAGCGGCCGGGGATCGCCGCCATGTGACAGGGGACGTCCTGTCACTGGCTGCACAGGACGGATAGCGTCCTGTGCAGCCCAGATCTCCCGGGGGAGCAGGTAGGAGAGGGAGGGGGGAGAATGTCGCCGCGGGGGGGGGCTTTGAGGTGCCCCCCCCGCAACATGCCTGCAGGTAGGAGCGATCAGACCCCCCCTGCACATCATCCCCCTAGTGGGGAAAAAAGGGGGGCGATCTGATCGCTCTGTGTGGCCGCGGATCTGTGCTGGGGGCTGCAGAGCCCACCCAGCACAGATCCAAACAAACAGCGCTGGTCCTTAAGGGGGGGTAAAGGGTGGGTCCTCAAGTGGTTAAACCACCAGCAAGCAAGGCAATGCTCAAAACTATTTTGATAGTATTTTTTTTTACCAACTTTTGGTTGTTTTTTCAATTGTAAAATGCTTACAAGTTATTTTAAAGAGAATATGAAAATTATCTCCCAGGAGATAATTCAGGAGAAAAAGTGAATTGCATAAGACACATATTGTTGTGTTTTCCCCAGCTCATAAAAAACCTACAAATCAGGATGGGAATTCATAACCCATCTGTCACAAGTGTTTATCCTACTTTAAATGTAGTTCACATTGTTAGACAAATACAGTACAGTAATCCATGATGTCATCAAATGCAGTAGAATTTTCCCATCTAGATTTGCCAATAGCTGGACAATCCAGCGTCTGTGAAAGTCATTGTTCATGCCTAATCAAACTCAATAGGGGTCTAGTTTCCACAGACTAAGTATTGGAGCAATTAACCTCTTGAGGACCGCAGTGCTAAACCCCCCTAGTGACCAGACCATTTTAGTAACATAGGCCACTGCAGCTTTAAGGCTATGATTAAGGACCAGTTGGTCCGAAACATGTCAGCTGGATTTATGTGTTGACCTTTCTTGGATACGTCCATAATAAAGACCAAGGATCTTAGGAGCATTGTGCGGACCTTCTTCGTTCTTCAAGCTTTAAGGCTAAGCTGCAGGGCCGCACAACACAGCACACAAGTGATTCCCCCCCCCCCTTTTCTCCCCACCATCAGAGCTCTCTGTTGGTGGGGTCTGATCGCTCCCCCTTGTTAATTTTTTTTGATAAATATTATTGTTACTTTAAAAAAAAAAAAAAAAAAAAAAAAAGACTGTTTCTTTAAAAATCTTCCCTCCCTCCCCACAGCCAGCCAATTATGGCAATCGGCTGTCATAGGCTTCTCCCTATGAGAGCCGATCGCTCTCTTGTCCTCAGTACAGTGCTGCTGCCGTTCGCAGCGCTGTACATGGAAATAGACGGCGATCATGCCGTCTAACAGCCTGCGCGCGATCTCCTGCAAAACAGAGCCCCAAGACATTACGCCAATCGGCGTTAGGCGGTTCTGGGGCTGCCGCTGCGGCCATCGGCGTGACGCGGTCAGCAAGAGGTTAAAAGTCTCCTAAAGGTGACCACACACCATACAATTTTTTAAATATCTGTTTAATTTAAGAATTGCAATACATTTTTCTGACTGATTGTAACATTTCAAAAATCTGACCAATGTACCACACACATATGTTTAATTTTTTCCCAATTATGATAAAAATGATTGGAAACTCTGACAATATTGCTAGGGTGTATATATGAATACATTTTTATTTAGAAAGATTGAAGAAAAATATCTGGCTTTCCGGATCGATCAAAATCGAAGATAATGGGAAATCCGATCGGATTTTTCAGTTGAATGATAAAAAAGCTTTCGATTATTTCGGGAGATACGATCGTTTTAATAGAATTTCCGTAAAATCGAATCATTTTATTGTATCGTGTATGGCCACCTTAAGACATTAGCTAGATCTCATCAGTTGCACAAAATCTAGCTTGTCTCAAAGTTGACACAGGCAGATATTATTATTATTATGATTATTAATAATAATAATTTTAGTAGTAGTAAAATAATTAGTAGTAGTAGACTTTAATAGTCTAAAAAAATCTTCCTAGCCAGTGTCCAGTGTGAAGCTTCAAGAGAAACAACCCTAGCCTCTAGGCTAGTGACAGGTCTTTACCGCACTCAGCCCTGAACAGCCAGAGTGATCTGATCAAGTCCCAATCCCAGTGTGTGACAGTACACAGGCATGGCTTTAGAGATTTCAAGTTTGTGAGTATAGTAAGGAAAATGCCCCAGAAATACAGTATATGTAAGGAAAAACCCCCAGAAATCTACTCCTTCACTAAACAACTGTTAATGAAAAAAAATACAAACAGTACTCAGCTTTTCTTTATATGTGCTGTATTGTTTTAGTTTTATGTATGCTGGGAATATTTTTTTAAGTTTAAAACAGACATTCCATAATAAAACTGCAGTGGCTGTAAACCTTTGAACAACACTAGAGAATATTGTGTGGAGTGAGCTATGTCAATTACATCCTGCATGCATTCAGAGATTCTGACACTACATGCTAGATTTATGACACTGACGATCAAGGTGATAACCTTTTCTTTCATCCCAGTAAGCCAGACAAAAATACACATTGAATGACATTTATAAAACCTGTGTAGCTAGTAGAACTGTGTATGTTTTGCAGTAATGGTGGAAAGTACTCAGTTTTGATGACATTTCAGCATAGATCATAAAACTCAAAAAATCTACTTTTACACTAAAGTATTCAGATGTGATATAAATAGTAAACTTCATATTAACCTCATGTGTCATAATAAATATGTTTAGTGTGTTACAGTCATAGTACGAAAGATCAGAGAAAGAAGGAAAAATCCTTTTTGTTTATTTCATTATGAGTATACTAGGCATTAGGCTCGTTTGTTTATTGACGAGTGCTAAGTTTTGTTTATTGATGAGTGCTAATGTCGCGGCCCTGAACACGCATGCTCTGCTCATGTCCCTGTGCGCACTTACACACCTGCACACTAGCTTACCCATAATCGCACGCCACCCCGTGGACCCCACACACAAACGCGTGCATCTGTGCAGATAGAATGGGAGCAGCACACATGGATGCAGCTGGACACAGACATCTATGCTTTGATTAGGTAGGATGTATGTAATTTAAGTAAAGTGTATTTTATTGAGGGGTAACATACAGTACAAGTAAAAGATACTACAAATACCATTGATGAAAGAACACTTGAATGGTAAATGTAAAAACCTCTTCAAACACAACACATTTAAAAAAAAAAAAAAAAAACCTGAGTAGCTCCCTTACTTATAATAAAGTTTGAACTTTTTTTAATTCCATTGTCTGCACTTTTCTTATTGCATCAGTGGAAAATAATTTGCACATCAAAACTAGTTAAATCAGCCTATTAATAATGTTATTTTGCAGATGTTCAGCCTGAACAGCTAGACAAATAATACCTTTTAGGCTCTAGTTCACAGTGGTGTATTGTGGGGTAATGGTTGCTTTGTAACATGGCTTTCTGCATTGCAATGCACCACCTATGCGACATTTACAGTGCGGCCGGTGTAGTGCAGTATAGTGTGCGGCATCCAAATGCACTGCATGATGAATTGCGTTACCCCAAAACATGCACGTAAACATTGTGAAGCATATTATTTATTGACTGGATGTTTCACTGTATGCAACTCTGCGTTCCTACTTTACAGATAATGCAATGCAATGTCCCACCTCCTCATCCTCCTCTGCTGTGGTCAACTGCAACACCACCTCCACCACCACAATAGCACCTCCAAATGTGGGGGAGCTTTTCCCCCAGGTATTGATAGACAAAAGTGAAGTGCAAGCTTTGTTGTCATCGATTGAAGGAGAGGAACAAGGGAGACAATCAAACTACAGTCCCCAGGTCACCACAAGGCGTAATCTCCCTGCCACTGCAGCCTACTGTAATTTGGGTGATGAGGATGTGGAGGATGTCTCATGGGGGCTAATGTTGGGCGAACACCTAGATGTTCGGGTTCGCGAACGTTCGCCGAACATCGCCGCGATGTTCGGGTGCTCGCGCCGAACTCCGAACATAATGGAAGTCAATGGGGACCCGAACTTTCGTGCTTTGTAAAGCTTCCTTACATGCTACATACCCCAAATTTGCAGGGTATGTGCACCTTGGGAGTGGGTACAAGAGGAAAAAAAATATTTGAAAAAGAGCTTATAGTTTTTGAGAAAATTGATTGTAAAGTTTCAAAGGAAAAACTGTGTTTTAAATGCGGAAAATGTCATGTTTCTTTGCACAGGTAACATGCTTTTTGTCGCCATGCAGTCATAAATGTAATACAGAGAAGAGGTTCCAGGAAAAGGGACCGGTAACCGTAACGCTAACCCAGCAGCAGCACACGTGATGGAACAGGAGGAGGGCGGCGCAGGAGGAGAAGGCTACGCTTTGAGACACAACCCAGGCCTTGCATGAGGACAAGAAGCGTGCGGATAGCAATGCTTTTTGCCGCCATGCAGTCATAAATGTAATAAAGATGAGAGGTTCAATAAACAGGGACCGGAAACGCTAACCCAGCAGCAGCAGTAGCAGCACACGTGAGGGAACAGGAGGAGCCGCAGGAGGAGAAGGCCACGCTTTTTGAGACACAACATCGCAGGCCTTGCATGAGGACAAATAGCGTGCGGATATAGCAATGCTTTTTGCCGCCATGCAGTCATAAATGTAATAAAGATGAGAGGTTCAATAAACAGGGACCGGAAACGCTAACCCAGCAGCAGCAGCAGCAGCAGCACACGTGATGGAACAGGAGGAGGCGCAGGAGGAGAATGCCACGCTTTTTGAGACACAGCATCCCAGGCCTTGCATGAGGACAAATAGCGTGCGGATATAGCAATGCTTTTTGCCGCCATGCAGTCATAAATGTAATAAAGATGAGAGGTTCAATAAACAGGGACCGGAAACGCTAACCCAGCAGCAGCAGCACACGTGATGGAACAGGAGGAGGCGCAGGAGGAGAATGCCACGCTTTTTGAGACACAGTATCCCAGGCCTTGCATGAGGACAAATAGCGTGCGGATATAGCAATGCTTTTTGCCGCCATGCAGTCATGAATGTAATAAAGATGAGAGGTTCAATAAACAGGGACCGGAAACGCTAACCCAGCAGCAGCAGAAGCAGCAGCACACGTGATGGAACAGGAGGAGGCGCAGGAGGAGAATGCCACGCTTTTTGAGACACAGCATCCCAGGCCTTGCATGAGGACAAATAGCGTGCGGATATAGCAATGCTTTTTGCCGCCATGCAGTCATAAATGTAATAAAGATGAGAGGTTCAATAAACAGGGACCGGAAACGCTAACCCAGCAGCAGCAGTAGCAGCACACGTGAGGGAACAGGAGGAGCCGCAGGAGGAGAAGGCCACGCTTTTTGAGACACAGCATCCCAGGCCTTGCATGAGGACAAATAGCGTGCGGATATAGCAATGCTTTTTGCCGCCATGCAGTCATAAATGTAATAAAGATGAGAGGTTCAATAAACAGGGACCGGAAACGCTAACCCATCACAGATGGTCATTGTTCATGTTACTTGGTTGGGGTCCAGGAGTGTTGCGTAGTCGTTTCCAATCTAGGATTGATTCATTTTAATTTGAGTCAGACGGTCTGCATTTTCTGTGAAGAGGCGGATACGCCGATCTGTGACGATGCCTCCGGCAGCACTGAAACAGCGTTCCGACATAACGCTGGCTGCCGGGCCAGCCAGCACCTCTATTGCGTACATTGCCAGTTCGTGCCAGGTGTCTAGCTGCGATACCCAATAGTTGAAGGGTGCAGATGGATTGTTCAACACAGCTACGCCATCTGACATGTAGTCCTTGACCATCTTCTCCAGGCGATCGGTGTTGGAGGTGGATCTGCACGCTTGCTGTTCTGTGGGCTGCTGCTGCATGGGTGTCATAAAATTTTCCCACTCCAAGGACACTGCCGATACCATTCCCTTTTGGGCACTAGCTGCGGCTTGTGTTGTTTGCTGCCCTCCTGGTCGTCCTGGGTTTGCGGAAGTCAGTCTGTCGGCGTGCAACTGGCTAGAAGAGGGGGAGGATGTCAATCTCCTCTCTAAAGTCTCCACAAGGGCCTGCTGGTATTCTTCCATTTTGACCTGTCTGACTCTTTCTTCAAGCAGTTTTGGAACATTGTGTTTGTACCATGGATCCAGAAGGGTATAAACCCAGTAATTGGTGTTGTCCAGAATGCGCACAATGCGTGGGTCGCGTTCAATGCAGTCTAGCATGAATTGAGCCATGTGTGCCAGAGTCCTGCCAGAATCCTCATCATCCTCTTGTGAGCGTTGTGATAGTTGTTGTGATGCATCATAGTCGTCACCTTCTTCCTGGTCTGCTTCTGCTGACCATTCGCGCTGAATTGTGGAAGTCCAACGTGCACCGCTCTGGCCCTCGTCAGTGGTGGCAGGAAATTCCTGCTCCAACTCCAGCTGCTCCTCCTCCTCTTCTTCGTCATAGCTGCTGAGGCCAGCGTTTCCAGATGCGGATGGCCTGATGTTGGTACCATCACGCTGATCGTTTTCTCCTTCAGATTCCCCCAGTTGCATCATGACAGCTGTTTCCTTGATTTTAAACATTGACCTCTTCAGTAAACACAGCAGTGGTATGGTAATGCTGACTGAAGAGTTGTCACTGCTCACAAGCAACGTGGATTGCTCAAAATTTTGGAGGACTTGGCAGAGGTCCAACATGTTGGCCCAATCGGATCCACAGAAGCTTGGCAGCTGTCTGGATGCGCCTCGGTACTGCGCCGTCATGTACTGGACCACTGCACTCTTCTGCTCGCAAAAGCGGGCTAGCATGTGCAGCGTAGAATTCCAGCGCGTAGGGACATCACACAGCAAGCGATGGTGGGGGAGATTGAAGCGCTCCTGCATCTTGGCGAGTGCCCCCGAAGCAGTACTGGAATTTCTGCAATGTTTGGCCACTCGTCGCACCTTCAACAGAAGATCGGCCACGCCTGGGTATGTCCTCAGGAACCGCTGAACTACTAGGTTCATCACGTGTGCCAGGCAAGGGATGTGTGTCAGCTTAGCCAACCTTAAAGCGCGAATGAGATTACTCCCATTATCACACACAACCATGCCCGGTTTCAGGTCCAGCGGTGCCAGCCACAAATCCGTCTGTTCCTTTATTCCCCTCCAAATTTCCTCCCCTGTGTGCTGCTTATCCCCAAGGCAGATCAGCTTCAGCAACGCTTGCTGACGCATGCCAACAGCTGTGCTGCACTGCTTCCACGATCCTACTGCTGCTGGGTTAGCGTTTCCGGATGAGGTACAGCTTTGAGATGCGTTGGAGGAGAAGGAGTCAGAGAGGTAGGTGCTGCTGTTGTAATCCAGTGGGAGGGACGGCGGTGCAGCTGTTTGCGGCGTGGGCAACACCCGCGCTGTAGCAGGGGAGGAATCGCTGCCAGGCTCCACAAGGTTCACCCAGTGCGCGGTAAGGGAGATGTATCGACCCTGGCCGAACGCACTCGTCCAGGTGTCAGTGGTGAGGTGAACCTTGCAGGCAACGGCATTCTTCAAGCTTCGGGTTATTTTGCTGACCACGTGCTCATGCAACTCAGGCACTGCAGAGCGTGCAAAGTGGTAGCGGCTGGGAACCACGTAACGTGGGATGGCCACTGACATCATGCCCTTGAAGCTGTTTGTCTCCACCACTCGATATGGCAGCATTTCGCAGGCCAGAAGCTTGGCTATGCTGGCTGTTACTGCCACGGCCCGGGGGTCATTTGCTGGCAATTTCCTCTTGCGATCAAACATCTCCGAGACAGACAACTGAATCGTAGGGCTGCACACTGAAGGGCTGTTGGTTGTTGTGTTTGATGAACACTGGGAGACCTCAAGAGCACTACTCCGGAAAGTGACAGTGTCAGCGTCCGATGTTTGTGAATGTTGTGAACCACGCAATGGCTGGGCTACTGCTGCTGCTGAGGCGGGTCTGGTGGTGAGTTTGGTGACCCCAAGGGAGGCAGTGTTGCTGGTACCCTGTCCTGCCGCGTTTGCCCACAGAGTGGGATGTTTGGATAGCATGTGGCGGCTGGAGAGGTTGTTAATACTTTTCCCCCTGCTCAGGCGGGTCTTGCACACCTTGCAAATCGCCATAGTACCATCCTCAGTGCAGTCTTCAAAGAAAGCCCAGACTTTGGAGCACCTGCCTTGCTGGCGATTTCTGTTTGCGCCTCTTTTGCCTCTCGCTTGAACTTCCACGCTTGTGGTGCCTGAAATTGTGCGCCGCCTACCTTGTGGCACAAGGCGAACTCGTGCAGCAGTGGGTTCTTCAACAGACTCATCTGTGCTGCTGCTACGACGGCGATGTTCTCGTTCACAAACAAAATCTGGGTCTCTGTCCACATTGTCCATACCCTCCTCTTCCATCTCCTGAAACTCGTCATATGTCATTGTGGGGGGCCGCCGCCGTGGAGTAGAGCTCCCCAGAACAACCTCTGCGCAGCTCACTCCAACGTCATCTTCCAGATCTTGTCGGACGACCTCCTGCAATTGCAACCCCTCCTGCCCAACTTGCTCTGGGATTTGGGTTTCCGAGTCCTCCTCGGACTCGCCTTGTATTTCAGTGCGCGGTGCATTTCGCACAGTTAATGGTTGTGAATCCGGGCACAACATTTCTGGCTGTTCCTCCATTGACCTTTGAAAGGTGGAAGTTTGTTGGGCTGGGAATAGCTCCTGCGAATACCCCATTGTGTCCTGAGGTAATTCATCGGACTGGTTATCTGGCAGTTGTGTGCGTGGTGTCGCTGCCGGTTGTGTCAGCTTTGTGCCCACTGGCTCCTTGTAACTGGCTGAGGACTCGGACCTCGTGCGTGATGTGCTGGTGCTGCTTAACCCACTGCTGGACGCTTGAGAGGTCATCCAAGTAATTATCTGGTCCTGTTCTTTTGGATTTGTGAGGGTTGTTGTCCTGGACAACATGGGCGGTATTGAGTGGATTTTCTTGGGTGCTCCCCTGTGGCCTGTACGTTAACCGTCAGGGGAAACACCTCTTCCCTTGCCCCTCCCTCTTTCACCGGATTTCTTCCTCATTTCACTTATCCTTAAAGTACACGCTGACTGGCAGCAGTACAGTGGCAGTACAGAAATGCTATACAGTGGTGGGTGAGCGGTGTACCACTATTACCAGCAGCAACACAGAGCACAATGCTATACAGTGGCGGGTGAGCGGTGTACCACTATTCCCAGCAGCGACACAGAGCACAATGCTATACAGTGGCGGGTGAGCGGTGTACTAGTGATGCTCAAATACCCCTTTTTAAAATTCGAGTTTGGTCGAATTCGAATAGTAAATTATTCGAGGTCAGTCGAATATTCGAGTCGAATAATTTTTACTATTCGATTCGACCTCGGACTTCGAGCTCACTATTCGAGTCGGTATTCGAGCTAACTATTCGAGCTGACTATTCGAATTGGCCTTAAATAGCTTCCAACACTTGTTTTGAGGGTGAATGATGCAAGAAACCTCTTTTTTTCCAAGTAACAACAGCAAGTGATTATGTGGGGATGTTCCTTTAAAAAAAAATGTGGAAAGAGAAGTTGTGTCCTTAATTTTGTTCAGTAGTGTTACTGTATATACTTCTTCTTCTTCTTCTTTATCTTTCTTCTTCTTCTTCTCGATCTTCTTCTTCTATATCTTCTTCTTCTTCTTCTATATTGTCTTCTTCTTCTTCTTCTTCTTCTTCTTCTTCTTCTTCTTCTTCTTCTTCTTCTTCTTCTTCTTCTTCTTCTTCTTCTTCTTCTTCTTCTTCTTCTTCTTCATCATCTTCTTCTTCTTCTTCTTCTTCTTCTTCTTCTTCTTCTTCTTCTTCTTCTTCTTCTTCTTCTTCTTCTTCTTCTTCTTCTTCTTCTTCTTCTTCTTCTTCTTCATCATCATCATCTTCTTCTTCTTCTTCTTCTTCTTCTTCTTCTTCTTCTTCTTCTTCTTCTTCTTCTTCTTCTTCTTCATCTTCTTCATCTTCTTCATCATCTTCTTCATCTTCTTCTTCTTCTTCTTCATCTTCTTCTTCATCTTCTTCTTCTTCTTCATTTTCTTCTTCTTCCTCTTCTTCATCTTCTTCTTCTTTTTCATCTTCTTCTTCATCATCTTCTTCATCTTCTTCTTCATCTTCTTCTTCTTCTTCATCTTCATCTTCTCCTTCCTTTTCAATATCGTCTTCTTCTTCTTCACGTATTTCTCTTTTCAATTTTTTTTTTTAAGAAATGCAGCTATTTTTGAGCGTAACAAATAGCTGGTGGGCGCACGCATGTTGGAAGCGCCATTGTATGTGCTCCCTGGCAGTGGAAACACAAAGACAGCAGGAGGTAAATTCAGCAGCAGGAGGAGGAGGATGAGTGTGTGGCAGCAGGCAGTCAATGAGGCAGGCAGCTCGCCGTGACATAATAGCCCTGGTACCTAGCGGTGATACCAGGGCTGTAAATAAACACAACAGGAGGTCCCAGACAGCGGTCGTGCAGCCCACATTGTGTCCAATACACAACTGGGACAACACAGTTTTCAACCCGGGCACCTCAGAAAAATTAAACCTTTTTTTTTTTTTTTTTAATGGTTTGTTTGGTTTTGGTTTTGCAACCAATATAGCTATTGTTTGACGTAATAGCTGGTGGCAGAGTGGCAGCAGAAGTTAATTCTGTGTACCCTGGCAGTGGGAAACACAGACAGACAGCAGCAGCAGGAGGAGGAATGGAGGAGTAGGCGAGCAGCTATTGTTTGACGTAATAGCTGGTGGCAGAGTGGCAGCAGAAGGTAAATCATCTGTGTACCCTGGCAGTGGGAAACACAGACAGACAGCAGCAGCAGGAGGAGGAATGGAGGAGTAGGCGAGCAGCTATTGTTTGACGTAATAGCTGGTGGCAGAGTGGCAGCAGAAGGTAAATCATCTGTGTACCCTGGCAGTGGGAAACACAGACAGACAGCAGCAGCAGCAGCAGCAGGAGGAGGTATGGAGGAGCAGTGTGAGTGTGGCAGCAGGTAGGCAGCGTGACATAATAGCCCTGGTACCTAGCGGTGATACCAGGGCTGTAAATAAACACAACAGGAGGTCCCAGACAGCGGTCGTGCAGCCCACATTGTGTCCAATACACAACTGGGACAACACAGTTTTCAACCCGGGCACCTCAGAAAAATTAAACCTTTTTTTTTTTTTTTAATGGTTTGTTTGGTTTTGGTTTTGCAACCAATATAGCTATTGTTTGACGTAATAGCTGGTGGCAGAGTGGCAGCAGAAGTTAATTCTGTGTACCCTGGCAGTGGGAAACACAGACAGACAGCAGCAGCAGGAGGAGGAATGGAGGAGTAGGTGAGCAGCTATTGTTTGACGTAATAGCTGGTGGCAGAGTGGCAGCAGAAGGTAAATCATCTGTGTACCCTGGCAGTGGGAAACACAGACAGACAGCAGCAGCAGCAGCAGGAGGAGGTATGGAGGAGCAGTGTGAGTGTGGCAGCAGGTAGGCAGCGTGACATAATAGCCCTGGTACCTAGCGGTGATACCAGGGCTGTAAATAAACACAACAGGAGGTCCCAGACAGCGGTCGTGCAGCCCACATTGTGTCCAATACACAACTGGGACAACACAGTTTTCAACCCGGGCACCTCAGAAAAATTAAACCTTTTTTTTTTTTTAATGGTTTGTTTGGTTTTGGTTTTGCAACCAATATAGCTATTGTTTGACGTAATAGCTGGTGGCAGAGTGGCAGCAGAAGTTAATTCTGTGTACCCTGGCAGTGGGAAACACAGACAGACAGCAGCAGCAGGAGGAGGAATGGAGGAGTAGGCGAGCAGCTATTGTTTGACGTAATAGCTGGTGGCAGAGTGGCAGCAGAAGGTAAATCATCTGTGTACCCTGGCAGTGGGAAACACAGACAGACAGCAGCAGCAGCAGCAGGAGGAGGTATGGAGGAGCAGTGTGAGTGTGGCAGCAGGTAGGCAGCGTGACATAATAGCCCTGGTACCTAGCGGTGATACCAGGGCTGTAAATAAACACAACAGGAGGTCCCAGACAGCGGTCGTGCAGCCCACATTGTGTCCAATACACAACTGGGACAACACAGTTTTCAACCCGGGCACCTCAGAAAAATTAAACCTTTTTTTTTTTTTTAATGGGAAGCATACTTGTGAGATATAATGCGGAAGGGGTATGGCCTGATTGAATACAAACACCTCAAATATTTGTAAAAATACAAAACTTTATTATTCATTTACAAAAAACTATGCAGAAATAACATAAAACCATGTATAGCGGAAGGAAAACCCCCAGCTCCCAAAGCACCCACACCCCAAAACCCGCTATACCCAGAGCCCTCTACTCTGATGAAATCCAGCCAATGGACTTAGTGCACATATATAATAATTCAAAGCTGCGCAGCTTAATGACAAAAAATCAAAAAATCAAAAAATCTCCAGAGCATAAGCAAAAAACTCAAAAATCAAGAATCAAAAATTAGGATGCAATAAAGGAGTTCAGACTGGTCACCTAATGGATATCAACATTCCGGTGTAGAGAGAGGTCAAAGCAAGGAGCAGGTATCCTCAACTCCCAGCACACCATGCCGACAAGTCAATTCTGACAGCTTGTTAGTTGTTGCACACACACCAAGAGCAAATATATTGCAGCATTAGTTGAAAGCAAAAAGTCCATATAGCAATGGCTCATTAGCAGACAGCAGATAAATGAAAACAGCGTTATTGCCAGCAGTTCCTTGCAAATCTGCAGAAGCACTAGGGCTAGTATGTAGCAGCATAAATGGAAACAAAAGTCCATGCAGCAGGGGCTTGATGGCCACAAGCAGGTTAACAGATGTAGGCAGTATTGATGTTAGCAGATCCTTGCAAGAAAGCACATCATTGCTGAAAGCAGGTCAAACAGCCAGTAGATGAAAAATCAGCAGCAGCAATGGCCATGAAGCATAATAGCACTGTATGTCAGCCGAGCATATAAATAAATGGTGTGTGATTGCCCAGTGGTGGCAGAGTGGCAGCAGAAGGTAAATCATCTGTGTACCCTGGCAGTGGGAAACACAGACAGACAGCAGCAGCAGCAGCAGCAGGAGGAGGTATGGAGGAGCAGTGTGAGTGTGGCAGCAGGTAGGCAGCGTGACATAATAGCCCTGGTACCTAGCGGTGATACCAGGGCTGTAAATAAACACAACAGGAGGTCCCAGACAGCGGTCGTGCAGCCCACATTGTGTCCAATACACAACTGGGACAACACAGTTTTCAACCCGGGCACCTCAGAAAAATTAAACCTTTTTTTTTTTTTTTAATGGTTTGTTTGGTTTTTGGTTTTGCAACCAATATAGCTATTGTTTGACGTAATAGCTGGTGGCAGAGTGGCAGCAGAAGAAGGTAATTCTGTGTACGCTGGCAGTGGGAAACACAGACAGACAGCAGAAGGGCAGTACACAGCAGCCCACTGTAGGTGTAAAATGTGTGGCTGCAGGCGACGTAATAGTCAAAGTGAACCAGGCTGGCTTAGTGAGCAGGAGCCAGGAGGTGGTAAAGGGTGGTAAGGCACATTAACGATGGTTCCGGCAGCCAGTTCATGTCCCCCTCTCGCCGACAACAGGGGCCAGGAACTCGCCTTCCACCCATGCCTGGTTCATCTTGAGAAACGTCAGTCTGTCCACAGACTTGTGAGACAGACGTGAGCGTTTCTCGGTGACCACGCCACCAGCTGCACTGAAGCAGCGCTCGGACAGCACGCTGGAAGGGGGGCAGGACAGCACTTCCAGGGGGTACTGCGCCAGCTCGCTCCAGATCTCCATGCGCTTGACCCAATACTCCATGGGATCAACAGGGGCATCGCTGTCAAGCCCGCTGTACGACCCCATGTAGTCAGCCACCATGCGGGTCAGGCGCTGGCTGTGACCGGAGGAGGATGCTGCTGCATGCATCTCCTCTCTAGTCACTGCTGCCGGAGCCTCTACAGTCCTGTAGAGCTCGTGGCTGAGAGACAGCAGGTCTGTGGGGCGCTTGCTGCTGCTGGATGCAGGCACCTGCTGCTGCCTCTGTGCTGGCTGCTGGACAGTGGGGGTGGAAGGCTGGGGGAAGGCTTCCTCCAAGCGCTCAACAAGGGCCTGCTGCAAGCTCCTTATTTGTTGCGCTGGGTCTCCTCCTGCAGGCGGCAGGAACTGGCTCAACTTCCCCTTGAGGCGTGGGTCCAACATCATGCTGATCCAGATGTCCTCCCTCTGCTTCATCTGGATCACCCTGGGGTCCCTGCGCAGGCACGTCAGCATGTGCGCTGCCATTGGGAAGAGGCGGGCCACGTCTGCTGGCACATCGACGTCAGTGCTGTCCTCATCCTCCTCCTCTGCCGCCTCATCCTCTCTCCACCCCCGCACCAACTCAGCTGCGCTGTGCTGATCCCCCTCATCAGCAGCCAGGTCAGGGACCTCCACCAAGTCCTCCTCCTCCTCCCCCTCAGAGGTGGACTGCGCAGCTGGTTGCCGCTCCTGCTGGTCCAAGGCTGCCGCTCCCTGTTCCAGCAAAGCATCGAGGGCCCTGTTCAGCAGAGAAACCAGGGGCACCCACTCGCAGACCATAGCATGGTCCCTGCTCACCATGTTTGTGGCCTGCAGGAAGGGAGCCAGCACTAAGCACACCTGCTGCATGTGCCTCCAGTCATCATCGGGGACGATGGATGGGAAGTTGCTGGTCTTGTCCCTTCTCAGAGCTGCGGAAACAGTGGCCAGGGCAAGGTACTGTTTGACAGCGCGCCTCTGTTCAACCAGACGCTCCAACATCGCCAGGGTGGAGTTCCAGCGAGTCGGAACGTCAAGGATCAGCCGATGGCGTGGCAGATCCAGCTCCTTTTGCACGTCTTCCAGGCTCGCACAGGCTGCAGCCGAGCGCCGGAAGTGACGCACAACATTCCTTGCCGTTTCCAGCAGTTCGCCCATCCCCTGGTAGGTGCGCAGGAACTTCTGCACCACCAGATTCAGCACGTGGGCAAGACAGGGGATGTGGGTCAGGTTTCCCCTGTCTATTGCGGCAACCAGATTGGCCCCATTGTCGGCCACCACCTCTCCGACTCTGAGGCCTCTGGGGGTCAGCCAAATCCTCTCCTGCTCCTGGAGTTTGGCCAACACATGGGTTGCCGTCAGCTTGGTCTTCCCAAGGCTGACCAAGTGCAGCAGCGCTTGGCAGTGGCGGGCCTTCACGCTGCTGCTGAGGCGGGGGGTTTGGCCAGGTGTGCCGGAGGATGGCAGAGGATCGGAGGAACCTGCTGCAGTTCCCCTGACCCTGCGGGGTGGCACCACCCACTGTGTTGCTGCTGCTGCTGTGCCCGCTGCTGCTCTCCCATCCTCACCCCCTTCCACCAAGCTGACCCAGTGGACAGTGAAGGACAGGTAGCGGCCTGTCCCGAAGCGGCTGCTCCAGGAGTCCATGGTGACGTGGACCCTTTCACCAACCGCGTGCTCCAGCCCTCGCTCCACATTGGCCATCACAAAGCGGTGCAGTGCAGGAATGGCCTTGCGGGCAAAGAAGTGTCTGCCGCAAGGTGGTTGATGAGCGAGCTGGTGCTGAACTTTAAGGGGTCTGCACCTCTGCTCAACTTCCGCTGACAGTGGTTGCAAGTGGCGTACTTGCTGTACACAGTGGGCATGGTGAAAAACCGCCAGATTGGTGACAGAAACTTCCCCCTACGGCATGGAAGCGCTGCTGCCTGTCTCCCTGTGGTGGTTGGGGGGGGGGGGCTTGGGTGCGGCTGGGGGTGGTACTGGCTGATGCTGCTGCTGCTGCTGCTGAGCCTGAGACACCAGCAGGCTGTGGGACGCTGCCAATGCTTGCAATGATGCGCCTCCTTGCAAGGCCCACAAGCGCATCCTCCTCCTCCTCCTCAGAGCTGCTGAGGACGACATCCCCTGGAGGTGGTGGCACCCAGTCTCTGTCTGTCACCGGGTCATCATCATCCTCCCCCTCCTGAAACATGTCCTGCTGGGATGAGGACCCCCCAAACTCCTCTCCTGATGCATGGATGGGCTGCTTGACTGTCGCCACAGTCTTGCTGTCCAATCCCTCATCCCCCAAAGTGCCCATCAGCATCTCCTCCTCAAGATCGCCAACAACAGCAGACAATTTACTCATTATGCCTGGGGTCAAAAGACTGCTGAATGACAGGTCGGCGAGTGACGGTGAACTGGCCTCCTCCCCAGACCCTGCTGGGCGGCTGCTGCGAACAGGGGTGGTGGTGGTGGTGAGGGTGGAGGCTGATGGCGGGCTGCTCATCCTCCGTCATGAGTTGCACCACAGTGTCTGCATCCTTTTCCTCAATGGGACGTTTCCGACCCGGCTGGAGGAAAATGGGAGCAGGTGCTAAACGCTGCTGCTGCTGTGTCTCTGCAGCGTGAGTTGCAGATGCTCCTGCTGGGCAGCGCCCAAGGCGTCCACGGCCAGTGGCTATGGGAGGAATGTTAGCCACTGACGCTGCTGCTGCTGCTGCGGAACTGTGCATGGTGGCGCGCCCGCGGCCGCGGCTTGCCACAATGCTGCTCCCTCTCCTCCTGATTCCCTTGCTGCCCTTCCCCTTGCCCAAACCGCGCTGGCTGCCACTTCCAGACATCTTAAATGTTTTGGGCGTATAGACAAAAGTTTTGTAAAAGGGCGGGTGAAAAGTGGGGTACTTTAATGGAGTGGGTTGGTTGGTGAGGTGACTGAGTGAGTGTCCCCTAGTACAGTAAGTAAGTAGTAACAGTCAGGAAGTACAACTAGCAGTTACAATAATCAGTAGTAATCACAAGTAAATTTAGTGTGTGTACACTCAGACAGTGAGTGCACGCACGCAGGAGCTAGTAGCCTATGAACACAGTGACTGAGTGTCCTAGACTCCTAGTACAGTAAGAGTAAGTAGTAACAGTAAGTAGAACTAACTAATTACAATAATCAATCAGCGATCAGAAGGAAATGGAGTGTGGGTGTGTGTACACTCAGACAGTGAGTGCACGCACGCAGGAGCTAGTAGCCTATGAACACAGTGACTGAGTGTCCTAGACTCCTAGTACAGTAAGAGTAAGTAGTAACAGTAAGTAGAACTAACTAATTACAATAATCAATCAGCGATCAGAAGGAAATGGAGTGTGGGTGGTGTGTGTACACTCAGACAGTGAGTGACCGCACGCAGGAGCTAGTAGCCTATGGACAGTGACTGAGTGTCCTAGACTCCTAGTACAGTAAGAGTAAGTAGTAACAGTAAGTAGAACTAACTAATTACAATAATCAATCAGCGATCAGAAGGAAATGGAGTGTGGGTGGTGTGTGTACACTCAGACAGTGAGTGACCGCACGCAGGAGCTAGTAGCCTATGAACACAGTGACTGAGTGTCCTAGACTCCTAGTACAGTAAGAGTAAGTAGTAACAGTAAGTAGAACTAACTAATTACAATAATCAATCAGCGATCAGAAGGAAATGGAGTGTGGGTGGTGTGTGTACACTCAGACAGTGAGTGACCGCACGCAGGAGCTAGTAGCCTATGAACACAGTGACTGAGTGTCCTAGACTCCTAGTACAGTAAGAGTAAGTAGTAACAGTAAGTAGAACTAACTAATTACAATAATCAATCAGCGATCAGAAGGAAATGGAGTGTGGGTGGTGTGTGTACACTCAGACAGTGAGTGACCGCACGCAGGAGCTAGTAGCCTATGAACACAGTGACTGAGTGTCCTAGACTCCTAGTACAGTAAGAGTAAGTAGTAACAGTAAGTAGAACTAACTAATTACAATAATCAATCAGCGATCAGAAGGAAATGGAGTGTGGGTGTGTGTACACTCAGACAGTGAGTGCACGCACGCAGGAGCTAGTAGCCTATGAACACAGTGACTGAGTGTCCTAGACTCCTAGTACAGTAAGAGTAAGTAGTAACAGTAAGTAGAACTAACTAATTACAATAATCAATCAGCGATCAGAAGGAAATGGAGTGTGGGTGTGTGTACACTCAGACAGTGAGTGCACGCACGCAGGAGCTAGTAGCCTATGAACACAGTGACTGAGTGTCCTAGACTCCTAGTACAGTAAGAGTAAGTAGTAACAGTAAGTAGAACTAACTAATTACAATAATCAATCAGCGATCAGAAGGAAATGGAGTGTGGGTGGTGTGTGTACACTCAGACAGTGAGTGACCGCACGCAGGAGCTAGTAGCCTATGGACAGTGACTGAGTGTCCTAGACTCCTAGTACAGTAAGAGTAAGTAGTAACAGTAAGTAGAACTAACTAATTACAATAATCAATCAGCGATCAGAAGGAAATGGAGTGTGGGTGGTGTGTGTACACTCAGACAGTGAGTGACCGCACGCAGGAGCTAGTAGCCTATGAACACAGTGACTGAGTGTCCTAGACTCCTAGTACAGTAAGAGTAAGTAGTAACAGTAAGTACAACTAACTAATTACGATAATCAATCAGCGATCAGAAGGAAATAGAGTGTGGGTGGTGTGTGTACACTCAGACAGTGAGTGCACGCACGCAGGAGCTAGTAGCCTATGAACACAGTGACTGAGTGTCCTAGACTCCTAGTACAGTAAGAGTAAGTAGTAACAGTAAGTAGAACTAACTAATTACAATAATCAATCAGCGATCAGAAGGAAATGGAGTGTGGGTGGTGTGTGTACACTCAGACAGTGAGTGACCGCACGCAGGAGCTAGTAGCCTATGAACACAGTGACTGAGTGTCCTAGACTCCTAGTACAGTAAGAGTAAGTAGTAACAGTAAGTAGAACTAACTAATTACAATAATCAATCAGCGATCAGAAGGAAATGGAGTGTGGGTGGTGTGTGTACACTCAGACAGTGAGTGACCGCACGCAGGAGCTAGTAGCCTATGGACAGTGACTGAGTGTCCTAGACTCCTAGTACAGTAAGAGTAAGTAGTAACAGTAAGTAGAACTAACTAATTACAATAATCAATCAGCGATCAGAAGGAAATGGAGTGTGGGTGGTGTGTGTACACTCAGACAGTGAGTGACCGCACGCAGGAGCTAGTAGCCTATGGACAGTGACTGAGTGTCCTAGACTCCTAGTACAGTAAGAGTAAGTAGTAACAGTAAGTAGAACTAACTAATTACAATAATCAATCAGCGATCAGAAGGAAATGGGGTGTGGGTGTGTGTACACTCAGACAGTGAGTGCACGCACGCAGGAGCTAGTAGCCTATGGACAGTGACTGAGTGTCCTAGACTCCTAGTACAGTAAGAGTAAGTAGTAACAGTAAGTAGAACTAACTAATTACGATAATCAATCAGCGATCAGAAGGAAATAGAGTGTGTGTTGTGTGTGTACACTCAGACAGTGAGTGCAGTGCGCACACGCAGGAGCTAGTAGCCTATATGAACAGTGACAGTGAGTGTCCCTACGGGTACAGTAAGAGTAAGTAGTAAGTAAGTACAACTAACTAACAATAATCTATCAGTAATCAGAAGGAAATAGAGTGTGTGTACACACAGACAGTGAGTGAGTGCACACACGCAGGAGCTAGCTAGTAGCCTATAAACAGTGACAGTCAGTGAGTGTCCTACTCCTAGTACAGTATAACTACAATACTATTAGTAAAGGACAGCAGAAATACTGGTATAGATGAGAGAAATAAACAGAGGACAGCTGCCCACAGAGGCAAGGCCCCCCTGAGGCCTAAACCTGTAAGCTTGCAGCAGCTGCCTGTCTCTAATGTAACACACAAGCTACTAACTAAAATACAATGTCTATCTAACTAACAACAATATAGGTGTATATGGCAGGTGTAGGTGAGCAAAAACGCTAGGTAAATGATCACAATAGAGCACTTGCTAAGCCAAAGCACAAAGGAGCAACTCTCTCTCTGTACAAGTCTCAGGCAAGCATGGAGAAACGGAACATGGCGGCCGCTATTTATAGGGTAGGGGCTGGCCAGGGTCCCCCTCTGTGATTGGCTGCCGTCAGAGGGCCTGGGAGCCCTCTGATTGGCTCTAAGGACATCAATCTGGGCTATGACGCTATTCGAGCTCGGTACCGAGCTCGAATAGCGCCGAGTTGCTCGAATAGCTCGAATAGTGAATGGGCTATTCGAGTGTACTCGGATAGCCCATTCGAATAGCTCCAGCTATTCGGAGCTCGAATACCGAGCTCGAATAGCTGAAAAAGAGCTCGAATATTCGAGCTACTCGAATATTCGAGCTCTGCTGAGCACCACTGCGGTGTACTACTGTTCCCAGCAGACACAGAGTGGCAGTAAACACAATGCTATATAGTGTGGCTGAGCGAGGTACACAGAGTGGCAGTAAACACAATGCTATATAGTGTGGCTGAGCGAGCGGTGTACTACTATTCCCAGCAGACACAGAGTGGCAGTAAACACAATGCTATATAGTGTGGCTGAGCGAGGTACACAGAGTGGCAGTAAACACAATGCTATACAGTGTGGCTGAGCGAGCAGTGTACTACTATTCCCAGCAGACACAAAGTGGCAGTAAACACAATGCTATATACTGTGGCTGAGCGAGGTACACAGAGTGGCAGTAAACAGAATGCTATATAGTGTGGCTGAGCGAGCGGTGTACTACTGTTCCCAGCAGACACAGAGTGGCAGTAAACAGAATGCTATATAGTGTGGCTGAGCGAGGTACACAGAGTGGCAGTAAACAGAATGCTATATAGTGTGGCTGAGCGAGCAGTGTACTACTATTCCCAGCAGACACAGAGTGGCAGTAAACAGAATGCTATATAGTGTGGCTGAGCGAGGTACACAGAGTGACAGTAAACAGAATGCTATATAGTGTGGCTGAGCGAGCGGTGTACTACTATTCCCAGCAGACACAGAACAGTAAACAGAATGCTATATAGTGTGGCTGAGCGGTGTACCACTATTCCCAGCAGCGACACAGAGCACAATGCTATACAGTGGCGGGTGAGCGGTGTACCACTATTCCCAGCAGCGACACAGAGCACAATGCTATACAGTGGCGGGTGAGCGGTGTACTAGTATTCCCAGCAGACACAGAGTGGCAGTAAACAGAATGCTATATAGTGTGGCTGAGCGAGGTACACAGAGTGGCAGTAAACAGAATGCTATATAGTGTGGCTGAGCGAGCAGTGTACTACTATTCCCAGCAGACACAGAACAGTAAACAGAATGCTATATAGTGTGGCTGAGCGGTGTACCACTATTCCCAGCAGCGACACAGAGCACAATGCTATACAGTGGCGGGTGAGCGGTGTACCACTATTCCCAGCAGCGACACAGAGCACAATGCTATACAGTGGCGGGTGAGTGGTGTACTACTATTCCCAGCAGACACAGAGTGGCAGTAAACAGAATGCTATATAGTGTGGCTGAGCGAGGTACACAGAGTGGCAGCAAACAGAATGCTATATAGTGTGGCTGAGCGAACGGTGTACTACTATTCCCAGCAGACACAGAACAGTAAACAGAATGCTATATAGTGTGGCTGAGCGGTGTACCACTATTCCCAGCAGCGACACAGAGCACAATGCTATACAGTGGCGGGTGAGCGGTGTACCACTATTCCCAGCAGCGACACAGAGCACAATGCTATACAGTGGCGGGTGAGCGGTGTACTACTATTCCCAGCAGACACAGAGTGGCAGTAAACAGAATGCTATATAGTGTGGCTGAGCGAGGTACACAGAGTGGCAGTAAACAGAATGCTATATAGTGTGGCTGAGCGAGCGGTGTACTACTATTCCCAGCAGACACAGAGTGGCAGTAAACAGAATGCTATATAGTGTGGCTGAGCGAGGTACACAGAGTGGCAGTAAACAGAATGCTATATAGTGTGGCTGAGCGAGCGGTGTACTACTATTCCCAGCAGACACAGAACAGTAAACAGAATGCTATATAGTGTGGCTGAGCGAGCGGTGTACTACTATTCCCAGCAGCGACACAATGACTGGGGGGACCCTGGCTAGCGTGGCTGGAGCACGAACTACCCTGCCTGCCTACCCAAAGCTAAACCCACAGACAAATGGCGGAGATATGACGTGGTTCGGGTATTTATTCACCCGAACCACGTGACAGTTCGGCCAATCAGAGCGTGTTCGGGTCCGAACCACGTGACCCGTTCGGCCAATCACAGCGCTAGCCGAACGTTCGGGGAACGTTTGGCCATGCGCTCTTAGTTCGGCCATGTGGCCGAACGGTTTGGCCGAACACCATCAGGTGTTCGGCCGAACTCGAACATCACCCGAACAGGGTGATGTTCTGCAGAACCCGAACAGTGGCGAACACTGTTCGCCCAACACTAATGGGGGCCCACAAGAGAGGAACAGAAGAAGGAGGGAGAGACAGAGAGTCCAAGAGGGAGGAAAAGGGTAGAAAGAAGGGTATGCCATTTAGTCCTACTTTGAGTGGCTTTAACCAAACCATTACCCTGGCACATCCAAGTTACTTCAGGCCTCGTGTATGCCTTTGCCACTGGCACGTGTATCCTGCACCACCATCAACACGGCACCCAGCATGCTATTTGGTCCTACTTTGATTGACTTTAATCAAACCAAAAATTAATATTATTATCCTGGAGAATTCCAGTTACTTAAGCCCTCACGTCTGCCCTGGCCACAGACACAGCTATCATGCACCACCACCCTATATGTCATTCAGTGCTACTTTGATTGGCTTTACCCCACCCTAAAAAATAAAAAATAATATTATTAGTTACCTTCACACATGCCAGTTAGTTCAGGTCTCTATCTTATACAGTGGCTGAAATTAAAAAAAATATATGGCAGGTAATTGTCCAATTTTTCAGGCCTACACTGTGGCTACCCAAAAAATTGACACATTTTTCAGGGCCGCAGTGTGGCTGCCAAAAAAATGTTTTAGGTGGGTAATTGACAAGGCCTCACATACTGTGGCTGCAATTTGTTTAGGCAGACAAATGCAAAAAAGTTTCAGGCATCTCAGGCAGTGACTGCACCTAACAAAGCTTAGGCTTCAGTGGAAAAGCTCAGCTCGATTGGGTCCATGCTATTGCACATATAGTTACATAGTTATTTGGGTTAAAAAAAGACATACATCGAGTTCAACCAGAAAATAAAGTACAACATCAGCCTGCTCCTTCACATATCGCTGTTGATTCAGAGAAAGGCGAAAAACCCTTACAAGGCATGATCCCATTAGCCCCAAAAGGGAAAAAAATCCCTCCAGATAGCAATCAGATAAATCCCTGGATCAACACCACTGGACATTACCTAGTAATTAAAGCCATGGATGTCTTTCAATGCAAGGAAAGCATCTAAGCCCCTTTTAAATGCAGATATAGAATTTGCCATAACTACTTCCTGTGGCAATGCATTCCACATCATTAATCACTCTTACTGTAAAGAACCCTTTCCTAAATAAGTGGCTAAAACATTTTTCCTACATGCACAGATCGTGTCCCTTAGTCCTTTTTGAAGCCCTAGGGACAAAAAGCTCATCCGCCAAGCTTTTATATTGCCCTCTGATGTATTTATACATGTTAATTAGATCCCCTCTTAGGCGTCTTTTCTCTAAATTAAATAAACCCAGTTTACCTAATCTTTCTTGGTAAGATCTAACCTTTCCTGGTAAGGTTCCTGCACCTGTGCAGTAGCTTGGATCAGGCTCAGTTTTTTCCACCGAAGCACAAGTGAGTCAGTGCTACTGCACAGGTACAGCGAGGGGTCTCGGCACTGGAATGACCTGGCAGCAGAGCATGGGGGACGCCACTAGAGCATACAGAGGCTTCCTCCTCCGAAAGTATGTATCTAAATGTTTGCCTTGATGCATTTGCTGGTCAGTGATCTAGTACATCAAAGGACATATGTAGTCTGTCGTCATAAATATCCCAACAGAAAATATACCTGGATGGGCCAACACTAGGCATAGTATTTCTCTGTGGATATATGAATAGTTGGTGCTTAATAAGTTCTGTTATCTAAAATATACCGTATCAGATATAATACTGTGCCATGTTGTGTCCAATTAGCCAAGGTTGGCAATTGCTCATCATTCCAAAAAAAATGTAAGGAAAAAAAAAGAAAAAAAAACCTACCTTTCTTCAATTTTTTGTTAACAGTATCATATGTAGCCTAGTGTGAGAAACGGCAACAAATCTCCGCTGGCATAAAATGCTATGCAAAGAGAAGCTGAAAATCACAATTCAGGAAAGTGAAAGACTCTGTGCTAAGGACACTCACTGAGTATGCTCTCCGTTGGAATAAATGTATTGATTGCAAGAGGAAAGCATAACTATCACATTTAAATAATAATTTCTCTGGCCAGTAGGTGGAGACTAGAAGAAAAAGTCAAGCCTATATAACTAGGAAGGAGTTGGGCATAAGCCACACCCTGATGAAACGTCAATCCACGTGAAATGCGTAGGTGGGAGGAGCCACCGGCCGGCCATGCGACCTTGCTCCCAGCTCTTACGAGAGCGTCCACTTAAAACTTGCTGAGAGTGGTGCGTCCAAAATCCGGAAGTGCGAGCAGACGCCAGTGCTGCGAGAGGGCCTGGTAGACTGCAGGCACAAGAGGGAATTCATTACTTGATGCCAGCACAGCGTGAGCACCTGGTGAACTACAGGTCCAAGAGTGACCTCCCCAGCTATACCTCTCTATCAATCACGCCTGGTGCAGAGTTCAACGTAGATTGGTGAGGACAACTGGGCCCACAAAGACCAGCTTCATGACATGTCAGAAGCCAGAACTGTCCCCCTCTGAAGCGTCATGACAATCTGCACCGGTAGCAGCTGCTGATCCTCCTAAACCCAAGCATCCATCTAACCTTTTCAAATCCTACTTCAAGTGAAGAGAAGTACTATACATAGAGGAGAACTGATTATAGCATGGTGAAATCGGCTATAAATTGGCTGGAAGTAGTGATATAGCCACTCATATCACCTGAGAAATTAGATGGTGAACTATATATATAAGCAGCTATCAGTGCGCACATTCAAGTTTGAACTCTCAACTAACAACATCCTCACCAATTACCGCCCCCTCAGCGCTGCATACCCAGAAATCATCTCCCTCGTGAGCCATTTGTCGTCTGTCCGCATTCCTCCATAGAAACAGAATGCATTGCTTGCCTGAAGTCTAGTGAACCCTCTGTATGGCATCAGTCTCTGAATTGTTACCTCAGAGATAGTTTTACAATCCCCGACAGGCGACGATTATTGCATGCCACGGGAAACCTCCGGACCATCCAGAGACGTTGCACTAAGGGATTATCTATATAGAAATACTATCTAAGGTTAAATTTATTTCTGAGAGCTAAAACCAAAGGGTTACTGTGCAAGCCATCCCTTTGGTTTTTTTAACCTCCTCAGTGTTATGCCGCTCATCAGGTTTTGTTACTTTGTGCCCCAGGATTAATTAATTTGCTGTAATGGCTGTAAAACCTTTAGATAGCACTAGGCTAGCTAGTACAAGTGCCTGGCTCCCCCCAATCCTGCCAGTTTATACATTACCCAGCCTGGCTCCAGTGATCGGTGCAGTCTCCCCGCACAGCTCCAGTCTTCACTATGGGAAGGATCGCACATGACGTCATGATGTCGCCGACATCATGCGCAAACCCGATCCTCCCCATAGAGAGACCGGAGCTGTACGGGGAGGCTGCGCCAATCGCTGGAGCCAGGCCTGGTAATGTATACACGGGAGGATCGGAGGGTGCTGAACACTTGTACTAGCTAGCCTAGTGGTATCTAAAGGTTTTGCAGCCATTGCAGCAAATTAATTCATCCTGAGGCACTCCTGAGGACAGAGAGCGGTATGCCCAACACAGTGTCAGACATACCGCTAAGGAGGTTAAATACTTGTTGTCGCGTCCCTGGATCCATCTTCCTGGGTCGTCAAGTGAATATTCAGCTTAATTTGTACCTTAGATGAGACAAAACAACCACGAGGATTCATACTTACCTGGGGCTTCATCTAGCCCCCTGTAGTCTGTTAGCTCACTTGCTGTCCTCCTGACTCCCTCTGTGTTTCCTGTGTCAGGCTAGTAAATTTGGTGACTCGACTGTGTCATGAGCCACAGTGCATTTGCATTCTCAGCTGTGTGCACCATCTGATCATGCTCCTGTTGTTGGGAGCATTCTGTGCATGGGCAATTCACAAAGATGGTCATTGCATTAGTGTAGAACACTCCTGGTTACTTAATCATGATGAGGTGGGCACGGCTGGGATCGCACATGTGCCATGGACCGCAACCTGGCTGGATTGCGGACTCCACCGCGGAAAAATGGAAGGGACCGCATGGAGGGAACAAATAGACTAAAGGGGGCTGGAAGATGCCCCAGGGAAGCATAAACATGTGTCTCTCAGCCAGGTATACTTTAAAAGGGGAAAGAGAGAAGGGAAGAGAAAGAGAGAGTGTTGTGTAAAGTGTGTGTGTTTTACAACACAAGCAGGGGAGCACACAAGTTTAATCAAAGCTTTATCTTTACTTTAAAAACTCCATGCCAGCCCCAGCAGCAAGACAACTGCAAGACCTCTGACATCGTCTGTCCTGGTGTAAACATTACATACTTCTGAGCAACTGTACCTGGCCAGAGATAGACTGCCTGCTGAGTGCTAAGTGTTAATTAGCAGAAGGGAGACAGATATACAAGCATAGGGGACGGAGGTGACAGAATACCTTACTGTGAAATGTGGAGGAGAGAATGCAGGAGAACTGCTCTTACTGTTCAGTGGCTTCAATCAGTGCCCCACACAAGCAGCTGACCAGGAGTTTGTGAAGAGGGTAGAGGGAGAGCTGGAGACACGCTGTTAACACAGGCTAAGCTGCAAGGACTATGCTGTTGCAGCTTGCTAATGCCATAAGATATGCTGCGCTCTGTCTTTCTCTGCCCCATCTTTATTCCGGTTTTCACGTCACAAGACTTCCTGTATTTAAATGCTGGCTGCCCTGCCTGCCCACACGCACTGGTTTAATGTGAGCAGCAAAGCAGAAAGCTGTTAATGGAAGGGCGACATTTGTCATGTGTGGAGCGCTCTCCTCCCGCAGCGCCATTTGCATGTCCCCGCCCTAGTCCCCGGCCTTGGGAGCCTGCCCAGAAATCTGGCCCTGCAAATACGGAGCATAGCTAGCCTCAAGTATATGCATGTAATTGTACTATGGCATTCATGGGTATGCTTATATGACCCCGGTGGAAACCTCATGGTTTTAATTTCTGTACAGACTATTTGTACTAATATTAATGAAATGTTTGTGATGTACTCTTTTGTGCCTGAGCGCATGTGTGTCCTACTAATTGTGCAATACATTTGTGGTTTTGGACATCATTTGAAGTGGCGCGTTATACCTTAATTTTCATACTTTCATATTTTGTCATATGTAGCCTAGCTAGTATTTTAATCACTCTCCTAGGCAAGTCATTTTCAGTATTTCTTTCAGAACTACCCAGAAGAGCTTGGAAGCAACCTCCTTATAATAATGCAAAAATCAAGGAGTCGCTTATTCACAAATTTTAATAGAACATGTCATGAACTACCTAATCCATTATTTCTGAAAACTATATACTCCCTCTTAAAGGGAACCTGAATTGAGAAGGCTATGGATTTTTCCTTTTAAATTAATACCAGTTGCTTGACTCTCCAGCTGACCCTGTGTCTCTAATAGAGATGTTGGCCCTGCACTGGGCCGGTGGTGCGCTTGCGCAGTCCGCTCCAGCCCACGTGGCGGTGATTGACAGTGCTGATCGCGCAGGCGCAGTACAGAGCGACCTCCAGGTTGCTCTGATGTCATCGCTGGGGACCGTCTCGGAGCTCCGGCGAATGGCTGTGGGCAGAACTGCGGCAAGGGAGGTCCTGGGAGCTTGGGGCTGGAGGAAGCCCGCGGTAAGTACCACTCATTTTACTATATTTGCCCTGATGACTTCTTTAAGGCCAGGTAGTCAGCTACCTGCTGGTCCAGGCGTTAGTGGAGGGTGGATCTGGAAGCGCTAAGGCGAGGCATTGGACTAAAGAATGTCCGCATGTCCGACATCACCATGAGATCGCTGGAGTGTCCTGTCCTTGCCTGCATGGACATGGGAGAAGGATTACTGGCAGTGGTACCTTTACTGCGTTGTGCTGTGCCATTAACCTTAAATGCATTGTAAAGCATAGTTGCTAACTTGTTCTGCATGTGCTGCATCTTTTATGCCTTCAGGTGAGTTGTTAACATGTCCGCCACTTTGTGCCTATACCAAGGGTCTAGTAGCGTGGCCACCCAGTACAGCTCATTCCCCTTGAGTTTTTTTATACGGGGGTCTCTCAACAGGCTGGACAGCATGAAAGACGTCTTCTGCACAAAGTTGGATCCAGACATACTATCCATCTCCTCTTGCTAATTCTCAGTGATGTCAGGTAAGTCCTCCTCCTTCCCCCAGCCACAAACAATACCACAGGAACATTGAGCTGCACAAGCCCCCTGCGACGCCTGCTGCAGTTGTTCTTCTGCCTCCGCCTCCAAAGAAACACCTTCCTCATCATCCGAGTCTGACTCCTCTTCCCCACATGACTCTTCCTCCTCCTCCCCCCTCTGTGCTGCCGCAGGTGTTGAAGAAACATCAGGTTCTGATGCAAATTGATCCCACAACACTTCCTCCCGTAACTGTTCCTCTTCACGCTCCTCCACAGCTTGATCCACCACTCTACGCACGGCACACTCCAGGAAGTAAGTGTACGGGATCAAGTCGCTGAAGGTGCCTTCACTGCGACTAACCAGGTTGGTCACCTCCCCAAACGGCGCATGAGCCTGCATGCATTTTGCATCAGTATCCAGTTGTTAGGCCAGAACATACCCATCTCCCCAGATTGTGTCCTTCTACTGAAATTGTAGACGTATTGGGTGACGGCTTTCTCCTGTTCTAGCAGGCAAGAGAACATAAGGAGGGTCGAATTCCAGCGAGTCGGGCTATCGCAAATGAGGTGTCTTCCACTCAAAGATTTCCTTCACAGACACCTGGCTGCTGTGGGCAGAGGAGCAGGAACCGCTCAAGGTCAGAGGTGGAGTGGAGGAGGGTGGCTGTGAAGGTGCAAGGGAGAAAGTGGCTAAAAATGATGCACCTGAAGGAGGAAGAGTAGAAGGAGTGTGGCTTTTCTTTTGTCGGCTACCTTTGCTCAGGTGCTCTTCCCATTGCAGTTTGTGCCTTTTCTCCATGTGCCTTCGTAAAGCACTTGTCCCTACATTGGTGTTGGCCTTTCCACGGCTTAATATTTGGAGGCAGAGAGAACATATGGAATTGCTCCTATCTGAGGATGACACACTAAAAAATGTCCAAACCGCTGAGCCCCCCTGGGGTGATGGCACTATGGTGGCATCAGCAGCTGACATTGAAAGGCATGTTGGCTGGCTGTACATAGGTGGTGACACTGCCACCTGCTGTTTCTGATGACGAGCTCCCCCTGCGTCTTTCAGGAACTTGTCTCCTCCTACTCCTCTCTGACTCCCCCTCTGAACTGTCCCCCTGTTCATCTCCTCTATTGGGAACATACGTGGGGTCCGTAACATTGCCATCATCATAATCATCCTGCCCAGCTTAGTTTGCCTCAGACACCTCCAAAACTGCACCAACAGCAGGTACTTCATCATCCCCCTCTGCACAGGTTATGTCCATAGTGTTGCCTAATTCAGACATATGAGGTGGTGTAACTTGCTTAGCTCTTTCATCTGGTTGTAACAATAATGGCTGTGCATCAGTGATTTCCACACCAAATAACTCCTGTGAACTGTCAAATGTAGCGGATGTGGAACTTGGAGTAGCGCTGGTGGCTGCGGAAGATGAGGTGTTCTGTGTTAAATAGTCAACCACGTCCTGACAATCTTCGGAGTTGATGGGACGTGCCTTCTTCTGAGCACTTTACTTTGGTCCAGGACTGCAGGAAATCACATTACCACAACCTCGCACAGACCTGCCGGGTGGCCTTCCTCTGGGTCTGCCTCTACCTCTGCCTCTACCTGTTTTGTCCGTTTTGTCCATATCGTCGGGGATGAAGTGAAAGGTATGCACTGACTTGAGTAATAAAATGTGCAGTCACACAGGTGCAGTTAACAGGTATGCGCGGAGTGGTATATCACACTGCGTGCACTCACGTAGGTAGGTGGGTGCACTGAACACAACAGGTAGGTATATGCAGTGATGGCTATTACAAATGTGCACCTGTCTCACACACACACAAAGGTACCGAGCAGACACAGTGACACTGTGTGTGCTCACATAGGTGGGTGGGTGCACTGAAGTGAACAACAGGTAGCAGTAGATATATGCAGTGATGGGTATTACAATGTGCACCTATCACACACAGATAGGTACTGGACAGGCACAGTGACACTGCGTGCGCTCATGTAGGTGGGTGGGTGCACTGAAGTGAACAACAGGTAGTAGTAGGTATATGCAGTGATGGGTATTACAATGTGCACCTGTCACACACAGACAGGTATTGGAGGGGCACAGTGACACTGCGTGCGCTCACGTAGGTGGGTGGGTGTACTGAAGTGAACAACAGGTAGTAGTAGGTATATGCAGTGATGGGTATTACAATGTGCACCTGTCACACACAGACAAGTATCGGACAGGCACAGTGACACTGCGTGCGCTCACGTAGGTGGGTGGGTGCACAGTGAACAACAGGTAGGTATATGCAGTGATTGGTAATGTGCAGCTGTCACACACACAGGTAGTCACTGAATGTGCTGGGCCTGGCAGTGGCACACACAGTAGGAATTACCAAGGCTGTCTTTGCAACACAATCGTCAGTGGGACACACACACACACACAAAAATAGATCTTAAGAACAAGATAAGCTCTCAAAAGAGCTGTTGTGGGGTGCTTTTTTAGCAATAAGAATCAGCAAGGATCAAGCTAATAAGCCTACAAGAGCCTAACTAAGCTTTCCCTATTTGAGTCTGCAGCAGCTATCCCTTCACTAATTACTGCAGGCACACAAGTGAGTCCAATGCCAGACGCTGCCTGCCTTTTATATGGGGGGGGGGGATCCAAGAGGGAGTGTAGCCTAATTGGCTACAATGTGCCTGCTAACTGTGATTTAGAGGGTCAAAGTTGACCCTTATGATGCTCTATGGGGGCAAACCGAACTTTCGGAAAAGTTTGTGGTTCTCGGCGATCGCGAACCCTGGAAGTTCGCCAGGAACCGTTCGCCGGCGAACCATTCGGGCCATCTCTAGTTTTTAGTTTAAAGCCATCTCCTTTCTTACAAATTGATCAGAAAGGAAAAAAATCACTTTGACAGGGTTGGCCCATTCAGCCTTTTAATACACCAAGCTTGTCGCACAGATCTGGCAGCCAATCAGAGAACTCCATTCATAGGAGCTGCTCTGCTTGGCTGTTGCAGAAGGGTTGAAACTTGGGCTGCATCCTAGAACAAAGATAACAGTGGAGACAGTCAGCAACAGAGCAATGGTACATAGATTTCCATTTCTAAAACAACAAAGCCGAGGAACATAGCTTACATTCTTGCAGCATGAAGTGCATTCTGTATGAATGAATGTAGCTACATTGCAGAGGCAAGAACGATTTGTAGAGTATGATGCAAATGTATTTGAAAAGTGTTGTCAAATGTCTTTCCTGACCACATATGTTAATTACATTTAATTTCCTGGATCAGCATTATTTTACATATTATTGCTTATGTGTTTATTCCTATATATTTATTATTTTAAAAAGAAACATTCATCTATCAGCCAACTCACAGTATTTAGAACTCAATGAAATTGTACTCTTCTAAATCAAATTTCAACTACGGATGCATTTCGTAAACTACGCGTTGAAATACGCAATTACGCGAAGTGTGAATCGTAGTTTATCTAGACGCTTAATCCTCTACGCTGAAAACATTTCTGCACTAATTCCCTTTTAAATGTTCAAACAAGAAACATGAAAATGTATGCGTACATTCCCCTTTCCAATGCGTAATTTTATACGCATACAATGAGCAATAATATTTCTGGGCAAGTGCAAGCGGAAATAGACGTGTTTACCGCATTCGTAGTTTACTTCGCAATACACATGTCAAATACGCGTAGCATGCGTAAACTACGCATAGCGGTACTTCGCTAAGTATAAATGCGTAAGTGTAGTTTTGAAACTTCGCCTACGAACTACGACACGTATATTCGCACTGGCGTAGTTTCTGCTCATCCCTGGTGACTGATAATACTGTATTTGCCACAATTTTTTTACTCAACTGATTAATATTAAAATACTGTATATTTAATAATTATTTTTGCTGCACCAGCACTCTAAATCCAATTAAAGAAGAACTTTACAAAATGTAACTTAATGATTAAAATTCCTAATATTTTACAGCATTCATTTATAAATTACCCCCCTCTCTTCCCCCACACGTTCCTTTATAGCATCAGGCTTCAAACCAAGTATTTGGCCTCCCCCTCCCCAGTGATATGTGCCCACTATTAGAGTGGGCACAGTGGAGCCTGATGTGGGCACCGACAGGGACGGATCTAGACCAAGTTGCCCCAAGTTGCGCCTGGGGCAAGGTCAGATTTTGGCGCCTAAACTGCCATTCCCCATCCAAATTTTTCCGCCTTTTTAAGAATTCAACAAACTGCGCCTGGGGCAAGAGACCTGCTTGCCCCCCCCTAGATCCGTCCCTCGACTCGCCTATCATTACTGGGAGCGCTGTCTCTCTTGATAAGCACCCACGCTTCTTTTCAGTCGTTGCAAATATGCAGTGGTTGGTAAGCATTAGTAGGTGCAAAATTGCAGTAAGTGCCAAGGTGTAGTGGGTGTCCAGATGCAGTGGGTGGAAAGATGCAAAGGTCCACTTTGTGCTAAACTGCATTAGGTTCTGAGATGCTATAGTACAGTCTGTAATAAGCTGCAGTGGGCACCAAGGTCCAGTTTGTGCTAAGTTGTAGTGGATGATAAGTAATATGGGTGTTAATTGAACCAAGAAGGGAATTGGTGCCATGTGGGTGCTGGCATGGGTAGGTAATGGGTGCCATATGGGAGCTGGTTGCTAGGTATGGGGGGGGGGTAGTAAATCCCATGTGGGGGTCAGGTATTGGCTATGGTGGGAACTTGGTGCCATGTGGGTGTAGGTGTTGATATGGAGGTATTGGGTGTCATGTGAGTCCTTGGGGAAAGTACTGGATGCCAGGTTGGTACTGGGAGCGAGTACAGGGTGCCATGTGGATGATAGGCATTAGCTAGTGGGGTATTGGTTGTTATGTGGGTGCTTAATGCACATGCTGGGTGCCATGTGGATTTTGGGTAGAAGACCAGGGTGTCATGTAGGTTCCGACTATCAAGTATCATATGGGTTTTGATTGCAGGTACTCCGTGCAATGTAAGTTCTGGGTACGTGTACTGGATGTCATGTGAGTGATATATGTGGGTACTGGGTGCCGAATGGAGGCTTGGCACAGCTGAAACTACTACAGATGGAACATGTGGGTACTGGGTGCAGGTACTGGGTATCATATGGGTGCAAATACTTGGTTACTAGGTGCTGGCTATGTGTAGGCAATGTGTGTCATATGGGTTCTGAGTGCAGGTGGATACTGGCTGGGTGTAATGTTATAAGCAGGTTCTGGGTGACATGTGAGTGTCTGCTATAGTGGGGGCTACTGGCTATGTGTAATGTGGGTGTTGGATATGGGGGGGTCACTATGGGTGCCTAGGGGGTGGAAGATCACTGTGGGGGCTGCTGGGGATGGGAGATGTGCTGCTAGGGGAGGAAGATTCCGCTATGGGTGCTGGGGGAGTTTGAGGTCAGTGGGGATGCCGGGGAAGAAATGGTAACTGTGGATGCTGTGGGTGATGGGGGAGGGAGAGGTCACTGTGGGGGAGAGGTCACTGTTGGTACAGGTGGAGGGAGAAATAACTGTGGATGCTGAGTGTTGGTAGGGGTCACCGTGAGTGTTGGTGATGAAAGAGGTCACTGTAGGTACTACTGGGGGGGGGGGGGGTCTTTGTGGGTGCTGCTGGGGACAGGAGCGGTGCTGCTGTGGGAAGGAAAGGTCACTGTGGGTGCTGAGGAAGGAAGAGGTCAGTGTGAGTGCTGGTGGAGGCAGTATCACTGCTAGTGCTGAGCAGGGGAGGTCACTGTGATGCTTGGTGAAGGGAGAGGCCATTGTGGGTGCCATTTGGAGGAAGAGGTTACTGTGGGTGCTGGGGAGTTAGAAGTCACTGCGGGTGATAGGTGGAGGGAGAGGACACTGTGGGTGCTAGGTGGAGTGAAAATTCTCTGTGGGTGCAGCTGTTAGAGAGACACCGTCTTAGTTGCTCCCACACAGATGAAGAAATGGCCAAACTAGGATTCCTGTCAAGGGCCTCTTAACTCCAAAAGTGCCAAGGTGGGGGCGGAGTTTCTCCTCAGTTGCTGCTACTAGGATGCTTAGCGGCTGCTTCTAATGTTTTTGAATGTATTTCTTAACAACTATTGCATGCTACAACATTTAGTTGCTAGAGCATCTAGTTGCTGCTGCTTTCATTTGCCGTCGTTTTAGCAACTGCATTGTGTGACATTAGTAACAGCAACTTAGCATCCTAATAGCAGTAACTAAGATGCATATATGATGGGGCCCTAAGCTAAACGTTGACCTTATAAATGAAATAGAATGCTAAATAAATAACTATATAGTTAAATCTAACTAGACATTTTTGTATACTACTTCTTTGAAAATGTATTCTATAATACTGGAAATAGTTCAGTACCTGCAGTGAACAATCCTTTAGTGACATAAATGTTTGCTTTAATGACTTGTGTAGCAGTCTGTAAAACTAAGGATTTTTGGGAAAAAATAAACCTTGCAAGGGCAGGAATCAAGGACAAAATTTAAAAGTAATGAAACCCACCTGTTGACCTGTATCAATTTTCCATTTTAAAAATACCACACTATTACTGTCTGTGTTATAGAATTTATTTCCTCAAAGAAACCATTTTCTTTTGTCTTACTTAGCGTTGTGCTGTAATAATACCATTTACGGGCTCTCAAACACTACACGTCAATGTTTTCTTGCCACCTTCTCTCTGTAGAATCCCCACTTCCATCTTTCCTTCCTGCTTCGGAAATATTACATTTCAAAAGCAGCTGCTGGGAAGCCAAAGCTGTTTGGACCAGCCTCAATCACAAGCAGTGGAAATGCCTGCTGGGTAGTTGCCGTCCTTGTAGTCCAAGTTCAAAGTTGAATCCCTGGGTACTCTACATCAATTTCTGTTTAGTTTCCAACATCTGATAAGCTGCACTGTGCAGATGACTGATATGTTCTGTGCTGGCCTGAAGTTCACATTATCCTCTGTTAATACATAAATATGTGGATAAATATAGTTCTGTGTATGATTCAAACATATTTTGTTTGAAATCAATACATTTATGAGGACGTAGCAATGCCCCCTTTGAGTTCTTCCGTCCTTTTCTAAAACAGCTTGTAGTGTTTTTAATATACATTATATTTATCTATATCGTATTTTGTTTTAATTGCAAATGCTTTGTTACTCAGATGCACAAATATTTAAATGTCATAATAAGGGAATGAAAATTAGGGATTTGATAAAAAAAAATCTTTCATTTACAATTTACTTTTTTTTTTTTTTAAATAATTATATCATAGTAAATTCATAAATTGTGATTGAGAGTGATGGTATATTTTATATAATATGTGAAACAAGAATACATAAGTATGGCATATGAGTATGTGTAATAGCTTACTTTAACTTCCTTTTATAATTTCAATCAGCAAATGTTGGAAGAGATTTCTTTTTTAATGTGGCAACACATGGTACAATAAATAGATTACATTACATTTGCAATGAATTGCAATTCAATAACAAAAATCAGATGTATAGTAAAATCAAAAGCTATTCTTATGTGAGAGAGGAATCTGATAGAATTTACAATTTTATTGATATATGGCTGACTTTTCTGATCAATTTTCATGAACATTGAATGGTGTAGGTTAGATTGTAAATGTATTGACTTATAAAACCAAGATTTTTTTCATCCTTTTCAATTGTTCTTTTTTCATAATTCTGGAAAAATTGGACATTGGATTGGAACATTATTATTAATATTATTTTTTTTTATATAAAGCACCAAAATATTCCATCTGTTATACTTTGGTCAGATTTTTCAAGTGTTACAATCATTAAGAAAAATTGATTGTAATTCTTTAGTTCAAAAGAACTGTGACCATGATGAACATCCTACCACCTGTGAGGGTGGCCATCACATCTTGCTGCTTTTAGTGATTGGCCCCAAGGGAATGGAAATGGCAGTTGATTGACAGAGCCACTATTCACAAGCCAGTCTTGTGACCAAAAGCAAAGACATTGGAGAGTGAGGACACCCACCAGATACCTCTCAGCTTTGCTGAAGAGCAGAGACCGAAGAGCATAGAGACCTAGAAAATAAAGGAGAGGAGGATGAGGGCCAAGTAAGATGTTTTCTATGGAGGGAATTTCCTTCCTGCAAGAATTTCCTTTTTAGGCCCACAGAATGACACCTTAAGCTTGCCACATCCCAACAGGTTTGTTTTTTCTCAACTTCTTACAGCAAAACTGGAAATCACCTTTTACACCATGATATATATACATGGTATATATGTACTTTTGTTACTAATATTGTTTTTTCTTTTAAAATACATTATTTCCTGCAGCTATTTACATTGCATAAATGAGCCAGCATAACAATAGTTATAGCTGAGCTGGATTTCCTACTGAAAACTTAATTACTTCCTCTTGAAAACCTCTAGTTTAAAGCTCTGTGAGGGCCTTTGTTTATGCTCAGACTGTTAAACACTCCCTGTGGCTCGTTCCTGACATTGCATTGTGTCAGTGCCTATTTTGCACCATATGCCGTTTTTATTTTTCAAATACCTTTTTGGTATAATTTGGTTGTGTTGCGTCCTAAGTAAGAAATTGGGAGCTGTTCTTTAGGTGGTGGTGACAGGAGGTGTGCAGTGTGTCATGTGGCTTGGTGGAGAAAGTCAAATCAAGTATATAGATGCATTCCCACTACAATGAATTCTGCCATGGAGATACCATGATAGCATTGGTCACGCTGCGTCAGTTTGACACAAAACGGCCATGGCTTGTCCCCTGCTACTACACGCCACCCATTTCCTCCACCGCGGGCGTCATACAGGTCTGTACTACACTATGATCATGATGTAAGGTATTCATTGTAATGGATATGACCCACTGCCAATAAACGTTCACAGCAACGGACGGAAGGTGCACGTGCTTTTTCTTATATGCTGCAGATTGGATCTCTTTCTTCTTCTACTATGACGGAGCACACGTCCCAGTGGAGTGGCAGGAGAATACAGCAACAGTGGTGAGAGAATTGCTTTCCTTTACTTTCTCACACAGATGCGTTGAATACATAGAGAGTGCCGCACTATTGTCTTTTCCTGTATACAAATAGGTTTACAGTGTACATATTAGGTTTGCCATACCTTTATCTTAAAATAAGAGATAAAATAAATAATGCAACATCGCACTGCTTTTAGCAACACTCTGTTTTTTGAAAAGACTCAGTGAACTCACCATTCTGGTGCAAGGGAGAAAGCGGCTGAAGATGATGCACCTGAAGGAGGAAGAGGAGAAGGAGGGTGGCTTTCCATTTGTCTGCTGCCTTTGCTCAGGTGCTCTTCCCATTGCAGTTTGTGCCTTTTCTCCATGTGCCTTTGTAAAACACTTGTCCCTACGTGGATGTTGGCATTTCCACGGCTCGATTTTTGGTGGCAGAAAGAACAGATGGCATTGCTCTCATCTGAGGCAGATACACAAAAAAAGTCAAACCGCTGAGCCCCCCTGGGGTGATGGCACTATGGTGGCGTCAGCAGCTGACCTTCAAGGGCATGTTGGCTGGCTGTGGTGATACATGGCGCCAGACACTGCCACCAGCTGTTTCTGATGACGAGCTCCCCCTGCTTCTTTCAGGAACTCATCTCCCTCTACTCCTCTCTGACTCCCCCTCTGAACTGTCCCCCTATTCATCTCCTCTATTGGGAACCCACGTGACATCCATATTATCATAATCATCATCATCATAATCATCCTCCCCAGCTTCGCTTGTATCAGACACCTCCAAAACTGCCCAAACAGCAGGTGCTTCATCATCCTCCTCCTCACACCTTACGTCCATAGTGTCTCCTAACTCAGACATATGAGGTGGTGTAACTTGCTTAGCGCCTTCATCTTGTTGTAACAGTAATGGCTGTGAATCAGCGAATTCCCCACCAAATAACTCCTGCGAAGTGTCAAATGTAGCAGATGTGGTACTTGAAGTAGCGCTGGTGGCTGCTGAAGATGAGGTGTTCTGTGTTAAATAGTCAACCACGTCCTGACAATCTTGGGAGTTGATGGGACATGCCTTCTTCTGAGCACTGTACTTTGGTCCAGGGCTGCACAAAATCACGTCAGCACGACCTCAAACAGACCTGCCGGGTGGCCTGCCTCCGAGTCTGCTTCTGGCTCTGCCTCTGCCTGTTGTTTTGTCCATATTGGAGGGGGGGGGGGGGAATGAAGTGAATGGTATGCACTGACTTGACTAATACAATCACACAGGTGCAGTGAAAAGTATGCAGTGACTGGTATTAAAATACAATGTGCAGCTGTCACACAGGTGCAGTTAACAGGTATGCACGGACTGGTATTACAAATGTGCCACTGTCACACACACACAGGTACCCTGAACAGGTATGCAGTGACTAGTATTACAAATGTGCAGCTGTCACACACACAGGTACTGTGAAAAGGTATGCAGTGACTGGTATATGATATAATTGTTTGCATATTCAAAAACTGTGTGTAAGTGCATGCACAAACATATGCTAAAGTTGAATCTTCCATGAGGCAATGTATCTGAATAAGTGTGCCTTTTCAGAGAGAGTGGGGGAGGGGGATGGAAATGGCAACTTCATCATTTTCAGTTTATCTACAGAGGCATGTAATGGGTGTACTGAGACTTGCTTTAAAGAGAACCTAATATGAAGAACACCTCAGGAATAATATTTACTTGGGGCTTCCACTAGCCCCCTGTAATCAATCTAAACCCTCAAATTCTGTCTGGTTTCCTCTGATGTGCACTGTAAGGCAGATTTCTAAGGCGCTCCTGACCTGCACATATACTACCTGGCACGTATTTGACCCGAGGAAGCGGCTTACGCCGAGAAATGCGTTGTCATAGTGCTGTGATTGAATAAAGCTTGATAGCTTTTTAATTATAACTCCTTGCGAGTCTATTTTTATATGATCATTTAACCCTAAATTTACTATTGGTTGATACACTTTTGCTTTGGATGCCTCCAACCCTTCCAGCTGTAAGGCCATGCACGATCCTGGCCATGCGCACCATCTGATCGCGTTCACATAGTTGTAAGTTGAAAGCATTCTGCGCAAGCCCAGTTACAATCGTGAACTGCACTCGCACAGAACTTTCCCGGTTATGGCACAATCAGGGCTGGGTGCAACAGAGAGCATGTATGTGCAGTGGCCCGTGACTGGGCCAGTTGGAGAATTTATCAGGCCAGACAGCAGTGCAACAGAGGGTACCAGATGGAATCCGAGGGACCAGATGGACTACAGGGAACTGGATGAAGCCTCGGGTAAGTATAGTTCTGAGGTATTCTTCATCTCAGGTTCTCTTTAACCACTCAGATAAACAGTAGTCTGTCTTCAGACAAACTGTATCAGCACTACTTTCTCTCCCAGTTTTACATAACCACCCGTCCTGGGGTAGGGCTGAGAATGCTGTTTTCACACATTACATCACATTTAAAAGTAAATTAATGTTTTGGCTAGGAATCCTGCTTTAAGCAGAACCTTTTTTTCCCCTTTTGTCCGACTCTGCCCTTCCACAGCATTATTTCATTTTGTCTGTTGATTACGATTCTGCCAGAGAAGTCAGTGATGATTTGGTTCTAATGGATTGAATGTTTCTTGGATTTGCCACTCTAGAGCAAGCAGTAAAATAATGGACATCTTTGTGTTTTCTTTCCGCTGTTCCCTGTTTTTAAAATGTACCACTTTTTCACAGCAATTTGTACCTGCCACATCTATAGAAAAGTACATAACGTCACTTAGCTACAGTAAAGCATGAACTCTAACAAGCAGTATGCAGCATGGGCTTAATTATTTCTAGCTTTGCTTGATGTGATTATAATGATCATGTTGTAAAACAAATTAATAATCTGGAGCAATACTGAACATATGAATTTAATCACTGAATTCACACTTAACTTGACAACCCCTGGCAATATGATTGACTGGGTGGGCTTAAAGCACATTGTTGCAATCTCACATCGCAAGTACAGTTCCTTTCTGGCTTTGTGGAGTATTGTATGTCATTATGTCTTTTGAGCACAAGCAGGCTTATTTATTATTATTAAAATGCAAAGTGCTGTAACACGTAGCAGTCAATAAGAAGTTTTGTTATTGTTCTCTGGGCTCTAGTCTGATTATAGATGGCGTACAAAAACTATTTGTTGCTTATTGTATATCATTGCTCTTTGCACTGTCTGAAGATGTTTATGTCTGGACTCCATGAGTTGAAGGACGTTTGGATGACATTTTGGAACATTTGCCAAACATTTCTTTAACCAGAGAAAACACATTAATAATGGACCCATCCAATCGTACTTCTAGTTAATTTTTCACTTAAAGAGGTACTCCAGTGACATACCATAAAATATAGTAAATTATTCCACTTTTTTATTAGTCAACATTATGTATTCTTGTTTCAGCATCAGCAACAATTCCTATATCTATATTTTGCTGAAAATTGGTGTGTAGCCCCACACACCCAGTGATGTTTAACCTAGGCTATTTAGCTATGCAGAATTCTTCTCCTAGACTATTCTAGGAGAGCTGGTGTTATTTCTACTGACTTTGGAATGCACAGTAAACAAATGTTTGGCAGTGATGCACCTGCCAGATGTAAAGACGTTACTACCTGTGATAAATTTGAGAATCTAAACAAGGGCGAGGAAAGAATTTACAATGGGCAAACACTGGCTAAAACCTTTATAAAGTAATATTGTAAACAAAATAGGTTATTCTACTTATTACATTGTAATTAGTACCTTTCTTCTTTAAGCTTGGATTCTGGGCAAAATTTCCTCCCACAATCCACGCTGAGAGTAGAATGTGGAATTGAGTTAACATTAGATTGTGAGGCCATTTGAGGGACAGCTCATAAATGAGAAGGCAAAATCTTAGAATTGGACCACACTGCACTTCTGAAGGTGCGCGCACACACACACACACACACACACACACACACACACATACACACACACACACACACACGCACGCACGCACGCACGCACGCACGCACGCACACACACACACACACACACACACACACGCAGAATTATTGTTGCTCACAGGGATCCGGACTCCGGGAGACAACTGGGATGCCTGTTCATGCAAGATGTAAAGCTGCAATCTTCCACCATACACACTGGGTACTATTTTGAGAAATGTCTTTTCATGTTTAATTAACTTACTACACCACAAGTTACTCTAGTGAAGTCACCTGAAAACTCCATAAGCAGTAAATAAGAAGTAAACAAGCGCCACAGTGTTGCTAGATAAACATGTATTTAGTATTTCACATACTTAGAGATCCATTAAAAATGTTTGTAATTGTTTAGATGGGGAGACAAATGCAGGCAATGGCCTGCTTCTTACTCGTGGTGTACTGACATCTGTACCTGGCTAAATGGGCCTTTATCAGTGCAATACATGAATCACTGTGTCTTTATGGGTAGGACTTGAGAAAAGGGGGATTTGCAGAGCTTCCCTGCATAAGTCATAGAGAACCGGAACCATTAGGACCCATTAACAGTGGGTAAACTCAATGGTAAAAACAGGAACAAACCGCAATGGAATGCAAAAGTTGCACTGCACATTATGCAGAACAACACAGCGAAGCATACAGTCAATGAAAAGTATGCTTCAATGTCACTGTTAATGCACGTGTCATGCGGTAACAAACTCCATGCAGTTCTTTGGGATGTCGCACTCCATTAGATCGCATTGCATCGGATGCACTGTGAATGCTGCATAGGTTTAACATCGCAGTGTGACTTTCTGTGTTACAAGGCGTCTATTACATCACACCACAATGCCCCACTGCAAATGGGGTCTTAGGATTTTGTAAGTGACTAAAAGGAACGTAAAAGCTGCCTCATTAAAATGCTATGTGAAAAATATAAATTTGTCTCCTTAAAACAAGGTATTTACAATTATTTAGCTTTATGCCTGCAAGAAAGAACTCCCATGATACTTTACTTCTGCTCAGTGAGTAATATACGAACCATGCCTTTATTTTTCTGGAAAGCCGAACACACATCCAGAAATGTAGGCTTACAGTGTGCCTGCATGTGACTGGCTTTTCACTACTTACTGAGACAAAGTGAGACAAAGTGATGCACCATGAAGGGTATCCTTGCTCACAGTAAGCTGAATAATTGGCAATACATTCTGATTTAAGAAGGCACATTTACATTTAGGATATCACCTGAAGTAGTGAGTGAGATACCTTATTGTAACTTCACCTCTACCCTGGACAGTCCTATAATCTTCTTTAAAAATTGGGTGAACTGGGGCTTGTATATTGAAGCTGAATATGAAAAGCAGCAGTGAAATTACAAGCAATTTACAATTTTTCTGATTTCTAATTTTCCGTTTACCGATTTTCCACTTTTTTAGTCTTTCTGATTTTCACGGAGCATTTTATTAGTAATTTTTGCATCAGAGAATGCAAAACGTGAAAAAAAAATTGGAAAAACGAAAATCAATCTTGTGATTGGTTTAAAATTATAATTTTGCAGAAAAATTCTGCATTCTCTGATTGGTCCAATGCTTCTGAGTTTTGTGATTGGGCTAAAATTACCGCATCGCGGTAAATCAGATTCCCATGGAATTTTTCCGTTTTCTAATTCCGTTTTCCGATTTCCGAATTCCTCTCTGAATTCCAATCGGAAATACTGAAATTTCAATTCTGCGGAATCGAAATGAGCATCCCTAAATATTATAAATAGATTTTAACAGATTTCTTAAAGAGAATCTGTACTCTAAAATTCTTACAATAAAAAGCATACCATTCTATTCATTATGTTCTCCTGTGCCCCTCTGTGCTGTTTCCGCCACTCCCTGCTGCAATCCTGGCTTGCAATTGCCAGTTTTAGGCAGTGTTTACAAACAAAAGACATGGCTGCTAACCAGAGTGTGATAGGCTGAGAACAGCTCAGTCTGTGACTCATACAGAGCCTTCAGGGTGTGTGGAGAGGGTGTGTATAGCTTCTATCTTATCACAAGCAGACCAGCACATTGCTGCCTGAGTTCCTGAGCCCGACAAAGCCGTCAGAGGAAAGAAGATTAGATTATATAGCAGAGATAATACAGCCACTGTGCAACTAGGAAAGGCTGCAGTAAGACAGACCACAATAGAACAGGTATAGGAACTTATAGAATTGAAGAAATAAGGCTGAAAATTTTGTTACAGAGTGTCTTTAACACCAAAAAATGCTTGGCTGACAAATATTTTTTTTTCTGTGTAAAATAAAAATAAGTATAGCCATTTACTGGAAAAGTTTGTATACAAAAATATTACACCTGAGCAAACATAAAAAAAAATATTAAAAACTATTTGTGTTTATTTTATATATGTGCATCTTTAGTTTTATATGCGTAACCTATCATCGTTGTACTTTGGATTTGAGCTGAAAATATCAGACACTTGGGAGAACTAATGTGCTGAAATTGCTCACACTGCCAAATGGGCAGTAAGTGCCAAAGTAATCCCAGTACTAAACAAAATAGCCCCGAGGCAAAGCTGAAATGGAATTAATGCATGGAACCAGTTTTGTTTACTGTGCTGTAGTTAGTACTTCAATAGATAGCTATTACAGTAAATAATGCATACCATTTGTTCTCAGGACAAACAGGCAGACTGATAAATGGGCATACGGGCAGGCGGACAGGTACCTGTCCTGTATCTTCACATATTATCATCTAGCTTATATTATTCAACAATTTTTACTGTGAATACGGAAAAGCATTAGATGTTGACAAGTGTATTGCTTAATATAGGCTGCCTGTTCAGTGGCATAGCAATAAGTGATGCAGAGGTTGCAACTGCACCAGGCCCACTGAACTACAGCGGCCAATAAGGGACCCTCCTTTCAGGGGTGTAACTAGAAATCACTGGCCCTCCCTGCAAAACTTTTGATGCCCCCCCCTCTATTTTTCTGTACAGGTGAACCAATGTTAATCAATTGGCTAGATGCAGGCGACAGTGAAACACTGCACGCATTTTCTCTATCAATTACATTAGCTTCTGTGATAAAGCGTGCATGTTTTCACATGTACAGACACACACGGTGTGCAGAAAACGCATACAGAAAAGCGCACCCAGGAAACTGACAGACAAGTGTGCTCCCAGCCACAGCTTAGTTACTGTACTCACTCTGTCCACCTCTGATGGAGAAGAACTGGCTCTGCGCACTCCTCCAGCATCACTACAGTACACAGCACTTGGGGAGAGGGTGGAGAGGCTGGGGGCAGGGCATTGCACACAAGACCCTGGTGCACACTCAATAGGGACTGTCTACAAATCTTTGTCAACAAAACTTTGTATGATTCCTTATCAGTGGCTGAGCAGATGCAGTCATTACAACTCTTGTGCAGAGAGCAGAAAGTTTTTATCACCTCTGTGCCCTTAGTTGTCAGTGTCTCAGGACAGGGAAAAGAAAATTCTACTCCTACAGGCCCTCTGTGGCTTCTGGGCCCCCCTGCAGCTGCATCCCTTGCAGGGTCTATTGTTACGCCCCTTCCTCCTTTAACTGCATTGCACTAGCTCTTCATTGGTACTATGATGGTTATGGCCATTACTATATATACTTATTACTTTATAATGGTAATCATTAACAAACTGTTGATCTTCCCAGCTTAAACCCCTCTGACACTGCAGATTGTGGTGCTCCATATCAATTGCTATGGGAGTGGCCAAATGTACAACTTGCACTGGTGCCCTTAGCTATGCCATTACATCTGTTCTAATGTGTTTTCTCATTATGGTAAAAAGCAAAGGTCAAGTTGTTTTGGAATGCAACTTATATTATCTTGTCACTGGCTGTCTGCTGGTGGTCAGGGTGGATTCAAGGACTTGCGTGCTTTTCAGTCAGCTTTTCACTGGACAACGAGTTGAAGTGCTAACTTGTGAATATGATATGCATTGCTTTTGTTTGCTTTAGACATCTAGAGTTAGGGTAAATTAAAGATCCTCTTTGGCGCTGTTTGAGCAGGAGATTTCATTGTACCTACTGAATTAAATGTATTTTAGGAAAAATAATTCTTATTAGTATGCCATTTTTAGCAGTTATATATACAATAGTGAGGTGAACTCTCCCATTTTCATTCATCATCTCTATGTATGAGTCAAGTATAGAGATGGCCCGAACGGTTCGCCGGCGAACGGTTACCAGCGAACTTCCGGGGGTTCATGATCACAGAGAACCGCGAACTTTACCGGAAGTTCGGTTCGCCCCATAATGCACCATTAGGGTCAACTTTAACCCTCTACATCCCAGTCAGCAGGCACATTGTAGCCAATCAGGCTACACTCCCTCCTGGAGCCACTCCCCCCTTATAAAAGGCAGGCATCGCTGGCCATTTTACTCACTCGTGTGCCTGCAGTAAATAGAGAAGGGACAGCTGCTGGTGCTGCAGACTCTCATAGGGAAAGTTTAGTTAGGCTCTTGTAGGCTTCTTAGCTATCTCCTTGCTGATTCTTATTGCTAAAATAGCACCCCACAACAGCTCTTTTGAGAGCTAATCTTGTTCTTGTGATCTGTTTTTTTTCTGTGTGTCCCACTGACACTTGCGTTGAATAGACAGCCTTGATAATGTATACTGTGTGTGCCACTGCCAGGCCCAGCACATTCAGTGACTACCTGTGCGTGTGACAGGTGCACATTGTAATACCCAGTACTGCATATACCTACCTACCTGTTGTTCACAGTGCACCCACCTACCTACGTGAGTTGAGCGCATGCAGTGTCACTGTGCCTGTCCGCTACCTGTCTGTGTGTGACAGGTGCACATTGTAATACCCATCACTGCATATACCTACCTACCTGTTGTTCACAGTACACCCACCTACCTACATGAGTTGAGCGCACACAGTGTCATTGTGCCTGTCCACTACCTATCTGTGCGTGACAGGTGCACATTGTAATACCCATCACTGCATATACCTACCTACCTGTTGTTTACCATGCACCCACCTACTTACGTGAGTTGAGCGCACGCAGTGTCACTGTGCCTGTCCGCTACCTGTCTGTATGTGACAGGTGCACATTGTAATACCAATCACTGCATATACCTACCTGTTGTGTTCAGTGCACCCACCTCATCACTGCATATACCTACCTGTTGTTCACTTCAGTGCACCCACCTACCTACGTGAGTGCACGCAGTGTCACTGTGCCTGTCCGCTACCTGTGTGTGTGTGACAGGTGCACATTGTAATACCCATTACTGCATATACCTACCTGTTGTTCACAGTTCACCCACCTAACTACGTGAGCTGAGCGTACGCAGTGTCACTGTGCCTGTCCTGGACCTGTGTGTTTGTGACAGGTGCACATTGTAATACCCATCACTGCATATACCTACCTCTTGTGTTCAGTGCACCCACCTCATCACTGCATATAACTACCTTTGTGTTCAGTGCACCCACCTACCTACGTGAGTGCACGCAGTGCGATATACCACTCCGTGCATACCTGTTAACTGCACCTGTGTTACTGCACATTGTATTAGTCAAGTCAGTGCATACCTTTCACTTCATCCCCCCTGATATGGACACAACGGACAAAACAGGTAGAGGCAGAGGTACAGGCAGACCCAGAGGAAGGCCACCCAGCAGGTCTGCGCAAGGTCATGTTGATGTGATTTCGTGTGGCCCTGGCCCAAAGCAGAGTGCTCAGAAGAAGGCACGTCCCATCAACTCCCAAGATTGTCAGGACGTGGTTGACTATTTAACACAGAACACCTCATCTTCCGCAGCCACTAGTGCTACTACAAGCACCACATCCGCTGCATTTGACACTTCACAGGAGTTAATTGGTGGGGAATTCATTGATTCACATACATTATTGTTACAACCAGATGAAGGCGCTAAGCAAGTTACACCACCTCATATGTCTGAGTTAGGCGGCGACACTATGGACGTAACGTGTGAGGAGGAGGATGATGAAGTACCTGCTGTTGGTGCATTTTTGGAGGTGTCTGAGGCAAGCAAAGCTAGCTGGGCAGGATGATTATGATGATATGGATCCCACATGGGTTCCTAAGAGACAAGATGACCAAGGGGACAGTTCAGAGGGGTGTCAGAGAGGAGTAGGAGGAGACGAGTTCCTGAAAGAAGCAGGGGGAGCTCGTCGTCAGAAACAGCTGGTGGCAGTGTCCGGAGCCATGTATCACCACCTATGTACAGCCAGCCAACATGCCCTTCAATGCCAGCTGCTGATGCTACCATAGGGGGGCTCAGCGGTTTGGAAAATTTTTAATGTGTCTGCCTCAGATCGGAGCAATGCCATCTGTTCTCTCTGCCTCCAAAAATTGAGCCGTGGAAAGGCCAACACTCACGTAGGGACAAGTGCCTTACGAAAGGCACATGGAGAAAAGGCACAAACTACAATGGGAAGAGCACCTGAGCAAAAGCAGCACACAAAAGAAAAGCCACCCTCCTTCTCCTCTTCCACCTTCAGGTGCAGCATCTTCAGCCGCTTTCTCCCTTGCACCTTCACAGCCACCCTCCTCCACACCGCCTCTGCCCTTGAGCGGTTCCTGCTCCTCTGCCCACAGCAGCCAGGTGTGCGTGAAGGAAATCTTTGAGCGGAAGAAGCAAATTTCTGCCAGTCACTCCTTTGCCCAGTGTCTGACAGCTGGCGTGGTGGAACTGTTAGCTTGCCAGCTGTTACCATACAAGCTGGTGGACTCTGAGGCCTTCCGTAAATTTGTGGCCATTGGGACACCGCAGTGGAAGATACCAGGCAGCAATTATTTCTTTAATAAGGTGATACCCAAACTGTACCGTGAAGTTGAGAGGCAAGTGGTGTCATCTCTGGCACACAGCGTTGGGTCAAGGGTCCACCTGACCATGGATGCCTGGTCTGCCAAGCATGGTCAGGGCAGGTACATAACTTACACAGCCCATTGGGTCAACCTGGTGACCGATGGCAAGCAGGGAGTACGTGGCTGTGCAGTGGACCAACTTGTGACTCCTCCACGGCTTGCAGGCAGGCCTCCTACCACCTCCTCTCCTCCTGCTACAGCCTCTTCGCTGTCATCCTCCTCCTTGGTTGAGTGGCAGTTTAACTCTACTGGTGCTGTGATCTCCTCTCCAGCTGCACAGCCCCATCTCCCCAGGGCCTATGCTGCATGCCAGGTACGATGGTGTCACGCCATCTTAGACATGTCTTGCCTCAAACCGGAGAGTCACACTGGAGCAGCTCTCCTGGCTGCTCTTAACAAACAGGTGGATCAGTGGCTGACACTGCACCAGCTGGAGATCGGCAATGCGGTGTGTGACAACGGCAGCAATCTCCTTTCCGCATTGAATTTGGAAAAGCTGACACATGTACCCTTCATGGCACATGTCCATGTGCTCAATCTAGTCATTCAAAGATTTGTGTCAAAGTACCCAGGCTTAGAGGACGTCCTGAAGAAGGCCAGGAAGTTGTGTGGGCATTTCAGGCGGTCTTACACGGCCATGGCATGCTTTGCAGACATTCAGCGAAGAAACAACTTGCCGGTGAGACGCTTGATATGTGATAGCCCGACTCACTGGAATTCGACCCTGGTCATGTTCTCTCGCCTGCTAGAACAGGAGAAAGCCATCACCCAGTACCTCTACAATTACAGTAAAAGGACACAATCTGGGGAGATGGGGATGTTCTGGCCCAACAACTGGACACTGATGCGAAATGCATGCAGGCTCATGCGGCCATTGGAGGAGGTGACCAACCTGGTGAGTCGCAGTGAAGGCACCATCAGCGACTTGATCCCGTACGCTTACTTCCTGGAGCGTGCTGTGCGTAGAGTGGTGGATCAAGCTGTGGAGGAGCATGAACTGGAACAGTTACGGCAGGAACAGTTGTGGGAGCAATTTTTATCAGAATCAGATGTTTCCTCAACACCTGCGGCAGCACAGAGGGGGGAGGAGGAGGAAGAGTCGTGTGGGGAAGAGGAGTCAGACTCGGATGATGAGGAACGTGTTTCTTTGGAGGAGGAGGAGGTAAGTCACTCCCCACACAGCACCTCTGCCCACAGGCCGCTTGACTGCCTTCTCCGCCACCACCAACAGGGTCCAGGACTCCAGGCAGATTCCTGAATTTTTAAGGCCGCTGCTAGCAGCGGCCGATATGATAGTTTTTCTGGTGTGTGTACATGCCTGCCTAATTGTTCTGGCTGCAATGCAGCTGCAACAACAAAACAAAAGGCATGTACATGTGCCCATTCCCCTTTGTGATCATTACCTTGCCCCGGTGATGGGGCTTGCGTATCACAATGAAGCAATGACCGCCGGCTATATGAGGGTTTCGAGGGGGTGGAACACCAAAGATAATAAGGTCATTGCTTCATTGTAGACAGACCAAATTTAATCAGCTGGAAAGTCACTGTTGTTCTATCATTGAGCTACCACAGCCCGGCGACCATATGGGCTTGAAAACCACCACGGCCTGCACTCTGGCCATGGTGCGCACCAGTCCAGCACGGCCGTCACTACACAACTGTTTGGGGTTCATTACACAGTGAGTTTGGTGCATCAGTGTGAAGCAGTATTCTAATTACACTCCCTGATTGATATGTACAAATGCAAGATGTTTTAAAGCACTTTAGGCCTGCAATTTAGCATTCAATGTGATTTCTGCCCTTAAAATGCTGCTTTGCATCCAATCCAGATTTTTCCCCGGGACTTTTGGTGTGTATCCCACTTTGCCATGCCCCCCTCCAGGTGTTAGACCCCTTGAAACATCTTTTCCATCACTTTTGTGGCCAGCAATGCATAAATGTTTCTAGTTTTTAAAGTTCGCCTCCCTATTGAAGTATATTGCGCTTCGCGAAAGTTTGGAGGTTCGCGAAAAATCGGAGGTTCGGGCCATCTCTAGTCAAGTACTTACTGTTTTTTATCATGGCATGTGGTAGTTCAAATTTAACCTTCCATAGATGGGTTTATCTCATTAAAGGGCATATTTCCTAACCAGTGGTAAAATAGCCATGTTCAGGCAGAACACAGCAATTTAATTGGTACGTACACTACTGATGTAGTGCACACTGTACAATAAGGGTGACCTGCAGTACCTTGCCAAGAAACGCAGAGCTAGTGTAATGCACACCACGCAAATAGCTATGTCACCATTGTCTAGGTAACATGGGTTACACTAATTGTGCGGTGTGTTCCACATCAGTGTTGTGTATGAACCAGTAAAATTTCCAGGCGCTACTTACCACTGGTTAATGAATGTATGCCTAAAAGTGATGAATGAGGAGACAATTACCATTAAAAAGGGACGATAGTCAAATGTTTACAATTAAATTCCACCAAATTTGCCACTCCAGGGGTACTTACATGAGGAAAACCTATAATTTTCAATAAAGTTCCAAAAAGGATTATTAGCCTTACCTTCACTTTGCTCTAGTGGTTTGTCAGTCACTTTGCCATTTGCTAATGCTATAGTAAACTCTCAAATTGCTGTTATATTAATGATTACTAAATCACTGGGGATAGACTTTAGTGAAAACAGCAGAGGGTTTCTGTGTGCAAATTTCATTGATTGTAAAAAGAAGAGAGTGAATTTTTCTCACTGAGGAGTTTTGTGAATGACCTGAATAAAGAATACTCATTCAATGACAGCACCCAGCTCTTCTGCACTGTTATCTGGGGGGATATTACTTTGCGATAAAAGTAGGTAGGAGAACTATATGAGTAGCTAAAAGTAGTTTTTTGTTATCTAATGCCACATTGTCATTTTGCTCTGCTTTTATTGGCATGTCCTAATGATGATCCCTCAAAGCAGCCATCTTAATAAATGGGTACTACATATTACCTTCATTTTGTGTTTATTTTGATTCACCAGAAAATGGTTTTGCGCCATGTATGCTTATGTTCACTTAAAATAAGTTTGTGGTTACAACAATTTCACATGCATTCATACCTTCAATAACATGTCTGAGAATGAGACATCATGGGAGACATATGAACCAATCTGCTACAAGAGCTGCTCAATACATACATAGTCATGTTACCAAAAGCTGATTGATATCACTTGTTGCCTGGCATCACACTTTAACAACAGAATACTGACACAGGGACTGCTCAATAGCAGTACATCAAAGTAAAACAGAATGTCATCTTTAGTCTCACCCCAGTAGTGGTGATGCTTCAGTCATGCAGACAAAATATGAAAGAAGTAGCATCACTTGCTTTTTCTATGTATTTTAACAGACTTCTCTCACCATTAAGCAACTGCAGTCTGTTTGAATTGTCAGCAGTCAGAAATTAATGGGGCTGGAGGGGAGCTGTTGATTCTATGTGAATGCTCAGTGACTGAACAGGAGAAAGGACAAGAAGTGACTGGCAGATTAGGACACTGTGATTCTCCACAGAAATGATGGTAGGTAATGTTCTGAAGTCGTGGTAAGCATAACAAATATAATAACCTTACAACATAAAGGTATCAACAGTATGGTGTTACATATTTAGTTATTATCATGGCTATATTACCACTATCTACCTGGTATAATAAACTCAAAATACAGTATGTTACATTTCATTCAGTAATGACTCAAAATATGGAAATTAATGTTGCATTTTTCTAAATGAAAAGTAATAATAATAATAATAATAATAATAGTATGTCCAGAGAACCCAGGAAATGGAATACTACTTCTAAAACCACCTCAAAGAAGGATTCAACCCAACAATCCGTGGTAAAGTTCCTGCAACTCTCCCCGGCGGACCAACCTAAGATGGCGTACACTCCCGCTGCGCGAGCCACGAAGGGGAAAGATACCTCAAGCGAAGCCACGAGATATGGGACTATCTTCATAGTTTGCCCACCAAAAATGATCTTACAGAACTGGTTGAACGGATTACTGTTAGTACGAGAGCTGAGCTACAGACCTTAAATGAGACAATCTCCGACAATAGCACCCCCATCTCAGCCGTGTAGGTCGACCTGACAGCGATCCGAGCTGACTTGGCTACTCTGCAGAAGGCGCATAAATCCCAAACCACGGTCAACGTTGCACTAAGATCAGGTATGGAGGACCTCCAAAACCGCAGCCGTAGGTATAATATTCGGCTGAGAGGCCTACCAGAGACAGTCAGCTCGGAACATCTTACCGAGACAGTTTTGAAAATCTTTAATGGCCTACTTGGGAACCCTGATGACACCATTATAAAGATGGATCGGATCCATCGGGCGCTGCGGGCTAAACCCTCCGATGACGACCCGCCTAGAGATGTAGTGTGCAGGATACATCATTTTTATCTAAAGGAAAATATTATGAAAGTGGCATGGCAAAGGCCCGAGATCTTACATGAAGGCAACCAGATCAGCCTCTATCAGGACCTGGCACCAAGCACCCTGGCTCAACGCAGAGCCCTCCAGCCTTTAATTAAAGAGCTACAGGATCAAGGCACCACTTACAAATGGGGCTACCCCTTTCAAATGATTATTACCCTGAGAGGCAAGTCTTTTGTTCTCCACACGCCGGCGGATCTACCGGAGCTATATAAAGTCTTGGATATCCCAGAGGTTGAAGTCCCGGACTGGCAGCCTGAACAGCTTTTCCTGGGCCAACCTCAACGCACCCGCCGGCAACGGTCAGCAAAAAAACCAACAGAGTGGTCAGATCTGAGAATATGAAGTATTCTCCAGATAAGGGACCTGTTAGCTTTAGTTACTGATGGGTTGTTGGGGTCTTAGTTAGGTGGGGTGGAGGTCTAACGCTAATTTTGGGTCGAGGGACGCCATACATATTCACGATGGCTCGCATGCATGTTTAAAATATGGGGCATAAATAGCACTACATCTTTCAACTTTTGATTAACTGGCTTTCACCGGCCAAAAAGAGACCTGGTGATCCCGCGCAACTTAGAAGTTTTAACAAGATAGATGCCGAATGCTTTACGTCTATAGGGGAAATTTTGATGGAGGTGGCCACCTAACACCTCATGGCACGAAGGGACACACCTCTTTCTCACAGCTACAGCTCAACGCAGCTCCAGTTGAAAGATGTTCCATGAGCAGACCTAATATTTTCCCTCTTTAAGCATATATGTGATGTTTATATGGATGAGGAGTTAACATATCTGTCTACCGTTTAGAGTTGTATTATTTGCCTTGTTTATAATTTAAGTACTCCATGGATGGTTGCTATCTTCCTACTCTAGGACGGAAGTGGCATTCTCACAGATATATGCAGGATCTTCCTATCCCCTATAATCCACCAGGATCCCTCCGGCTTAATCACAACCATTAGCTGTACATTTACTTTAATTTGATTAGACCAGAGGAATCGTGGGCCACCAGTTCTCTTCCGCAACCAGTCATTGTAGGGGGACAGAGGTCAGAACATGGAAAGCACTCACCCACATTGCTACTTGATCATAGGGATGCAAGGGAAAAGTGGTAGTCCCCTTTTACTACTAAGCAGATGGATTAAGTTCACCCACGCCATAACGCTGCTTACAAGAAGCAGTTATAGGTTACTAGCAGCTTAACTATCACAACTCCACTCAGACCGGCCCTTAACCCATTATTATTGCTACGGTGATGCCCATCTGGCCCTTTTCTGCCACCCCATAAATTTTTTGGACTCACATGCCACTATAAGTTGACTCCCCTTCTCTGTAACGGGCGAATAACGATTTATATGCTCCTCCTAATGAAGTTCTCCCTCCGCTCAAGATTAAAAGGTATTAATCCTTGTGTTATGCCCTTAGGTTTCGAAGGGTAATAATCTTACTAGTTTAATACTACTTTTGGGTTTGTTAGGTTTAGTCCTCTGCATAAGTTCTTAAGAATTTACGCCAAGTGAGGTGTGGATGTCTGGGACCTGGTCGACATGACAGTTCCATTCCCACATAGGTCAGTCCTTGTGACTGTTATTCACATAGTGATGCTTATCTGCTTCTTTAAAGTTTTATATATAGTTCCCCTGTTTAGTTTCACACCATCCCCCCAGTCTCAAGAGGTTGTTATGATGCCATTCACTGATATACAGTACAGATGGCACAGATGAAAATTGTCTCAATCAATCTCAACGGATTGAATATTCCAGAAAAAAGGACAGCCCTCCTACATGATATGCAAAAACAAAAAGCAGATATCGTCCTGATACAGGAAACACACTTCAAGGGACAGAACTCACCAAAACTTATTAACAAACAGTTCCAAATGCTCTTCACTAGTAACTCTCCAGACTCTAAGTCAAAAGGGGTTGCTATCCTGCTGAACAAAATCTTGCTGATTACAGACATAGAGACCAAACATGACGACCAGGGCAGATTTCTTCTCCTAAAATGCTCCATTAATCATCAAAGATACACTATTTGTTCAGTGTATGCCCCTAATCTGAATCAGGTGCCTTTTTTTCTGAAATTCTTAGATACACTAGATCAATTCAGGGAAGGCAGCGTGGCACTGGGGGGTGACCTAAATGTGGTATTGAATCCCAAAATTGACAGTTCTCATGGTAAATCTTCTATTCCTTTCATCAGCTGAAAAGATTACGCAAAGCCCTCCAAGACAGACAGGTTGATGTGTGGAGATTTTTGAATCCTACTGTTAAGGACTTCACATTCTTCTCAGCACTGCACTCAGTTTATACGAGAATAGATTACATTCTGATCTCTCATAATCTTCTCTCGGACACATGTAAAGCTGACATCGGTATAATCTCTTACTCAGATCATGTGCCTGTCTCTATAGAGCGCTTCTGTAACCATAAGAAACATTGCCCCTTCAACTGGAAGCTAAATAACTCCATGCTGTCGGACTTGGAGACTAACGAGGCTATCAACCATGAACTGGAAATATATTTTCAACTTAATTCCACACCCGATGTTCCCTGTCCGACAGTGTGGAAGGCTCACAAATGTGCCATGAGAGGGCACCTGATTCAGATTGGAGCAAGGAGGAAAAGGCAAAATGAGAAGGAACTTGCTGACCTTACCTCTGGCTCTGAGATATATGTGTTGGAACAACGTCATAAACAGGCTCAGATGGCACAGGATCTCCTAAGGCTTAAAGAAGCCAGAGAATCTGTACAGAAGAAAATGAGTAATAAGTCTCTAAAAGCCATCCATAGATGTCAAAACGCTTTTTATATGGGAGGGAACAGATCAGGTAAATTACTAGCGAGAGCCTTACGCTCTCAACAACAAAGGAATTATATTCCCCAGATTATTGACGCCAGATCACACAAACACATACATAACGAGTCTATTGCTCGATCATTTAGTGACTTTTATTCTAAACTGTATAATCTGTTGGGGGACTCTGGAACAGATAGAGTGCTAAAATTCGGCGACAAAATGATTCAATACCTAACAAAAGCTGATATACCAAAATTATCAACAGACATGATGACAGAACTGGAATCTCCTATAACAGAAGATGAGGTAGCGCAGGTGATTTCTCAGATTAAACCTGAGAAGGCTCCAGGGCCAGATGGCTTCCCTATCGAATATTACAAAACATTCAAAAACATCCTGGTTCCCCAAATGTGCAAGGCTTTTAACAAGATAGCAGATCCTGATAATCTAGAAGCATTCCCCCCAGGCATTAGAGTCCCATATATCGGTCATTCTTAAAGCTAATAAAGACCTTGCATCCTGCGCTAGTTACAGGCCCATTTCATTGTTAAATTTTGATCTTAAAATTTTATCAAAAATCCTTGCCAACAGACTGTCGGCTCATATGCAGCATTTAATACACTGGGGCCAAGTGGGATTTATCTCTGGGAGAGACGGGAGGGATACCACCATTAAGACCATAGATGCAATCCACTCTGCTCGGTCAGACAACATACCACTAATGCTACTCTCTACTGATGCCGAAAAGGCCTTTGACTGAGTGGACTGGACATGGCTGATGTCAGTACTTAAAGCGGATCAGAGATGAAAACTAACTATAACAAGTAACTTGTCTATACATCTTATCTAAAGTTTAGATAGTTTACACAGCAAATCTAGCTGCATACAGCTTTAATAGAATAAGAATATTTCTTCCTGTGATACAATGACAGCAGCCATGTTGTTTGTAAACATTACACAGAGGCAGGCTTATCTGCATCTTGAGCAAAAAACCTAATCCCCCCTCCTCCTTCCTCCTCCCCTCTGCCTCTGAAATCTCTGGCTCGTAATACCTCCCCCTCCTCCTGCCCAGACTGAGCTCCCATGAGCCCTTGCTACTGTCAGAGTGCCTTCGCTCTCTAAAAACCTGTGGGCATGGCTTATTTAGTTTATAGGGAATTAGAGCATTAAAACAAAAACAAAAATGTATTTGGCTTGAGGAATGCCCTATAAACAATAGGAAAGGAACACAATTATGCGATGAGTAAAAGTTCATCTCAGATACACTTTAAATATATTAATATGGGACTCAGAATGCTTACCTGTGTGAAAGCCTTATACTCCAACCCCTCTGCACGTATTAGAATCAATGGAACCCTGTCACCACTACTACAGATATCCAATGGTACACGCCAGGGATGTCCATTTTCCCCCCTAATTTTTGCACTGTCCCTGGAGCCTTTCATATGTGACGTTCGTAAGAACACTGATATTAGGGGTCTTAGCCGATGTGAACAACAGTTAAAAATAGCTGCTTACGCAGACGACCTGTTTACATTTATAACCCCGTCATCTCTCTTTCATCTCTTTATTAAAAGAATTCAGACAATTCTGCAAACTTTCCCTATTTAAAATTAACATAGACAAGTTTGAGGCCCTCAATATTAATCTCTCCAGAGAGCTCAAACTTAGCCAGAAATGTTCCCTTTAAATGGAATGAGCTATACATAACTTATTTGGGAACTAAAATCACACTTGCTATTAAGGATATATTCCACCAGAACTTCCCACCGCTGTTAGAAGCTCTGATAACGGACCTCAAGAAATGGGACAAACCACATTTCTCTTGGCTATGGCGAATAGCTATACTGAAAATTAATTTGATGCCCCGCCTTTTATACCTGTTCCAGGCTCTACTGATACAGATTCCAAATTCCTTCCTAAGGAAGACTCAGATGACATTTAATAGGTACATCTGGAGAAGTAAACCCCCTCGTATACAGAGAAAGACTCTTTTCAGGCTTAAACATGCAGGAGGCTTGGCACTACCTGACATGCAAAGTTATTATCATGCCGCAGTCCTCACTAAACTGGTTGATTGGCACAGACATGCAGACGCCAAACAATGGGTTCGTGTGGAGCAGTCTATGACATTGTACCCCCTGGTCAACCTGCCGTGGTCTTCACTTTTCAGCTACCCTGAAGAGAGATTGGTCTGGGTTAGATCTGGTTCACAACACCCTGAGAGTTCTCTCTAAGACACGCTCTGCATCTACCATGTCACCATGGCCGACACCATTGATACCTATTTTGGATAATCCAGCCTTCCCACCTGGCTGTGATCCAGGTTACCTAAAAAAACTGGAAAACCTTTGGTCCTACTAAAGCTTACGACATGTTCCACTTAAAAAAATGGTCCTCCCTATCTGAACTGAAAACTAGATTTAAAAATCCAAACCTAGACTGGTGGGGGTCGCTGCAAATTACACACTTCCTACAATCCACAAATCTATCTCCTTCCTCAATACGCTCCTCTACCGAATTCGAGAATATGTCTCAAGCCAGGGACCCCTTGAAAAAGACCCTCTCCTTGGTCTATGGGCTACTCTCCGAGCAAAGTGTGGATTCTCTGCCCTTTTTCACGGTCTGGGAATCAGATTTGGGGACCACCTTCACTACTGCCCAAAAGACTTCCATGTGTATTTATGCACATAAAACATCTTTGACAGCACGTATCCAGGAAATTAATTATAAAATTTTAGCACAATGGTATTATACTCCCACCAAACTAGCTAACATTTTTCCAGATAGGAACCCTAGGTCCCTGGTCTCGGTGACTAGATTCTAGTTAGGTAGTTGCAATAGACTTAACCACTTGCCGACCGCACGCTTATACCGTGCGTCGGCAAAGTGGCAGCTGCAGGACCAGCGACGCAGTACTGCGTCGCCGGCTGCAGCCTGATTAACGAGCGATCGCGCGGCTGTAGCCGCGCGATCGCTACGTCACACTCTTCGGCCCCCATGTGACTTCAGCCCGCCGGCCAATCAGCAGCGCCGGCGTGCTGTTAACATTCAATTTGCCCAATAGAATGAGTATAATACAGTTTGTTTACGTAACAAACTGTATTATACTGCCTGCCTCCCGCTGGTGGTCACACTTAGCGATCGACCACCAGCGAGGAGAGCAGGCACAGTAAGAGTGCACACACACACACATTAGGAGCCCCACAGACCCCCCGATCACCCGCAGCACCCATCAGACACCCCCCTGTACCCCCCTGCAGCACGCAGATCAGACCTAACCACCCCCCATATCACCCATCAATAAATCCCTGTCACCACCTGTCACTTCTATCCATCAGAGCAGACCCCCAACTACCCCTTAGGGGTATCTGATCACCCCCACACCTCCAGATCTCCCCCCGACCCCCCCCCCCCCCTCTGTATACTGAACCTATCTATCTCCCCTGCATCTGTCTATCTCCCCAGTGATCAGCTGCCAATCACCTATCAGTCACCTGTCAATCATCCCTTGTCACCACCTGTCACTGCCCCCCATTAGATCAGACCCCCAACTGCCCCTTAGGGGTATCTGATCACCCCCCACCCCTTCAGATCTCCCCCCCCCCCCCCCCGTATACTGCATCTATCTTCCCTGTAATTGCCCGCTGATCAGCTGTCAATCACCTATCCGTCACCTGTCAATCATCCCTTGTCACCACCTGCCACTGCCCCCCATCAGATCAGACCCCCAACTGCCCATTAGGGGCTTCTGATCACCCACCCACCCTTTCAGATCCCTCCGAGACACCCCCCCCCCCTGATCACATCAGCAGTCCATTGTTTACATCTGTTTTTCCCTGTAAACACCCACTTATCACCCGTCAATAACCCATCTATCACCACCTGTCACTCCTATCCATCAGATTAGACCCCCAACTACCCCTTAGGGGTATCTGATCACCCCCCACCCCTTCCGATCCTCCCCACACCGTCCTAGTTCATTGATTGCGTATATTCTCCCCCCTGCCATTGTGTATCTTATCTCCTGTCTGTAAGGCTTGATTGTGCTTTGTTTGGCTACAATTGTCTCAATTGCACTGTGATTGGCATCGATTGTCGTGTGATTGGCTTCGATTGTCACGTAATTGGGCTTCGATTGTCGCGTGATTGGCTTCAATTGTCCGTAATTGGTTTTGATTGTGCCAATTGCCCACTGATTGGCTGTTTTGCCCTGTGATTAGTATCGATTGTCGTGTGATTGGCTTCAATTGTCACGTAATTGGTTTTTGATTGTCACGTTATTGGATTCAATTGGTCCGTGATTGGCTTTGATTGCGCCGATTGCTGTAATTGTGTTGTAATTGTCTCGTGATTGTTTTTGATTATTTGTGATTGCTCTCTGATCCCCAACCCCCCCCCCCCCCCCCCCTCACCATCACCATCACTATCACTGTCCTAGTGATCTAAAAAAAATTTTAGTATCACTAGTGGTAACAAACAGTTAGGCCAGTTATCTAAGCAAAAGGGTTGTTAGTGTCAGTTAGTGCTCAGCCCACTGCACCACAGTCACTAATTAGCGTCATCACTGTCGCTAATCAGCATTGGTACTATATAGTATCTGTAAGTGATTATTAGTGATCACAGTCAGATCTATATTAGGGTCTCTAGGATCCACAAAAAAACGCAGTGTTTGCCCGATCAGACCTGATCGTTCGCCTGCACTGCGTTCAGCCCGCCCCACCGCAGTGACAGAAATTTCTTTTTTCTGATCACTGCAAAAAACACTGTACACAAGCTGTGGCACTGTAAACATCAGTTTTGATTTTTTTTATCTAAACTCAGTGACCACAGCTTTCTACCTCTCAAGTACTCCCTTTCGCTAGGTAGGTGCTCTTTTCCTGGGTAGTCTCAGAGGAATACCTCCTAAATTTAGCAGGCCACCATGGCAAAAAAGAGGTTTTCCAATGAAGACATCTACAGGTACATGGACCAGTCGGATGAGGATGATTGGGTCGACTTATTCGACGAATCTTCGGGTTCAGAGTACGATCCTGTAGACAGCAGTGGCTCTCAGACCGATAGTTCCGATGACGAGGTTGAGGTCCCGGCTAGAGCCAGGCGTACCACACCCCATGTCACTGGACTGCAGGTGGCGGAAGATCAGTCTCAAGGGCAGCAGAGTGGCGCTGATCTGATTTTTCTTGGTGAGGCATGCACCAGCAGCGCAGCATCTCCTGGGCCTATCAACACCAGTACTTCCGCAGAAGACCCTGATGAAGTGGAAGTAGAAACTGGTTCGGTGGTACGTGAATTAAGATCCGATCCGCAGCCACCAAGTAGACGGGCCCGTACTCCCATTGGTTTTCCAGAGGTGCTGGCAAACCCTGATTGGCATTCCCCTGATCCCGCCGCACCCATACTGCCCCCTTTCACCGCCCAGTCTGGAGTCCAGGTGGAGACATTTGAACTAGGATCGGCCCTAGACTTTTTTGAACTGTTCCTCACCCAGGATCTCCTTGACTTAATTGTGGCTGAGACCAACCTATATGCCACACAATTTATAACCGCCCATCCGAAAAGCTGCCACGCCCAGCCTTTTCGGTGGAAACCACTCCAAGTTTCCGAACTTAAAATTTTTTTGGGCCTTCTCCTCAACATGGGTATTACTAAAAAAAATGTATTGCGCTCTTATTGGTCTACACGCCAAATACATAACATGCCCGTGTTCTCTGCTGCCATGTCCAGGACGCGATTTGAGATCATCCTGCGCTTCCTGCATTTCAATGACAACGACACCTGTCATGAAAGAGACCACCCAGCTTATGACCGGCTCCACAAAATTCGGCCCCTCATAGACCACCTGTCATCCACATTTGCAGATGCTTATACCCCTGAACAGAACATCTGTGTAGATGAGTCCCTCGTACATTTTACCGGGCGCCTTGGCATCAAACAGTACATCCCAAGCAAGCGCGCCCGGTATGGGGTGAAACTGTATAAGCTCTGTGATAGGGCCACAGGCTATACATCTCGTTTTAGGGTCTATGAGGGAAAAGACTCAAAATTGGAGCCGGTCGGATGTCCTGACTACCTGGGGAGCAGTGGAAAGATTGTGTGGGACTTGGTGTCACCCTTGTTCCAGAAGGGGTACCATCTTTATGTGGACAACTTTTACACAAGTGTGGCCCTCTTTCAGCACTTAAAGTTAGAAGGAATCCGATGCTGTGGCACCGTGCGGCCTAGTCGCCGGGGCTTCCCCCAACAGCTCGTTAACACCAGACTTCAACGGGGGGAGAGGGCCGCCTTGTGTACCGATGACTTGCTCTCGGTGAAATGGAAGGACAAGAGGGACGTTTACCTTCTGTCTACCATTCACACAGACACGACAGTACAAATTACACGGGCAACAGAGGTCATTGAAAAGCCCCTCGCCGTCCACAGCTATAATGCCAACATGGGAGGGGTGGACTTCAATGACCAGATGTTAGGGCCCTATTTAATTTCCCGGAAAACCAGACGCTGGTATAAGAAAGTGTCTGTGTATTTAATTCAATTGGCGATGTACAACAGCTTTGTTCTCTACAGTAAGGCTGGGAGAACTGGATCTTTCCTTCAATTCCAGGAAGACATTGTTTCGGCACTCCTCTATCCAGAAGGTGACAGAGCCCAACCCCCAAATGCAACTAGCCGGCTGCATGGAAGGCATTACGCCTACCCGATTCCCAGTACCCCAACTCAACGCAACCCCAGAAAAAGATGTCGTGTCTGCAGCAAGGCTGGAATAAGGCATGACACCCCCGTTTACTGTCCCCGCTGTCCTGACCAGCCTGGCCTATGCCTAGGGGAGTGTTATGAGAGGTACCATGAGAAGGCACACTTTTAGAACCTAGGGAACTACAGACACAGCAGTAGGCACACAAGGGTCTCTCAGTGCTATTTCACACTGGCGCGATGCGTTAGGGCAAATTGCCTAGCAAAAGTCACACTTTGCGGTCCCCCCCTACGCCGGAAGTGCTTGACTTAACGCTAGTGCATGCCTACGTTACTGCGTGGCTTCTGCGGCAATTTGGGTCGGCCCGGAAGTCATGTTAGTCTACGGCGACGCAGTTAATTACTAGGCCGAATGCTACTCTTGTGGTATTCCCTGAAGATCTATTTTGGGCGAGACGGTGCGGCGGGCTCGACCGACCGGATAGGCCAGTATGCAGTGTGAACCCAAACATCAGGTTTTGAGAGATCCAAATACACTGGCCTGCCAGAAACCTCTCCTTTCACTTGGGACAGAATGCATAATGTACTTCGCCACATATCTGTGCGATTTGCACTTTGCACATTGACCCATGGGGGAGGAGAAGTTTATCCTCAGCTCGCAGGTAAAAAAAAACAAAAAAAAAAAAAACAGGTAAGCAAAAAAGTTAATATTTGGTTACCAATGTTATTGTTTGGTTTGAACATATTTAATAAAGTTTAAAAAGTTAATGTTATTGAAGCGCTTTGCTGCTTGCTTGCTTTTTTTTTTTTTTTTTTTTTTTTTTTCTTCTCTCTTTTTTTCCAACCGACCAATCAGCTGCAGCACTGATGATGCATCCTGACAGAAGCATTGCGCTTCTGTCAGGTTACACAAAATCGGTGCATGCAGCGCTGTAGGACGAGATTTCTCCTCCACAGTAAAAAAGATACGTTTGCCGAGGCATATGGGCCAAGGTGTGGTGTTGGGGATTCATATGCTTTGGCAAGCACTTTGTATCAAAAAAGAACTCAAGCAATGATTTCTCCATTCACATCGATCAATGTGGATGAATAAATCAGGATTGCCTGGGCATACGAGCTGGTGGGTTTGGATTTTTGGGGTGGCAGCTCCTATGTCCAGGCGGACGCCTTCCCCTCCTTTTTGTTTTGTTTTTTTCGTTTTTCTTCTCTCTTTTTTCTATCCAGACCGACCGACCGACCGACCAATCAGCTGCAGCACTGATGGTGCATCCTGACAGAAGCATTGCGCTTCTGTCAGGTTACACAAAATCGGTGCATGCAGCGCTGTAGGACGAGATTTCTCCTCCACAGTAAAAAAGATACGTTTGCCGAGGCATATGGGCCAAGGTGTGGTGTTGGGGATTCATATGCTTTGGCAAGCACTTTGTATCAAAAAAGAACTCAAGCAATGATTTCTCCATTCACATCGATCAATGTGGATGAATAAATCAGGATTGCCTGGGCATACGAGCTGGTGGGTTTGGATTTTTGGGGTGGCAGCTCCTATGTCCAGGCGGACGCCTTCCCCTCCTTTTTGTTTTGTTTTTTTCGTTTTTCTTCTCTCTTTTTTCTATCCAGACCGACCGACCGACCGACCAATCAGCTGCAGCACTGATGGTGCATCCTGACAGAAGCATTGCGCTTCTGTCAGGTTACACAAAATCGGTGCATGCAGCGCTGTAGGACGAGATTTCTCCTCCACAGTAAAAAAGATACGTTTGCCGAGGCATATGGGCCAAGGTGTGGTGTTGGGGATTCATATGCTTTGGCAAGCACTTTGTATCAAAAAAGAACTCAAGCAATGATTTCTCCATTCACATCGATCAATGTGGATGAATAAATCAGGATTGCCTGGGCATACGAGCTGGTGGGTTTGGATTTTTGGGGTGGCAGCTCCTATGTCCAGGCGGACGCCTTCCCCTCCTTTTTGTTTTGTTTTTTTCGTTTTTCTTCTCTCTTTTTTCTATCCAGACCGACCGACCGACCGACCAATCAGCTGCAGCACTGATGGTGCATCCTGACAGAAGCATTGCGCTTCTGTCAGGTTACACAAAATCGGTGCATGCAGCGCTGTAGGACGAGATTTCTCCTCCACAGTAAAAAAGATACGTTTGCCGAGGCATATGGGCCAAGGTGTGGTGTTGGGGATTCATATGCTTTGGCAAGCACTTTGTATCAAAAAAGAACTCAAGCAATGATTTCTCCATTCACATCGATCAATGTGGATGAATAAATCAGGATTGCCTGGGCATACGAGCTGGTGGGTTTGGATTTTTGGGGTGGCAGCTCCTATGTCTCTCTTTCTTTTCTTTTTGTTTCACATTTTTTGGCAGATATTTGTTCATCCACATTGATCGATGCGAATGAAGGGATGTTTGCCATTCATTTTTCCTTTCAGCCCAGAATGCACTACCTGTATGCCCAATATAAGGAGTATAGCAGAAATACTGGCCATACATGTAATGATTGCAGAGGCCCTAAAATGCCAGGACAGACCCCACAAATGACCCCATTTTGGAAAGAGGACACCCCAAAGTATTCCGTGAGGTGCATGGTGAGTTCATAGAAGATTTTGTTTTTTGTCACAAGTTAGCATAAATTGTTGTTTTTTGTTTTTTTTCACAAAGTATCCTTTTCTGCTAACTTGTGACAAAAAAGAATTTTTTTTATAAACTCACCATGCCCCTCATGGAATACTTTGTGGTGTCTTATTTTTAAAATGGGGTCATTTGTGGGGTTTGTTAACTGTCCTGTCATGTGGGGGGGGGGGCTAAATTGTGAGCACCCCTGTAAAGCCCAAAGGTAGTCATTGCACGTTGGGCCCCTTAGCGCAGTTAGGCTGCAAAAAAGTGCCACACGTGCTATCGCCGTACCCGGGAGAAGTAGACCAATGTGTTTTGGGGTGTATTTTTACACATACCCATATTGGGTGGGAGAAATACCTCTGTAAATGACAATTTTTTGATTTCTTTACACACAATTGTCAATTTACAGAGATATTTCTCCCACCCAATATGGGTATGTGTAAAAATACACCCCAAAACACATAATACTACTTCTCCTGAGTACGGCGGTACCACATGTGTGGCACTTTTTTGCATCCTAACTGCGCTAAGGGGCCCAGAGTCCAATGAGTACCGTTAGCATTTCACAGGTCATTTTGAGAAATTTGGTTTCAAGACTACTCCTCACGGTTTAGGGCCCCTAAAATGCCAGGGCAGTATAGGAACCCCACAAATGACCCCATTTTAGAAAGAAGACACCCCAAGGTACTCAATTAGGAGTATGGTGAGTTCATAGAAGATTTTACTTTTTGTCACAAGTTAGCGGAAAATGATTGTTAATGGGTTTTTTTACCAAGTGTCATTTTCCGCTAACTTGTGACAAAAAATAAAATCTTCTATGAACTCACCATACTCCTAACGGAATACCTTGGGATGTCCTCTTTGTAAAATGGGGTCATTTGTGGGGTTCCTATACTGCTCTGGCATTTTAGGGGCCCTAAACCGTGAGGAGTAGTCTTGAAACCAAATTTCTCAAAATGACCTGTGAAATGGTAACGGTACTCATTGGACTCTGGGCCCCTTAGCGCAGTTAGGGTGCAAAAAAGTGCCACAAATGTGGTATCGCTGTACTCGGGAGAAGTAGTACAATGTGTTTTGGGGTGTATTTTTACACATACCCATATTGGGTGGGAGAAATATCTCTGTAAATGGACAATTGTGTGTAAAGAAATCAAAAAATTGTCATTTACAGAGATATTTCTCCCACCCAATATGGGTATGTGTAAAAATACACCCCAAAACACATTGTACTACTTCTCCCGAGTACGGCGATACCACATGTGTGGCCCTTTTTTGCACCCTAACTGCGCTAAGGGGCCCAGAGTCCAATGAGTACCTTTAGCATTTCACAGGTCATTTTGAAACATTTGGTTTCAAGACTACTCCTCACGGTTTAGGGCCCCTAAAATGCCAGAGCAGTATAGGAACCCCACAAATGACCCCATTTTAGAAAGAAGACACCCCAAGGTACTCAATTAGGAGTATGGTGAGTTCATAGAAGATTTTACTTTTTGTCACAAGTTAGCGGAAAATGATTGTTAATGGGTTTTTTTACCAAGTGTCATTTTCCGCTAACTTGTGACAAAAAATAAAATCTTCTATGAACTCACCATACTCCTAACGGAATACCTTGGGATGTCCTCTTTGTAAAATGGGGTCATTTGTGGGGTTCCTATACTGCTCTGGCATTTTAGGGGCCCTAAACCGTGAGGAGTAGTCTTGAAACCAAACTTCTCAAAATGACCTGTGAAATGCTAACGGTACTCATTGGACTCTGGGCCCCTTAGCGCAGTTAGGATGCAAAAAAGTGCCACACATGTGGTACCGCCGTACTCAGGAGAAGTAGTATTATGTGTTTTGGGGTGTATTTTTACACATACCCATATTGGGTGGGAGAAATATCTCTGTAAATTGACAATTGTGTGTAAAGAAATCAAAAAATTGTCATTTACAGAGGTATTTCTCCCACCCAATATGGGTATGTGTAAAAATACACCCCAAAACACATTGTACTACTTCTCCCGAGTACGGCGATACCACATGTGTGGCACTTTTTTGCACCCTAACTGCGCTAAGGGGCCCAGAGTCCAATGAGTACCTTTAGCATTTCACAGGTCATTTTGAAACATTTGGTTTCAAGACTACTCCTCACGGTTTAGGGCCCCTAAAATGCCAGAGCAGTATAGGAACCCCACAAATGACCCCATTTTACAAAGAGGACATCCCAAGGTATTCCGTTAGGAGTATGGTGAGTTCATAGAAGATTTTATTTTTTGTCACAAGTTAGCGGAAAATGACACTTGGTAAAAAAAAACAATAACAATCATTTTCCGCTAACTTGTGACAAAAAGTAAAATCTTCTATGAACTCACCATACTCCTAATTGAGTACCTTGGGGTGTCTTCTTTCTAAAATGGGGTCATTTGTGGGGTTCCTATACTGCCCTGGCATTTTAGGGGCCCTAAACCGTGAGGAGTAGTCTTGAAACCAAATTTCTCAAAATGACCTGTGAAATGCTAACGGTACTCATTGGACTCTGGGCCCCTTAGCGCAGTTAGGATGCAAAAAAGTGCCACACATGTGGTACCGCCGTACTCAGGAGAAGTAGTATTATGTGTTTTGGGGTGTATTTTTACACATACCCATATTGGGTGGGAGAAATATCTCTGTAAATTGACAATTGTGTGTAAAGAAATCAAAAAATTGTCATTTACAGAGGTATTTCTCCCACCCAATATGGGTATGTGTAAAAATACACCCCAAAACACATTGTACTACTTCTCCCGAGTACGGCGATACCACATGTGTGGCACTTTTTTGCACCCTAACTGCGCTAAGGGGCCCAGAGTCCAATGAGTACCTTTAGCATTTCACAGGTCATTTTGAAACATTTGGTTTCAAGACTACTCCTCACGGTTTAGGGCCCCTAAAATGCCAGAGCAGTATAGGAACCCCACAAATGACCCCATTTTACAAAGAGGACATCCCAAGGTATTCCGTTAGGAGTATGGTGAGTTCATAGAAGATTTTATTTTTTGTCACAAGTTAGCGGAAAATGACACTTGGTAAAAAAAAACAATAACAATCATTTTCCGCTAACTTGTGACAAAAAGTAAAATCTTCTATGAACTCACCATACTCCTAATTGAGTACCTTGGGGTGTCTTCTTTCTAAAATGGGGTCATTTGTGGGGTTCCTATACTGCCCTGGCATTTTAGGGGCCCTAAACCGTGAGGAGTAGTCTTGAAACCAAATTTCTCAAAATGACCTGTGAAATGCTAACGGTACTCATTGGACTCTGGGCCCCTTAGCGCAGTTAGGATGCAAAAAAGTGCCACACATGTGGTACCGCCGTACTCAGGAGAAGTAGTATTATGTGTTTTGGGGTGTATTTTTACACATACCCATATTGGGTGGGAGAAATATCTCTGTAAATTGACAATTGTGTGTAAAGAAATCAAAAAATTGTCATTTACAGAGGTATTTCTCCCACCCAATATGGGTATGTGTAAAAATACACCCCAAAACACATTGTACTACTTCTCCCGAGTACGGCGATACCACATGTGTGGCACTTTTTTGCACCCTAACTGCGCTAAGGGGCCCAGAGTCCAATGAGTACCTTTAGCATTTCACAGGTCATTTTGAAACATTTGGTTTCAAGACTACTACTCACGGTTTAGGGCCCCTAAAATGCCAGAGCAGTATAGGAACCCCACAAATGACCCCATTTTACAAAGAGGACATCCCAAGGTATTCCGTTAGGAGTATGGTGAGTTCATAGAAGATTTTATTTTTTGTCACAAGTTAGCGGAAAATGACACTTGGTAAAAAAAACCCAATAACAATCATTTTCCGCTAACTTGTGACAAAAAGTAAAATCTTCTATGAACTCACCATACTCCTAATTGAGTACCTTGGGGTGTCTTCTTTGTAAAATGGGGTCATTTGTGGGGTTCCTATACTGCCCTGGCATTTTAGGGGCCCTAAACCGTGAGGAGTAGTCTTGAAACCAAATGTCTCAAAATGACCTGTGAAATCCTAAAGGTACTCATTGGACTTTGGGCCCCTTAGCGCAGTTAGGGTGCAAAAAAGTGCCACACATGTGGTATCGCCGTACTCAGGAGAAGTAGTACAATGTGTTTTGGGGTGTATTTTTATACATACCCATGCTGAGTGGGAGAAATAACTCTGTAAATGGACAATTGTGTGTAAAAAAATCAAAAAATTGTCATTTGCAGAGATATTTCTCCCACCCAGCATGGGTATGTGTAAAAATACACCCCAAAACACATTGTACTACTTCTCCCGAGTATAGCGATACCATATGTGTGACACTTTTTTGCAGCCAAACTGCGCTAAGAGGCCCACAGTGCAATGACTACTTTTAGGCTTTACAGGGGTGCTTACAATTCCGCACCCCCCAAAATGCCAGGACAGTAAACACACCCCATAAATGACCCCATTTTGAAAAATAGACACTTCAAGGTATTCATTGAGGGGCATGTTGAGTCCATGGCAGATTTCATTTTTTTTTGTTACAAGTTAGCAGAAATGGAAACCTTTTTTTTTTTTTTTTTTTTGTGACAAACTGTCATTTTCCGCTAACTTGTGACAAAAAATAAAATCTTCTATGAACTCACTATGCCTCTCAGTGAATACTTTGGGATGTCTTCTTTCCAAAATGGGGTTATTTGTGGGGTATTTATACTATCCTGGAATTTTAGCACCTCATGAAACATGACAGGTAGTCAGGAAAGTCAGAGATGCTTAAAAATGGGAAAATTCACTTTTTGCACCATAGTTTGTAAACGCTATAACTTTTACCCAAACCAATAAATATACACTGAATGGGTTTTTTTTCATCAAAAACATGTTTGTCCACATTTTTCGCGCTGCATGTATACAGAAATTTTACTTTATTTGAAAAATGTCAGCACAGAAAGTTAAAAAAATCATTTTTTTGCCAAAATTCATGTCTTTTTTGATGAATATAATAAAAAGTAAAACTCGCAGCAGCAATCAAATAGCATCAAAAGAAAGCTGTATTAGTGAGAAGAAAAGGAGCCAAAATTCATTTAGGTGGTAGGTTGTATGAGCGAGCAATAAACCGTTAAAGCTGCAGTGGTCTGAATGGAAAAAACAGCGCTGGTCCTTAAGGGGGGGTAAAGGCTGAGTCCTCAAGTGGTTAAATTAGGAGCGATTTTCACCATTTTCAGTACTGGACCCCAGAAACACTTGTAACCTTCAGTCTCTGGGCGACCACAGGTAGCAACTGAAATTTTGCTAACTATCACCCCTAATGCAGGTAAATCGCCAGCAGCCAGTTGTGGCATTTTAGAGTCTAGTCACAGAATATATTAAATAAAATACAGTGGCTAGCTGTTGTGACAAAGTCACCCACGTGGCTTGGCCATTACAGCAATATTTTGTGGTTTCACCCACACAGAGTATAATTGAATTCAGAGCCTATGAAACAAAGTAAATATATTGGTGGTTGCTTAAATGTTGATTACTTTGTTTTAATTCCTTTTGTATTCTACACTCAGGAGACTACAGATGTTGTCAAAAGAGATTTATGAAATTGAGTGCATTTACCTAACCATTATTTACTTGTACAAAAGTAAAAGCTCTCCTTCTTTCTTTGTGAAAGTAAAATGCATTACTTAAAAAAAACATATCAATAAACAAACAGCTTTTCATCCCTTATTCCAGGGATCAAAATCTGCGGCTCCTGATCCTCGGCGGGGAGGGGGGACGGTCCCCCCCTCCCTCACCTCGGGCTTTCCCCTCTGTGCTCCCCTCCAGCTTCAATAGCTATATATGTGCAGAGGAGCGGCGGGTAGCGGCAGACAAACATACCTTCCGTGCGTCCGGACACTTCTCGCTCTAGTGACTGACGTGTCTTCCTGTATAAATAGGAAGTAGCGTCAGTCACTAGCGCGAGAAGTGCCCGGACGCATGGAAGGTATGTTTGTCTGCTGCTGCCCGCCGTTTTGCTGCACTTATATAGCTATTGAAGCTGGAGGGGAGCGCAGAGGGGAAAGCCCGAGGTGAGGGAGGGGGGGCTGTCCCCCCTCCCCACCAAGTGTGGCCATAGCTTTCCCCTGATGCTGCGACCCCTCCAGCCCCCCAAAACTGCCACGAACAGGCCCCAGTGGGAGGGGGGGCCCGCTCAGAATTTCTGCAGGGGGGCCTGGTGGATCTTAGTTACGCCCCTGTGTGTAGCCATTTGAGTGCACCTCTCTCTGGTAGCGGCCGACTGCTGGCACATGTGCTGTCTCTGTGGGCACGCTTGATTTGTGACCCTCATTGCCACCGCTAACTACCAATCTGTACCTGAAAGGGGTGGCTATCTACCGATCTGAAAGTCTGAAAGCGGTGGAGCAGGAGGAGCATCCATGCGTTGTGCAGTGAAAAACTCCACCACCACCCCTCTTCGCATTAATGATCAGACAATGAGCAGATGTGCACAAAGCTGCTGTGCAATGCTAAGCTCCACCCCCTTGTTACTGTTCTTTCAGCGCCATATGCAGCTCAGTCATGACTTAGCTGTGAGGGGAAATTGCATCCAGCCCCCAGCCAAGATCCCCATGACAGCAGTCACACTCCAGCTTCGAACATTCCACAACTTTGCATACAGACTTGGTAAATCTGGTAATAGATTAACCTGGTCAGCTAATGTCAGTGGAGGTCAAGGTTAGGGGAAACCTCCTGTCACCCAGTTAGTATGTCTCTCTACCCACCTTTCCTCTCAGTCACACAACTGTCTACCTACCCTCCCTACCTACACTTCCTCCTCCCAAGCTGTAGCTACTTACCCTTTCTATCTATCCTCCCGACCAGCCACAGCTATCTTATCTCCCTACCTACCTACACTCCCTCCTGTACTGCAGCAGCTACCTAATCTCTCTAACTACCGTTCTTCCTAGTCACAGCTACCTACACTCCCTCCCTCCCTACCTATACTTCCCTCCCACTTACTGTAGCTGCAGCTACCTACCGCAAGAGATCCCGGAGAAGTTTAACCTGGGTGGCATTCATATGGGGGAGGAATTGGCTGCTAGGGTGGGTTAATTCTAGAACTTTATATGTGAGATGACTGATGCGCTTTAAATGTGGGGTAATTGCTGCATTTTATTTCTGGGAATGAACAATGCATTTTAAATGTGCCGTCTGCAGCTTAAATCAATTAAGCTGCATCCTCCAGACAATTATGGAGATCAGCTGTGCACCGCAGAACAGGCGGCCAGTGCTGCCATTTGCTGCTTACACTACTCACCTTAGAAATAGGCAGGTTTCAGGTAGTGTTGGGCGAACATCTAGATGTTCGGGTTCGGGCCGAACAGGCCGAACATGGCCGCGATGTTCGGGTGTTCGACCCGAACTCCGAACATAATGGAAGTCAATGGGGACCCGAACTTTTGTGCTTTGTAAAGCCTCCTTACATGCTACATACCCCAAATTTACAGGGTATGTGCACCTTGGGAGTGGGTACAAGAGGAAAAAAATTTTTAGCAAAAAGAGGTTATAGTTTTTGAGAAAATCGATTTTAAAGTTTCAAAGGGAAAACTGTCTTTTAAATGCGGGAAATGTCTGTTTTCTTTGCACAGGTAACATGCTTTTTGTCGGCATGCAGTCATAAATGTAATACATATAAGAGGTTCCAGGAAAAAGGACCGGTAACGCTAACCCAGCAGCAGCACACGTGATGGAACAGGAGGAGGGTGGCGCAGGAGGAGAAGGCCACGCTTTGTGAGACACAACAACCCAGGCCTTGCATGAGGACAAGAAGCGTGCGGATAGCATGCTTTGTACCGCCATGCAGTCATAAATTTAATAAAGATAAGTGGTTCAATAAACAGGGACCACGCGGCAACGCTAACCCAGCAGCAGCAGACGTGATGGAACAGGAGGAGGCGCAGGAGGAGAAGGCCACGCTTTGTGAGACACAACAACCCAGGCCTTGCATGAGGTACCGCCATGCAGTCATAAATGTAATAAAGATAAGTGGTTCAATAAACAGGGACCACGCGGCAACGCTAACCCAGCAGCAGCAGACGTGATGGAACAGGAGGAGGCGCAGGAGGAGAATGCCACGCTTTGTGAGACACAACAACCCAGGCCTTGCATGAGGACAAGAAGCGTGCGGATAGCATGCTTTGTACCGCCATGCAGTCATAAATGTAATAAAGATAAGTGGTTCAATAAACAGGGACCACGCGGCAACGCTAACCCAGCAGCAGCAGACGTGATGGAACAGGAGGAGGCGCAGGAGGAGAAGGCCACGCTTTGTGAGACACAACAACCCAGGCCTTGCATGAGGTACCGCCATGCAGTCATAAATGTAATAAAGATAAGTGGTTCAATAAACAGGGACCGGCAACGCTAACCCAGCAGCAGCAGCAGCACATGTGATGGAACAGGAGCAGGCGCAGGAGGAGAAGGCCACGCTTTGTGAGACACAACAACCCAGGCCTTGCATGAGGACAAGAAGCGTGCGGATAGCATGCTTTGTACTGCCATGCAGTCATAAATGTAATAAAGATAAGTGGTTCAATAAACAGGGACCACGCGGCAACGCTAACCCAGCAGCAGCAGACGTGATGGAACAGGAGGAGGCGCAGGAGGAGAAGGCCACGCTTTGTGAGACACAACAACCCAGGCCTTGCATGAGGTACCGCCATGCAGTCATAAATGTAATAAAGATAAGTGGTTCAATAAACAGGGACCGGCAACGCTAACCCAGCAGCAGCAGCAGCAGACGTGATGGAACAGGAGGAGGCGCAGGAGGAGAAGGCCACGCTTTGTGAGACACAACAACCCAGGCCTTGCATGAGGACAAAAAGCGTGCGGATATAGCAGCAATGCTTTTTGCCGCCATGCAGTCATAAATGTAATACAGATGAGAGGTTCAATAAACAGGGACCGGTAACGCTACACCATCCCAGATGTTCATTGGTCATGTTACTTGGTTGGGGTCCTGGAGTGTTGCATAGTCGTTTCCAATCCAGGATTGATTCATTTTAATTTGAGTCAGACGGTCTGCACTTTCTGTGGAGAGGCGGATACGCCGATCTGTGACGATGCCTCCGGCAGCACTGAAACAGCGTTCCGACATAACGCTGGCTGCCGGGCAAGCCAGCACCTCTATTGCGTACATTGCCAGTTCGTGCCAGGTGTCTAGCTTCGATACCCAATAGTTGAAGGGTGCAGATGGATTGTTCGACACAGCTACGTCATCTGACATGTAGTCCTTGACCATCTTCTCCAGGCGATCGGTGTTGGAGGTGGATCTGCACGCTTCCTGTTCAGTGGGCTGCTGCTGCATGGGTGTCAGAAAATTTTCCCACTCCAAGGATACTGCCGATACCGTTCCCTTTTGGGCACTAGCTGCGGCTTGCGTTGTTTGCTGCCCTCCTGGTCGTCCTGGGTTTGCGGAAGTCAGTCTGTCGGCGTACAACTGGCTAGAGGAGGGGGAGGATGTCAATCTCCTCTCTAAAGTCTCCACAAGGGCCTGCTGGTATTCTTCCATTTTGACCTGTCTGACTCTTTCTTCAAGCAGTTTTGGAACATTGTGTTTGTACCGTGGATCCAGAAGGGTATAAACCCAGTAATTGGTGTTGTCCAGAATGCGCACAATGCGTGGGTCGCGTTCAATGCAGTCTAGCATGAATTGAGCCATGTGTGCAAGAGTCCTACCAGAATCCTCATCATCCTCTTGTGAGCATTGTGATAGTTGTTGTGATGCATCATAGTCGTCACCTTCCTCCTGGTCTGCTTCTGCTGACCATTCGCGCTGAATTGTGGAAGTCCAACGTGCACCGCTCTGGCCCTCGTCAGTGGTGGCATGAAATTCCTGCTCCAACTCCAGCTGTTCCTCCTCCTCTTCTTCGTCATAGCTGCTGGGGCCAGCGTTCCCTGAGGCGGATGGCCTGATGTTGGTACCATCACGCTGATCGTTTTCTCCTTCAGATTCCCCCAGTTGCATCATGACAGCTGTTTCCTTGATTTTCAACATTGACCTCTTCAGTAAACACAGCAGTGGTATGGTAATGCTGACTGAAGAGTTGTCACTGCTCACAAGCAACGTGGATTGCTCAAAATTTTGGAGGACTTGGCAGAGGTCCAACATGTTGGCCCAATCGGATCCACAGAAGCTTGGCAGCTGGCCGGATGCGCCTCAGTACTGCGCCGTCATGTACTGGACCACTGCACTCTTCTGCTCACAAAAGCGTGCTAGCATGTGCAGCGTAGAATTCCAGCGCGTAGGGACATCACACAGCAAGCGATGGTGGGGGAGATTGAAGCGCTCCTGCATCTTGGCGAGTGCCCCCGAAGCAGTACTGGAATTTCTACAATGTTTGGCCACTCGACGCACCTTCAACAGAAGATCGGCCACGCCTGGGTATGTCCTCAGGAACCGCTGAACTACTAGGTTCATCACGTGCGCCAGGCAAGGGATGTGTGTCAGCTTAGCCAACCTTAAAGCGCGAATGAGATTACTCCCATTATCACACACAACCGTGCCCGGTTTCAAGTCCAGAGGTGCCAGCCACAAATCCGTCTGTTCCTTTATTCCCTTCCAAATTTCCTCCCCTGTGTGCTGCTTATCCCCAAGGCAGATCAGCTTCAGCAACGCTTGCTGACGCATGCCAACAGCTGTGCTGCACTGCTTCCACGATCCTACTGCTGCTGGGTTAGCGTTTCCGGATGAGGTACAGCTTTGAGATGCGTTGGAGGAGAAGGAGTCAGAGAGGTAGGTGCTGCTGTTGTTATCCAGTGGGAGGGACGGCGGTGCAGCTGTTTGCGGCGTGGGCAACACCCGCGCCGTAGCAGGTGAGGAATCGCTGCCAGGCTCCACAAGGTTCACCCAGTGCGCGGTAAGGGAGATGTATCGACCCTGGCCGAACGCACTCGTCCAAGTGTCAGTGGTGAGGTGAACCTTGCAGGCAACGGCATTCTTCAAGCTTCGGGTTATTTTGCTGACCACGTGCTCATGCAACTCAGGCACTGCAGAGCGCGCAAAGTGGTAGCGGCTGGGAACCACGTAACGTGGGATGGCCACTGACATCATGCCCTTGAAGCTGTTTGTCTCCACCACTCGATATGGCAGCATTTCGCAGGCCAGAAGCTTGGCTATGCTGGCTGTTACTGCCACGGCCCGGGGGTCATTTGCTGGCAATTTCCTCTTGCGCTCAAACATCTCCGACACAGACAACTGAACCGTAGCGCTGCACACGGAAGGGCTGTTGGTTGTTGTGTTTGATGAACACTGGGAGACCTCAAGAGCACTACTCCGGAAAGTGACAGTGTCAGCGTCGTCTGATGTTTGTGAATGTTGTGAACCACGCAATGGCTGGGCTACTGCTGCTGCTGAGGCGGGTCTGGTGGTGAGTCTGGTGAACCCAAGGGAGGCAGTGTTGCTGGTACCCTGTCCTGCCGCGTTTGCCCACAGAGTGGGATGTTTGGATAGCATGTGGCGGCTCATGCTGGTGGTGGAGAGGTTGTTAATACTTTTCCCCCTGCTCAGGCGAGTCTTGCACACCTTGCAAATCGCCATGGTAACATCCTCAGTGCAGTCTTCAAAGAAAGCCCAGACTTTGGAGCACCTGCCTCCTTGCTGGCGATTTCTGTTTCCTCCTCTTTTGCCTCTCACTCTAACTTCCACGCTTGTGGTGCCTGAAATTGCGCGCCGCCTACCTTGTGGCACAAGGCGAACTCGTGCAGCAGTGGGTTCTTCAACAGACTCATCTGTGCTGCTGCTACGACGGCGATGTTCTCGTTCACAAATAAAATCTGGGTCTCTGTCCACATTGTCCATACCCTCCTCTTCCATCTCCTCAAACTCGTCATATGTCATTGTGGGGGGCCGCCGCCGTGGAGTAGAGCTCCCCAGAACAACCTCTGCGCAGCTCACTCCAACGTCGTCTTCCAGATCTTGTCGGCCGACCTCCTGCAATTGCAACCCCTCCTGCCCAACTTGCTCTGGGATTTGGGTTTCCGAGTCCTCCTCGGACTCGCCTTGTATTTCAGTGCGCGGTGCATTTCCCACAGTTAATGGTTGTGAATCCGGGCACAACATTTCTGGCTGTTCCTCCATTGACCTTTGAAAGGTGGAAGTTTGTTGGGCTGGGAATAGCTCCTGCGAATACCCCATTGTGTCCTGAGGTAATTCATAGGACTGGTTATCTGGCAGTTGTGTGCGTGGTGTCGCTGCCGGTTGTGTCAGCTTTGTGCCCACTGGCTCCTTGTAACTGGCTGAGGACTCGGACCTCGTGCGTGATGTGCTGGTGCTGCTTAACCCACTGCTGGACGCTTGAGAGGTCATCCAAGTAATTATCTGGTCCTGTTCTTTTGGATTTGTGAGGGTTGTTGTCCTGGACAACATGGGCGGTATTGAGTGGGTTTTCTTGGGTGCTCCCCTGTGGCCTGTACGTGAACCGTCAGGGGAAACACCTCTTCCCTTGCCCCTTCCTCTTTCACCGGATTTCTTCCTCATTTCACTTATCCTTACAGTACACGCTGACTGGCAGCAGTACAGTGGCAGTACAGAAATGCTATACAGTACCACTATTCCCAGCAGCGACACAGAGCACAATGCTATACAGTGGCGGGTGAGCGGTGTACTACTGTTCCCAGGCCCAGCAGACACAGAGTGGAAGTAAACACAATGCTATATAGTCTGGCTGAGCGGTGTACACAGAGTGGCAGTACACACAATGCTATATAGTCTGGCTAAGCAGTGTACACAGAGTGTCATTAAACACAATGCTATATATAGCGTGGCTGAGCGAGGTGCACAGTGGCAGTACACACAATGCTTTATAGTCAGGCTGAGCCGTGTACACAGAGTGTCAGTAAACAATGGTATATAGTCTGGCTGAGCGGTGTACACAGAGTGTCAGTAAACAACGGTATATAGTCTGGCTGAGCGGTGTACACAGAGTGTCAGTAAACAACGGTATATAGTCTGGCTGAGCGGTGTACACAGAGTGGCAGTAAACAACGGTATATAGTCTGGCTGAGCGGTGTACACAGAGTGGCAGTAAACACAATGCTATATATAGCGTGGCTGAGCGAGGTGCACAGTGGCAGTACACACAATGCTATATATAGCGTGGCTGAGCGAGGTGCACAGTGGCAGTACACACAATGCTATATATAGCGTGGCTGAGCGAGGTGCACAGTGGCAGTACACACAATGCTATATTAGTCAGGCTAAGCCGTGTACACAGAGTGTCAGAAAACACAATGCTATATATAGCGTGGCTGAGCGAGGTGCACAGTGGCAGTACACACAATGCTATATATAGCGTGGCTGAGCGAGGTGCACAGTGGCAGTACACACAATGCTATATATAGCGTGGCTGAGCGAGGTGCACAGTGGCAGTACACACAATGCAATATATAGCGTGGCTGAGCGAGGTGCACAGTGGCAGTACACACAATGCTATATTAGTCAGGCTAAGCCGTGTACACAGAGTGTCAGAAAACACAATGCTATATATATAGCGTGGCTGAGCGAGGTGCACAGTGGCAGTACACACAATGCTTTATAGTCAGGCTGAGCCGTGTACACAGAGTGTCAGTAAACAATGGTATATAGTCTGGCTGAGCGGTGTACACAGAGTGTCAGTAAACAACGGTATATAGTCTGGCTGAGCGGTGTACACAGAGTGGCAGTAAACACAATGCTATATATAGCGTGGCTGAGCGAGGTGCACAGTGGCAGTACACACAATGCTATAGAGCCAGGCTAAGCCGTGTACACAGAGTGTCAGAAAACACAATGCTATATATAGCGTGGCTGAGCGAGGTGCACAGTGGCAGTACACACCATGCTATATTAGTCAGGCTAAGCCGTGTACACAGAGTGTCAGAAAACACAATGCTATATATAGCGTGGCTGAGCGAGGTGCACAGTGGCAGTACACACAATGCTATATTAGTCAGGCTAAGCCGTGTACACAGAGTGTCAGAAAACACAATGCTATATATATAGCGTGGCTGAGCGAGGTGCACAGTGGCAATACACACAATGCTATATATAGCGTGGCTGAGCGAGGTGCACAGTGGCAGTACACACAATGCTATATATAGCGTGGCTGAGCGAGGTGCACAGTGGCAGTACACACAATGCTATATTAGTCAGGCTAAGCCGTGTACACAGAGTGTCAGAAAACACAATGCTATATATAGCGTGGCTGAGCGAGGTGCACAGTGGCAGTACACACAATGCTATATATAGCGTGGCTGAGCGAGGTGCACAGTGGCAGTACACACAATGCTATATATAGCGTGGCTGAGCGAGGTGCACAGTGGCAGTACACACAATGCTATATTAGTCAGGCTAGCCTAAGCCGTGTACACAGAGTGTCAGAAAACACAATGCTATATATATAGCGTGGCTGAGCGAGGTGCACAGTGGCAGTACACAGAATGCTATATATAGCGTGGCTGAGCGAGGTGCACAGTGGCAGTACACACAATGCTATATATAGCGTGGCTGAGCGAGGTGCACAGTGGCAGTACACACAATGCTATATATAGCGTGGCTGAGCGAGGTGCACAGTGGCAGTACACACAATGCTATATATAGCGTGGCTGAGCGAGGTGCACAGTGGCAGTACACACAATGCTATATTAGTCAGGCTAGCCTAAGCCGTGTACACAGAGTGTCAGAAAACACAATGCAATATATATAGCGTGGCTGAGCGAGGTACACAGTGGCAGTAAACAATGCTATATATAGTGTGGCTGAGCGAGCGGTGTACTACTGTTCCCAGCAGCGACACACAATGACTGGGGGGGACCCTGGCTAGCGTGGCTGGAGAGCGAACTACCCTGCCTGCCTACCCAAAGCTAAACCCACAGACAAATGGCGGAGATATGACGTGGTTCGGGTATTTATTTACCCGAACCACGTGACCGTTCGGCCAATCAGAGCGCGTTCGGGCCCGAACCACGTGACCCGTTCGGCCAATCACAGCGCTAGCCGAACGTTCGGGGAACGTTCGGCCATGCGCTCTTAGTTCGGCCATGTGGCCGAACGGTTTGGCCGAGCACCGTCAGGTGTTCGGCCGAACATCACCCGAACAGGGTGATGTTCTGCAGAACCCGAACAGTGGCGAACACTGTTCGCCCAACACTAGTTTCAGGCAGTGCAAAAGGTGCACAGATCATTTGCAACACTGCCCCTGACATGTCTCTTTAAACACGTCAGTACAGTTCTCATTGTCAACTAGCTAACAGGTGATGAGGACGGTCTCCTAAAATAGGTAAAAGTATTAATTTGTACTGTGTGTTTTTCTGTTATTGGCATACTGTCTGCTACACGCACTTTCGGTGTTCCATGTGTTTGGGAGTCATGCATAGAGGTGGAAGAGTGCAGCATGTTGGCACAAGGGGACTGCAGTGTGTGTGCTATGGTGAACTGGGGTAGTAGAACCCGAGGCAACTTGATGGAAGAACACACTTTTTTTTTTTGCTGACAATTCTCTGCCTTTTCCGAGCACTTTAGTCGACAGTGAGCTAACAGCTGCTGACTGTCAGTTGGCTATAGGAATTTGTATGTGGCAGGTGCGTTGATAGGGAAAAAGATCTGTGGCAAGTGGAGGGTTCCAGTGGGCCCACCAACAGTGCCCTGAATGTTGAGGTGTCCCTGTTGTCTCCATGTCTGCAGATGAGGAGTATGGTATGCAGGAAGTGGAGCTACACAGATACTTTCAAGCCCTGCTGGGCTCACTCCTCCCTCACTGGCAGCCTGGCCCCATGGGATCCCTGGCTGAAAAGTATCTGTGTAGCTCCGCCCCCACACACAATACTCCTTGTCTTCAGTGCATGAAACCGCAGCCAACAGTGGGGATGCCTCTCCGGCATCCCCCTACATGCACTGCCATTGGGGACACCAGAACCCCGCACACTGAGCCAACCAGAGACCCACCATGAGGCAGCCCACTAGTGATGTAGCGAACGGTTCGCCGATGAACGGTTCCAGGCGAACTTTGGGGGTTCGCGTTCGCCTGGACCAAGCGAACTTTTGTGGAAGTTCGATTCGCCCCATAATGCACTATGAGGGTCAGCTTTGACCCTCTGCATCACAGTCAGCAGGCACATTGTAGCCATTCAGGCTACACTAAGCCCTGGAGCCCCACCACACCTTATATAAGGCAGGCTGCAATGGCAATTAGCCTCACTCGTGTGCCTGCTAGAGAGTAGAGACAGACTAGGGACAGCTGCTGCAGACTTGTTCTTCTAGGGACAGATTAGTTAGGTTCTTGGCTGCTTAGCTTGCTCCTGGCTGATTGTTATTGATTTTATAGCACCCCTCAATAGCTCTTTTCAGAGCTCATCCTGTACTTTTTTTTTTCTGTGTGTCAAACTGACACTTTTGTTGCATGCACAGCCTTGCTAATTGATAGTGTGTGCGCCACTGCCAGCAGCCCAGCACATTCAGTGACTACCTGTGTGCTGCACATTGTACTGCCCAGTACTGCATATACCCAGTACCTGTTGTGTTTACTTAACCCACCTCATCACTGCATATACCTAGCTTTGTGTTGAGTGAACCCAGCTCACTGCATCTAACTACCTGTTGTGTTGAGTGAACCCACCTCACTGCATCTAAGCACCTTTACTGTTCAGTGAACCCAGCTCACTGCATCCAACTACCTGTTGTGTTGAGTGAACCCACCTCACTGCATCTAAGTACCTTTACTGTTCAGTGAACCCAGCTCACTGCATCTTACTACCTGTTGTGTTCAGTGAACCCAGCTCACTACATCTAAGTACCATTATTGTTCAGTGAACCCAGCTCACTGCATCCAACTACCTGTTGTGTTGAGTGAACCCACCTCACTGCATCTAAGTACCTTTACTGTTCAGTGAACCCAGCTCACTGCATCTTACTACCTGTTGTGTTCAGTGAACCCAGCTCACTGCATCTTACTACCTGTTGTGTTCAGTGAACCCACCTCACTGCATCTAAGTACCTTTACTGTTCAGTGACCCCAGCTCACTGCATCCAACTACCTGTTGTGTTGAGTGAACCCACCTCACTGCATCTAAGTACCTTTACTGTTCAGTGAACCCACCTCACGCGCATCTAACTACCTGTTGTGTTGAGTGAACCCACCTCACTGCATATACCTAGCATCCCCCCGAGATGGACAAAATGGACAAACTAGGTAGAGGAAGAGGTAGAGGCAGACCCAGAGGAAGGCCACCAGGAACCGGCAGGTCTGTGCGAGGTGGTGTTGCTGTGATTTCGTGCGGACCTGGCCCAAAATACAGTGTTCAGAAGAAGGCATGTGCCATCACTTCCCAAGATCAGGACGTGCTTGACTATTTAACACAGAACACCTCATCTCCCGCAGCCACCAGCGCTACAACAAGCACCACATCCACTGCATTTGACACTTCACAGGAGTTATTTGGTGGTGGTGGTGAAATCACTGATTCACACCCACTACTGCAACAACAAGAAGAAGGCGCAAGTACACCACCTCATACGTCTGAGTTAGGTCGTGATAGTATGGACGTAACATGTGAGGAGGGGGATGATGAACCACCTGAAGTTGGTGCAGTTGAGGAGGTGTCTGAGGAAAGCGAAGCTGGCCAGGAGGATTATGATGACGATTATACGGATACCACATATGTTCCCGGTAGAGGAGATGACCAGGGGGACAGTTCAGAGGAGGAGTCAGAGAGGAGTAGGAGGAGACAACTCCATGATAGAAGCAGAGGGAGCTCGTCCTCAGAAACAGCTGTACAGTGTCCAGTGCCATGTATTGCCAGCTATGGCCAGCCAGCCAACATGCCCTTCAATGTCAGCTGCTGATGCCACCGTAGCGCCATCACCCCAGGGGGGCTCAGCGGTTTGGAAATCTTTTCACGTGTGTGTCTCAGATCGGAGCAAAGCCATCTGTTGTCTCTGCCAGCAAAAATTGAGCCGTGGAAAGGCCAACTCTCACGTAGGGACAAGTGCCTTACGAAGGCACCTGGAGAGAAGGCACAAACAGCTATGGCAAGAACACCTGAGGAAAAGCAGCACCCCTCAAAAGACAAGCCACCCTCCTTCTCCTCTTCCTCCTTCAGGTGCATTGTCTTCATCCACTTTCTCCCTTGCACCTTCACAGCCACCCTCCTCCACACCGCCTCTTCCCTTCAGCGGTTCCTTCTCCTCTGCCCACAGCAGTACCCAGCTGTCCGTGAAGGAAGTATTTGAGCGTAAGAAGCAAATGTCTGACAGCTGGCGTGGCGGAACTATTAACTCGCCAGCTATTACCATACAAGCTGGTGGAGTCTGAGGCTTTCCGTAAGTTTGTGGCCATTGGTACACCGCAGTGGAAGATACCAGGCCGCAATTATTTTTCACAAAAGGCCATACCCAAACTGTACCGTGTAGTTGAGAGGCAAGTGGTGTCATCTCTGGCACACAGCGTTGGGTCAAGGGTCCACCTGACCACGGATGCCTGGTCTGCCATGCACGGGCAGGGCCACTACATTACATACACAGCCCATTGGGTCAACCTGGTGACCGATGGCAGCAAGCAGGGAGTACAAGGGCTGCACAGCGGACTGACTTGTCACACCTCCACGGCTTGCAGGCAGGCCTCCAGCCACCTCCTCTCCACCTGCTACCACCGCTTCGCTGTCGTCATCCTCCTCCTCCTCCTTGGCTGGTGCCGCGATCTCCTCTCCAGCTACACCGCCCCAGCACCCCAGGGCCTATGCTGCATGCCAGGTACGACGGTGTCACGCAGTGTTAGACATGTCTTGCCTGAAAGCGGAGAGTCACACTGGAGCAGCTCTCCTGGCTGCTCTTAACAAACAGGTGGAGCAATGGCTGACCCCGCACAATCTTGAGATCGGCAACGTGGTGTGTGACAACGGCAGCAATCTCATTGCTGCGTTGAATTTGGGAAAGCTGACACACATACCCTGCATGGCACATGTGCTGAATCTGGTCGTGCAAAGATTTGTGTCCAAGTACCCAGGCTTAGAGGACATCCTGAAGCAGGCCAGGAAGTTGTGTGGGCATTTCAGGCACTCTTACAAGGCCATGGCACGCTTTGCGGACATTCAGCGTAGAAACAACTTGCCGGTGAGACGCCTGATTTGCGATAGCCCGACTAGCTGGAATTCCACCCTGCTGATGTTCTCTCGCCTGCTAGACCAGGAGAAAGCCGTCACCCAGTACCTGTATCATTACAGTACAAGGACACAATCTGGGAGGATGGGGATGTTGTGGCCCAACAACTGGACACTGATGCGAAATGCATGCAGGGTCATGGAGCCCTTTGAGGAGGTGACCAAACTGGTGAGTCGCGATGAGGGCACCATCAGCGACTTGATCCCCTATGCCTACTTCCTGGAGCGTGCCGTGCGTAGAGTGGTGGATACAGCTGTGGAGGAGCGTGAACGAGAAGAGTTACAGCAGCAGGAGTTGTGGGAGCCATTTACACCCGAACCCGATGTTTCCACAACACCTGCGGCAGCACAGAGGGGGGAGGAGGAGGAGGAGGAAGAAGAGGAGTCGTGTGGAGAAGGAGAGGAGTCAGACTATGATGATGGTGATGATGAGGAAGGTGTTTTTGTGGAGGAGGAAGAGGCGGCGGAAGAAGAACAACCGCGGCGGCCGTCACAGAGGGCTTCTGCTGCTCCACGTTCCTGTGGTATTGTTCGTGGCTGGGGGGAGGAAGAGGAGTTGCATCCCGTCACTGAGAAAGAGCAAGAGGAGATGGAGTGTACGTCTGCATCCAGCTTTGTGCAGATGTCCTCTTTCATGTTGTCCAGCCTGTTGAGGAACCCCTGTATCAAAAAACTCAAGGCGAATGACCTGTACTATGTGGCCACGCTACTAGACCCTCGGTACAGGCACAAAGTGGCGGACCTGTTACCAACTCAACACAAGGCGGAAAGGATGCAGCACTTGCAGAACAAGCTGTCGATGATGCTTTACAATGCGTTTAAGGGTGATGTGGCTGCACAACGCAATCAAGGTACCACTGGCAGTAACCCTCCTCCTCCCAAGTCCACGCAGGCAAGGACAGGACGCTCCAGCGATCTCAGGGTGATGTCGGACATGCGGACGTTCTTTAGTCCAACTCCTCGCCATAGTCCTTCCGGATCCACCCTCCACCAACGCCTGGACCGTCAGGTAGCCGACTACCTGGCCTTAAGTGTGGATGTAGACACTGCGAAAAGCGACGATGAACCCTTGGACTACTGGTTGCGCAGGCTTGACCTGTGGCCAGAGCTGTCCCAATTTGTCATAAAACTTCTCTCTTGCCCTGCCGCAAGCGTCCTGTCAGAAAGGACCTTCAGTGCAGCTGAAGGCATAGTTACTGAGAAGAGAAGTCGCCTAAGTCACGACAGTGTTCAGTACCTGACCTTTATCAAAATGAATGAGGAATGGATCACGGAGGGCTACTGCATGACCGAAGACTAAGTCAGTTCCCACACACAGCATCTCTGCCTGCAGGCCGCTTGCCTTCTCCGCCACCACCAACAGGGTCCAGGAATCTAGGCGGATTCCTGAATTTTTAAGGCCGCTGCTAGCAGTGGCCGCTACACTAATTTTTCTGGTGCGTGTACATGCCTGGCTAATTTTTCTGGCTGCACTGCAGGCGGCTGCAACAAAAAAAACCAAAAGGCATGTACATGTGCCCATCCCCCTTTGTGATCATTACCTTGCAGCGGTGAAGGGGCTTGCATATCACAATGACCACCGGCTATTTGAGTGTCTCGGGTGGGGGTGGCACACAAAAGATAATAAGGTCGTTGCTTCATTGTGGTCAGACCAAATTTGATCAGCTGGACAGTCACTGTTTTTCTATCATTGAGCTACCACAGCCCGGCGACCATATGGGCTTGAAAAACGCCATGGCCTACACTCTGGCCACGGTGCGCACCAGTCCAGCACGGCCATCACTATGCAAACAGCTGTTTGCGGTGCATTACACAGTGAGTTTGGTGTGTCAGTGTGAAGCAGAACTCTAATTACACTCCCTGATTGATGTATACCAATGCAAGATGTTTGAATGCACTTTAGGCCTGCAATTTAGCATTCAATGTGATTTCTGCCCTTAAAACCAGGGGCGTAACTAGAAATCACAGAGCCCCCCTGCAAAATTTTGGATGGGGCCCCCTCCCGCCTTCGCTCCATGCCCAGACTTTTTAAGCATCACTACAGGGCATATCACTTGAGGGGTAGAAAGGCTGCGGGTAGAACAGCCCTGTATACACAAGAGCCTGCTGAAGACTGAATAGGGACAGTCTAAAAATATATGTCTTCAAAACTTTGTATGATACCTTATAAGTGGGTGAGCAGATGCAGTCATTAGAACAATTGTACAAAAACAAGAACGTTTTTTTTCTCTCCTTGCTCTTAGTTTTCAGTCTCACAGAACGGGGCCCCTTGTGGCATCTGGGCCCCCCTGCGGCTGCATCCCTTGCAGGGTCTATTGTTACGCCCCTGCTTAAAACGCTGCTTTGCGTCAAATCCAGATTTTTTCCCCGGGACTTTGGGCATGTATACCACTCCGCCATGCCCCCCTCCAGGTGTTAGACCCCTTGAAACATCTTTTCCATCACTTTTGTGGCCAGCATAATTTTTTCTATTTTTCAAAGTTTGCATCCCCATTGAAGTCTATTGCGGTTTGCGAACTTTTCCGCGAACCGAACCTTCCGCGAACGTGGGTTCGCAAACCGAAAATCGGAGGTTCGCGACATCTCTACAGCCCACCCAACAAAGCATGCTAGCCAGCCAAGCATACTATTACAGGATGCCAGCCAACCCAGCATCATAACAGCATCCCAGCCAGCATGACCACAGCATCACCACCAGCCCATCATCACTGTCAGGCAGGCCACATCATCACTGCCAGCCCAGCATCACTGTCAGCCAGACCACAGCATCACTGCTAGCTCAGCATCACCACCAGCCCAGCATCACCGCCAGCCAGACCATAGCATCACTGCCAGCCCAGCGTCTGGCAGTCACCCATGCAACAGCATCGCTGCTAGCCCAGCATCACTGTCAGCCAGGCCACAGCATCACTGCCAGCCCAGCATCACTGTCAGCCAGGCCACAGCATCACTGCTAGCCCAGCATCACAGCCAGCCCAGCATCACCACCAGCCAGCCCAGCATCACCACCAGCCAGACCACAGCATCACCACCAGCCCAGCATCACTGTCAGCCAGGCCACAGCATCACTGCTAGCCCAACATCATAGCCAGCCCAGCATCACAATTGGGGGAAATAGGGGCCCTGGTTGGATAAAAGTGTCTAAAAACAGCTTAAAAATGACAAAGGGTTTGAGGTAGCTTACCTCAATGATGAAATCTCTGTATTGTATACAAAAGATTTTTTATTTATTATTATTATTATTATTATTATTTATTAGATTTATATAGCGCCAACATATTACGCAGCGCTGTACAATAAATAGGCTTACAGACAATGATAACCGGGTTGACAGAACAATACAGGTAACGGACCATAGATACAACAATACAGGTAATAGCAATAAGATACACAACACAATGCAGATAATAGTACAATGCCAGATCATAAACTGGAATGGTAGTGGTAAAAAATTACCAGTTCCAAATTCTGGGTAAAGTGCACACAGTCAAGTATGATACACAAGGGAAGAGGGCCCTGCCAAAGGCTTACAATCTAGAGGGAGGGGCTGGTGACACAAAAGGAGGGGGTGCATCAAGAAGTTATTGGCAGAAAGGATTAGGGTAGTGTCGAGTTGATGTAGGCCTCCTTGAAGAAGTGAGTTTTGAGTGCTTTTTTGAAGGTGTTGAAGGTGGGAGCGAGCCTGATGGGCAGCGGGAGAGAGTTCCACAGGATAGGGGCAGCTCTAGTGAAGTCCTGCAGTCTGGCATGGGAGTGCGAGATGCGTGGGGTGGTTAAGAGGAGGTCGTTGGAGGAGCGAAGTGGGCGGCCAGGTGTATATCTGCTGACCAGGTCAGAGATGTAGGTTGGGCAGGACTTGTGTAAGGATTTGTATGCCAAACATAGGATCTTGAAGTTGATTCTGAAGTGAATTGGAAGCCAATGAAGGGATTTGCGTAGGGGAGTTGTGGAGACAGAGCGGTGGGAGGAGTAGATGAGTCTGGCTGCTGCGTTCATGATGGATTTTAGGGGGGCGATGCGGTTTTGAGGAAGGCCTGACAAGAGGGAGTTGCAGTAGTCCAGGCGGGAGATGATGAGGGCATGGACAAGGAGTTTGGTAGTGTCTGGGGTCAGGAAAGGCCGGATGTTGGAGATGTTGCGTAAGTGGAAATAGCAGGCTCTAGCTACGGTTTGGATGTGGGAGGTGAAGGAGAGGGCCGAGTCTAGGGTGACACCCAGGCAGCGGGCTTGTGTGGTTGGATGAATGATTGTGCCATTGACAGTGACATAGAGGTCAGTGGGGGGTGAAGCTGCACGGGGCGGGAAGATTAGGAGCTCAGTCTTATCCAGGTTTAATTTTAGGAACCTGGCAGACATCCACGATGAAATAGCTGAGAGACCAGAGGATACCTTCTCCATGGTGGTGGTGGAGAGGTCAGTGGTATGGAGGTAAATCTGGGTGTCATCTGCATATAGGTGATAGTTGAAACCCAGAGAGGAGATGAGTTTTCCTATGGAGGCGGTGTAAATGGAGAACAGCAGGGGACCAAGAACAGAGCCTTGGGGGACCCCAACTGAAAGTGGGAAGGAGGTTGAGGAGGAACCATTGAAGGAGGTCTTGAAGGAGCGATTTGAGAGGTAGGAGGAAAACCATGCTAGGGCACGGTCTTGGATACCCACAGATTGCAGTGACTGGAGTAGCAGGGAGTGATCAACAGTGTCGAATGCTGATGAGAGGTCTAGGAGGAGAAGGATAGTGTATTTTCCTTCGGCCTTGGCAAGCGTGAGGTCATTGACGACCTTGGTGAGGGCAGTCTCGGTGGAGTGACCTGGCCGAAATCCTGATTGTAGGGGATCAAATAGGGAGTTGGAGTCAAGGTAATGGGTCATGCGTTGGTGGACTAAACGCTCTAGGAGTTTAGATGCAAAAGGGAGTAAGGAGATAGGACGGTAGCTGGATGGAAGTGAGGGGTCTAGTGAGGGTTTTTTAAGTAGGGGAAGTACAGTGGCCTGTTTGAAGTCAGAGGGGAAGGTACCCGTAGAGAGGGAGAGGTTAAACAGAGTGGTGAGGACAGGAGCCAGAACAGGGAAGTGAGGACGGAGGCATTTGGATGGCACAGGGTCTAGGGGGCTGGAGGTGGCAGGAGAAGTGGCTAGGAGACGGCTGACTTGGTCCTCTGTGATAGGAGTAAAGGCAGTGAGTGGAGGGTGGGGTGGGGAATAGGTATTGGTGGGGGAGGAAGAGGTGGTGGAGTGGAGGCATGAGATTTCCCGTCGGATGCTGGCTATTTTGTCGGTAAAGTGGATGGACAGATCAGTGGCTGAGAGGGCGGAGGTGGGGGGAGGAGTGGTGGGGTTAAGGAGGGAGTTGAAGGTGGCGAAGAGGCGCCGAGGGTTGGAGGCTTGGGATCCGATCAAGGCAGCAAAGTATTTTTGTTTAGCATCAGTTAATGCGGTATAGAACAGCTGCAGGTTGGCCTTGTACGCCAAGAAGTCGGAGTTGCTGCGGGATTTCCTCCATTTGCGTTCGTAGGTGCGTGTCTGTTTTTGGAGGTTGCGAGTGTGTGCATTGTGCCAGGGCTGGGGGTTGATGGGACGGCTGGGGCGGAATGTGGGGGGTGCAGCAATGTCTAGGGCTGCTGAAAGGGCCTGGTTGTATTTGGCCACAGCTTGGTTTGGGCAGGTAACGTTAGGGAGGGTGGATGAGAGGGAGTGGAGGGGGTTGGCTAGTGCAGTTGGGTCTAGGTTATGCAAAGCTCTCTGCCAACGACCTGAGGGTGGAGGAGGGTTGGGGGAGGATGATGGGGAGATGGAGAAAGTGAGAAGGTGATGGTCGGAGAGGGGGAAGGGTGTGATGTCCAGGTTGGGGAGGGTGGCGGATTTTGAGAGAATCAGGTCGAGAGTGTGGCCAGCGCGGTGGGTGGGGGAATTGGTGTGTTGGGAGAGGCCAAGGGAAGTAGTGAGGGAGAGCAGTTGAGAGGCTTCAGGGGAGTAAGGACTGTCCATGGGTATGTTTAGCGCAGGCAACGCATTTCGCGGCTCTATGCCTGCTTCCTCAGGCCAATAGCAGTGCCAAATGAAAAAAGTTCCTCAGACATAGGGAGCCTCTCACCACCAGCCAGACCATAGCATCACTGCCAGCCTAGCATCACTGTCAGCCACGCCACAGCATCACTGCTAGCCCAGCATCACAGCCAGCCCAGCATCACCACCAGCCAGACCAAGGCATCACTGCCAGCCCAGCATCACAGCCATCCAGGCCACATCATCACCACCAGCCCATCATAATTTTCATCCAGGCCACAGGATCATTGCTAGCCCAGCACCACTGCCATCCCAGCATCCCTGGCAGCCAGGCCACAGAATCCCTGCCAGCCCAACCTCACCACCAGCAAGGCTACAGCACTGCTGCCAGCCCAGAATCACTACAAGCACCACTGCCAGCCATAGCATCACTGCCAGACCAGCATCACTGGCAGCCAGACCACCGAATCACTACCAGCCCAACCTCACCACCAGCCAGGCCACAGCATCACTGCCAGCTCAGCATCACTGGCAGCCATGCCACAGCATCACTGCCAGCCCAGCATCACCACCAGTGAGAGGGCACAGCATCAACGAAAGCCAGGCCCCAACATCACGGTCAGCAAAGCATCACCACCAGCCAGCCTGGCACACCTTCACCATCAAGCAGCATAGCATCATAGTAAACATAGTACAGCATAACCACCAGCCCAGCTTAGCTGAGAACAAGACAGAAGCCAGGTGAGGGGCTCTGCCTACTTATTCAATATGCTGCCTATTTATGAAGTTTCTATGTGTGTATGTTGGGGGGTGGGGGGGACTGTATTGTTTTGTTGTTGCAGCCAGACAAATTAGGCAGGCATGTACACACGCACAAGAAAAATTATTATAGCGGCCACTGCTAGCAGCGGCCTTAAATTTTCAGGAATCCGCCTGGATTCCTGGACCCTGTTGGTGGTGGCGGAGAAGGCAGTCTGCCTGTGGGCAGATATGCTGTGTGGGGTGCTACTTAGTCTTGGGGCAGGCAGAGATGCTGTGTGTGGGGACTGACTTAGTCTTCAGGCAGGCCTGAGCGTGCTTTGCAGACCTGGCATCCATGGTCAGATGGACCCTTGACCCAACGCTGTGTGCCAGAGATGTCACCACTTGCCTTTCAATATCACAGTACAGTTTAGGTATCGCCTTTTTTGAGAAAAAAAAATTGCGGCCTGGTATCTTCCACTGAGGTGTGTTGCTTGGCTTTTGTGTGCTGCTTTTCCTCAGGTGGTCATCCCATTGCAGTTTGTGCTTTGTAATCATGTGCCTTCGTAAGGTAGTTACGACCCTACGTGGGTCTTGGTCTTTCCACGGCTCAATTTTCGGTGGCAGAGAGTACAGGTGGCATTGCTCTCATCTGAGGCAGACACACAAAAAATTTCCACAGCGCTGACACTGAGCCCTGGGGTGATGGCATTTTGGTGGTGGTGGCCGATTGAGTGTTAAGTGGGGTGCCAGAATCAGAGCAGGAGGAGAAAGATATGTCACACTTTCATGCAGAAGCTGAAAAAGATGAGGTGTTCTGTGTTAAATAGTCAACTACGTCCTGACAATATTGGGGGTTGATGGCACGTGCCTTCTTCTGAACACTGTACTTTGGTCGAGGGCCGCACAACACCACGACAGCGCGACCTCGAACAGACCTGCTAGGTGGCCTGCCTCTGCCTTTTGTTTTGTCCATATTGGGGGGGATGAAGTGAAAGGTATGCACTGACTTGACTAATACAATGTGCAGTCACACAGGTGCAGTTAACAGGTATGCACGGAGTGGTATATCACACTGCGTGCACTCACGTAGGTAGGTGGGTGCACTGAACACAACAGGTAGGTTTATGCAGTGATGAGGTGGGTGCACTGAGCACAACACGTAGGTATATGCAGTAATTGGTATTACAATGTGCACCTGTCACACACAGACAGGTAGCGGACAGGTACAGTGACACTGCGTGCGTTCAACTCACGTAGGTAGGTAGGTGGGTGCACTGTAAACAACAGGTAGGTATATGCAGTGATGGGTATTACAATGTGCACCTGTCACACACAGACAGGTAGCGGACAGGCACAGTGACACTGCGTGCGCTCAACTCATGTAGGTAGGTGGGTGGGTGCTCTGTGAACAACAGGTAGGTAGGTAGGTATATGCAGTAATGGGTATTACAATGTGCAGCTGTCACACACACAGGTAGTCACTGAATGTGCTGGGCCTGGCAGTAGCACACACACACAGTATGAATTTTCAAGGCTGTCTATGCAACACAAATGTCAGTGGGACACACAGAAGAAAAAAAAATCACAAGAACAAGATTAGCTCGCAAAAGAGCTGTTGTGGGTTGCTATTTTAGCAATAAGAATCAGCAAGGAGCAAGCTAACAAGCCTACAAGAGCCTAACTAATCTTTCCCTATGAGAGTCTGCAGCAGCAGCAGCAGCAGCTGCTGTCCCTTCTCTATTTACTGCAGGCACACAAGTGAGTCAAATGGCTGGCGGTGCCTGCCTTTTATAAGGGGGGAGTGGCTCCAGGAGGGAGTGTAGCCTGATTGGCTACAATGTGCCTGCTGATTGTGATGTAAAGGGTCAAAATTGACCCTAATTGTGCATTATGGGGGCGAACCGAACTTCCGGAAAATTTTGTGGTTCTCCGCAAACGCATACCACCGGAAGTTCGCTGGGAACCGTTCGCCGGCGAACCGTTCGGGCCATCTCTAATAAATACACACTCACAAATATGTTGTATTGGTGATTAGGCTATGCTTGATCCACTTACATTAAATAAAACAGGGCCTCTCACTCACACCCGATTGTCATCCCACTAAATAAAAACACCAGACTCTGATTCGACCTTAAAATTTCTTAAGGATTCATTTCCATATAGCGCGCTTTCAATCGCGCTTATGGAAACACGATCGCAGGGACAGCAGGCAGTGTATAGACAGCACTGTCTGCTGTTTCCATTCATGCGTTGCAATTCACTTTTGAATCGCAGTGCATGGTTGCCTGCACTTTAGTGCAATTGCGCCCGCAATCACATTCAGTATAATGAATGGGCTCGCAAGCTCCACCCCACACTAGTGACGTGCAACGCAGAGCCGCACGGCTCTGTGTTGCAATGGAAACAAGCCCTAAGGGTTCACTTTCTTTTAACCCACGCAGATATGTTTTCACAGTATATCTTTTTTTTATGAATATATTACCAAATATAAATTGTGCTTCACTTGTTTAAACGGACCCTGAGCTGTGGGCTAAAATTAAAAATTAAATACCTGAGGCTTCCTCCAGGCCCCTGTAGCCAGCAAGGACCCCAGGTGCTCTCCTGCTGCTTCTCCTGGTCCCGCTGATGGCTCCGGTAATTCGACAAAGTCGCCTGTGCGTGCTCCTGCAGTGCAACCTGCACTTCAGAGTCCTGCACAAGCGCACTTCTGTCTTAGAGAACCACACATGTGCAGGACTCTTACTGCGACCAGCATGATGTTGCACAGGGTGCGCTGCGGGAGCACACATGGGAAACTTCAGCCGAAGTTGCCGAATTAACAGAGGTGCAAGCGGAACCAGGATAAGCAGCAGAAGGATGCCAGGGGACCTCGTGGGCTATAGTAGGGCTGGAGGAAGCCCCAGGTAAGTGCCAATTTTCATTTTAACCCACAGCTCAGGGTCCCTTTAACTATATGTTCTTATTTTTAAATATTTAGAAAAATTAAGGCCAGGAACCCAGTCAGGTTAAAGATTATCACTTTGATTTTTGAGGTGGTCACAGGGAACAAGCAAACTCTCAACTGCAAGCACTTCAAAGTACAGTATTACTTTCTAAATGGAAAAAAATTTTATACACCACACTTCTAGAAACAAGATAATAATTCCTCATTTGAGGGCACTGAAAATCAACCCTTTATATACATGTGGCTAGATGCACATCATGAACTGGTGAAGAAGGAGCAGAAATAAAGCTTTACGCATAAAAAGTCTAGGCCTGAATAATGACAGCATCCCAAGATATGCCTAAGCATCTTCAGCATCCCGAGATAATCCAGAAAGCATTCATTAACTAAAAATGTCTGCTATCAATTTCCATTAAGGGTTGCTGAAAAATATGTGAATTGGTGTCTGGGTGATTGCCATCTACAGCAAAAGTTTTTTTTCCTCTTTAGAAATATACCGAGGACCGCCTATATTATTTATAAAAAGAAAATGTTCTCAAAACTGCTCCTGTATAAAAATTGTAAACACACTGCTACTTTCCACCTTTTAGAAACACCACTATATTCCAAAATGTCCCAGATGGAGGCTGTGATAACTGGCCTTGTAATACCTCATATTTTTTAAACAAAAACTCCAAACCAGGTTTCTTGGGCAGTTTATGATATTGTATTCTCCACTGGAGATACTAGAGATGCCTTAATAAGCCCATCCCGTCTGAATTGAATACAGATGTTTAAGGCTTTTGAGGGTTCAGGCTTGTGCGGGGGGGGGGGGGGGGGTCAGTAATGATAGGTGGGTCTAGATTATAATATATAATAGTGGGCCCCATATCCCACCTGATCTGAGGGTGGTGGAACCAAAAGACTTGGTTAGAAGGAGACACAAAGTCTGCCTGATACTGTTGTAAAGGAAGGGGGGGGGGGGGGGGCGTGCTAGGACTGCCTAATGCTGCTTTCTGAAGAGGTGTGTAACATACACGACTTAGCAACTTAGATTAATTGATTGATAAGGGTCCCTTTTTCAAATTTGAGCACCACCCCCTTAAGTATCCTCTGCTTGGCCTTGTTAGGGCCGCTTGCTTAGCTCTTCACTTTTTTTCTTAATTTTTTTTTTTTTTGGGAGGACAGCTTAAAAGCTCAAAATGTTCAAGATCTGGAATGCATTGAATAAAAAAAATTGAATTTAAAGGGGAAAAATTCTACTTTAGGGAATAAACAGTACCGAAATGTAACAAAAGTGCATGAAGTCCATGGCACAGGAGTTTGGGAAAAGTAGGCAGGCAGAAGTAGTTTTGCACTAAAATGCCTTTAGATCTCTGTGGCGTAAGGATATAGAAACACAAAAGCTTCTATAGACATTCCCAGCAGCCTAAGGGTAAAGTTTACCCATATGAGACTCAGTACTCTACCATGGCAGTCACGCATGCAGACCCCACCTGGCACTCCCTACTCACTCATGTCCTGCCCCCTGCAGCTACATGCACCCAGTACCCACTCTTGGCCTGTACCCAGCACTCACTATGGCACCCACTATTGTTTATCACCATCTGCTACTCATTCAGCACCCAATACTGCTTATCACTTACTGCAAATACACGCCCAATCCGACCTTGGTACCCACTGCAGCTTGATACAGACTGCACTTTGGCACCTCAGCACCCACTGGAACTTAGCACAAACTGGACCTTTGCATCTTACCACCCACTGCACCTGGGCACACCTGCCCCTTGGCACTCACTGCAATTTTGCACCTAATAATGCTTTGCAACCACCTCATATTGGCAACCACTTCTTCTTTGCCTGAAAAAAGCACTGGTGCTGATCAAGAGGGACAGAGGTCCCGGTAATGATAGGTGAGTCTATATTATAATAGTGGGCACCTATCACTGCTGATCTGAGGGTGGTGGAGCCAAAAGACTTGGTTGGAAGGAGACACAAAGTCTGACTGATACTGCTGTAAAGGAAGGGGGGGGGGGTATGTTAAGACTGCCTTATACTGCTTTATGCAGAGGGGGTATTACATACACAACTTAGCAACTTAGATTAATTGATTGATTAGGGTTCCTTTTTCAAATTTGAGCACCACCCCCTTAAGTATCCTCTGCACAGCCCTGTTAGGTTCGTTTGCTTAGGCCTTCATTTTTTTTATTTTTGGGGGGAGGATAGCTTGCAAACTCAAAATGTTCAAGATTTGGATTGCATTGAATCCAGAAAACATTGAATTTAATGGGGAAAAAATCTACTTTAGGGAATAAACAGTATTAAAATGCAACCAAAGAGCATAAAGTCCATGGGGCAGGAGGTTGGGGAAAGTAGCTGGCAGGCAGAAGTAGTTTTGCAGTAAAATGCTTTTAGACCTCTGTGGCTTAAGGATACAGAAAAACAAAAGCGCCTATAGACATTCCCTGCAGCCTAAGGGTAAAGTTTACCAAGACTTATACAACAAATAATTCCAGAAATAGCACAACTTGTGTTAAATAAACAATGTGCATGTTGCTTGTATAGTACAAATTATTATAATGCAAACAAAGCAATTAGGTAATGTACAATGCAAGCAACATGTGTGTAATGCAAGTTACGCTACCTGCACAACATGTGTAACATACTTTGCATACATAACACCTGGTAAATCTTATGTGTGCTGTCTGCAGGTGGTACATGTACATTTTACTGGTATTTAGTGAATATACCCCATTGGTTCATAATTATTTAGGTTGAGAGGCATGCAGCCATTAAGTTCAATCTTTAACCGTCACTGCACCTCAGTACAGAGAAAAGAATAATTTGCAATGATAGAGAATATTTTCCTGACTAGATGACGGTTTCATCTCCGCACACCTAGAAATCATGGTTGTGGATGGCCTTTCAAAAAAAAAAGAAAAAGAAAAACAACCAAGCCTCTTTAAATGAAAGTATAGAATTTGCCTTAAATACTTCCTTTGGTAAGATATTCTGCATCTTATCCACTCTTACTGAAGAACCCCTTGGTATAAGGTGGTATAATCCCCTTTTCTCCATGTGCAGTTCATTTTCTCTTGCCCTTTGTACAGACATAGGGATGAAAAGCTAAGTAACTAATATTTTATATTGCCCTTGCATAAACTTATACATGATATTTATGACACCTATAAATGCTGGTACAAACGCTACAGTGTTCATGGTTTCTCTACCAAAAAATCTAGCATGTTTACAGCCATCTCAATAAGTCCCAGACAAATCTTGAGTGCCAGATCATCTCAGCTGAATGCATTGTTACCCTTTTTTTCACTTCTGCTGGAAGCATGTCAATCATGTGCTGCACCATCGTTCCTTCTCCCCCTTCCTTAGATCATGTCAGCCTCATGATCAGGGCCGGATTTACGATAAGGTACTGTAGGCAAGTACCTACAGGCTCCTGATGATGGAAAGGCAGTTCACTCCCCTCTCCTAGTGCCTCCCTTCCTCCTTCCCTATGCAGAGTCCCGAGCAGAGCGTACATGAGAGGTAGAGTGGGGCCGAACCTCCGATTTTCGGTTCGCGAACCGGGTTCGCGAACTTCCGCGGAAGGTTCGGTTCGCGTTAAAGTTCGCGAACCGCAATAGACTTCAATGAGGATGCAAACTTTGAAAAAAAAAAATTATGCTGGCCACAAAAGTGATGGAAAAGATGTTTCAAGGGGTCTAACACCTGGACCCCCAGGTGGAGGAGTGGGATACATGCCAAAAGTCCCCGGGAAAAATCTGGATTTGACGCAAAGCAGCGTTTTAAGGGCAGAAATCACATTGAATGCTAAATGACAGGCCTAAAGTGCTTTAAAACATCTTGCATGTGTATACATCAATCAGGTAGTGTAATTAAGGTACTGCTTCACACTGACACACCAACTCACCGTGTAACGCACCGCAAACAGCTGTTTGTGTAGTGACGGCCGTGCTGGACTGGTGCGCACCATGGCGAGAGTGCAGGTTTTGGTGGCTTTACAGCCCATATGGTCGCCTGGCTGATGTAGCTGAATGACAGAACAGGTAGACAGTGGCGGGTTCACTGAACACAACAGGTATGCAGTGGTGGGTTCACTGAACAGGAATACAGTGGCGGGTTCACTGAACAGAACAGGTATGCAGTGGCGGGTTCACTGAACAGGTATGCAGTGGCGGGTTCACTGAACAGGTATGCAGTGGTGGGTTCACAGAACAGGTATGCAGTGGTGGGTTCACAGTACAGATATGCAGTGGTGGGTTCACAGAACAGGTATGCAGTGGTGGGTTCATTGAACAGGTATGCAGTGGTGGGCTCACTGAACAGGTATGCAGTGGTGGGTTCACTGAACAGGTATGCAGTGGTGGGTTCACAGAACAGGTATGCAGTGGCGGCCTGGCGGGTGCACAGAACAGGTATGCAGTGGCAGGTTCACTGAACAGGTATGCAGTGGTGGGTTCACAGAACAGGTATGCAGTGGTGGGTTCACAGTACAGGTATGCAGTGGTGGGTTCACAGAACAGGTATGCAGTGGTGGGTTCACAGTACAGGTATGCAGTGGTGGGTTCACAGAACAGGTATGCAGCCAGGAACAAGCTAAGCCTAACTAATCTTTCCCTATGAGAGACAGTCTGCAGCAGCTCGCCCTACTCTCACTAACGCAGGCACACGAGTGAGCTTAATGGCCGCCGCCGCTGCCTGCCTTTTATTAGGGGGGGAGTGGCTCCAGGGGCTAGTGTAGCCTAATTGGCTACACTGGGCCTGCTGACTGTGATGTAGAGGGTCAAAGTTGACCCTCATGGTGCATTATGGGGCGAACCGAACTTCCGCAAAAAACTTCGCCTGCAGGACGCGAATGCGAACCACTGAAGTTCGCATGGAACCGTTCGCAGGTGAACCGTTCGGCCCAACTCTAATGAGAGGTTACTCATCCAGCTCTCGGCATTCCACTGACGACATCTCCCTTCAGTCAGTGGCACCATTAGTTAATACTGAGGGTATCTCTGGCTACCTGATGCTAAGGGACACCTATGACAGGTAGAGATGGCCCGCACCTCCAATTTTAGGTTCACGAACCGGATTTGTGAACTTCTGCAAAAGTTCGGTTCGCGCGAACTTTCGCGAACTGCAATGGACTTCAATGGGGATGCAAACTTTGAAAACTAGAAACACTTATGCTGGCCAGAAAAGTGATGGAAAAAATGTTTCAAGGGGTCTAACATTTGAGTTTTTGCATGGATGAGTGGGATAGATGCCAAAAGTCCCGGGGAAAAATTTGGATTTGATGCAAAGAAGCGTTTTAAGGGCAGAAATCACATTGCATGCTAAATTGGAGGCCTAAAGTGCTTTAAAACATCTTGCATGTGTATACATCAATCAGGGAGTGTAATTAGAGTACTGCTTCACACTGACACACAAAACTCACTGTGTAACGCAAACAGCTGTTTGTGTTGTGATGGCCATGCTGGACTGGTGCGCACCATGGCAAGAGTGCAGGCGATAGCGGTTTTCAAGCCCATATGGTTGCCAGGCTGAGGTAGCTCAATGACAGAACAACAGTGATTGTCCAGCTGATCGAATTTGGTCTGTCCACAATGAATCATCAACGATCTTATTATCTTTGGTGTGCCCACTCATATAGCCGACAGTCATTGCTTCATTGTGATATGCAAGCCCCTTCACCGCGGCAAGGTAACGATCACGAAGGGGAATTGACACCTGTACATGTCTTTTGTTTTGTTGTTGAAGCCGCAGTGCAGCCAGAAAAATTAGGCAGGCATGTGTACATGCACCAGAAAAATTATTATAGTGGCCGCTGCTAGCAGCGGCCTTAAAAATGCAAGAATCCGCCTGAAGTCCTGGTGGATCCTGTTGGTGGTGGTGCAGAAGGCAGTCAAGTGGCCTGCAGGCAGAGATGCTGTGTGGGGACCGACTTAGTCTCGGGGCAGGCAGTCACACGGTGTGCAGGCAGAGATGCTGTGTGTGGGGACTGACTTAGTCTTCGGGGCAGGCCTGAGCGTGCCTTGCAGACCAGGCATCCGTGGTCAGATGGACCCTTGACCCAACGCTGTGTGTTGTCTTTACACGGCTCAATTTTCGGTGGCAGAGAGTACAGATGGCATTGCTCTCATCTGAGGGAGGCACACAAAAAAATGTCACACTGCTGAGCCCTGGGGTGATGGCATTTTGGTGGTGGTGGCCGACTGAGTGTTAAGTGGGGTGCCAGAATAAGAGCAGGAGGAGGAAGATATGTCACGCTTCCATGCGGAAGCTGAGAAAGATGAGGTGTTGTGTGTTAAATAGTCAACTACGTCCTGACAATATTGGGAGTTGATGGCACGCGCCTTTGTCTGAACACTGTACTTTGGTTGAGGGCTGCACGAAATCACGACAGCGCGACCTCAAACAGACCTGCCAGGTGGCCTGCCTCTGGCTCTGCCTTTTGTTTTGTCCATATTGGGGGGGATGAAGTGAAAGGTATGCACTGACTTGACTAATACAATGTACACAGGTTACACAGGTGCCGTGAACAGGTATCACACTGCGTATACTCACGTAGGTAGGTGGGAGCACTGAATAACAATTAGGTATATGCAGTGCTGCTGGGTAGTACAAATGTGCACCTGTCACACACACCTACCGTGAACAGGTACAGTGACTGCTGGTATTAAATATCACACTGCGTGTGCTCACGTGGGTAGGTGGGTGCACTGAACAACAGGTAGGTAGGTAAATGCAGTGCTTCTGGGTATTACAAATGTGCACCTGTCACACACACACATGTACCGTGAACAGGTACAGTGACTGGTGGTATTAAATAGCACACTGCATGCGCTCACGTAGGTAGGTGGGTGCACTGAACAACAGGTAGGTATATGCAGTGCTGCTGGGTGGTACAAATGTGCACCTGTCACACACGTACCGTGAACAGGTACAGTGACTGGTGGTATCAAATATCACACTGCGTGCGCTCACATAGGTAGATGGGTGCACTGAACAACAGGTAGGTAGGTACAGTATATGCAATGCTGCTGGGTATTACAAATGTGCACATGTCACACACACACGTACTGTGAACAGGTGCAATGACTTGTGGTATTAACAATGCGTGCGCTCACATAGGTAGGTAGGTAAGTAGGTGGACTAAACAGTGAACAGGTGCAGTAATTGGGATTAGAAATTTGCAGCTGCTTGTCACACACACAGGTAGTCACTGAATGTGCTGGGCCTGGCAGTGGAATTAAGGGGCCAAAGGCCAGCTGCGACTGACTGACAGGGCTGTATATAAATATAATGCAAGTGGGCCACACACACACACACACACACACACAAAATAGATCACAAGAACAAGATTAGCTCTCAAAAGAGCTGTTGAGGGGTGCTTTTTTTAGCAATAAGAATCAGTAAGGAGTAAGCTAAGAAGCCTACAAGAGCCTAACTAAGCTTTCCCTGTGAGAGTCTGCAGCAGCTCTCCCTTCTCTAATTACTGCAGGCACATGAGTGAGTAAAATGCCTGATGCTGCCTGCCTTTTATAGGGGGGGGGGGGGCTCCAGGAGGGAGTGTAGCCTGATTGGCTACAATGTGCCTGCTGACTGGGATGTAGAGGGTCAAAGTTGACCCTAATGATGCACTATAGGGTGAATCGAACTTCCGCAAAAGTTTGCAGTTCTCCGCGAATGCAAACCACGGAAGTTCGCCGGGAACCGTTCGGGCCATCTCTAATGACAGGCAAGGGAAGTAAGGAAGTAAGGGAGAAGTGACAGCTGAGCCAATTTTTCAAGACTGATTTGCGAGAGTCTTGTAAACTGATTGTAAGTTTGATGACATTTTTGCATACCTGCCAGCAACTATTTAACTCATCCCTAATTGTCAACCAGTAATCTCAAGTCTTCCTCCAACTCTGATGTTCCCAGCTGTAAGATATTTAGTTCATATGGTGTTCTGCCATTTGCATGTCCAAGGTGCAAGACCTTACATTAATTGTTTTATGCCATATGACAGGCAGCCCATATAGTTATGCTGTCAAGATCACCCTGTACTATGCAACTATCCTGTTAAATGTTGATAATTCTACACAATTTTATATAATCTATGAGGATGGCTAAATTCTTTCAATTCAATCCACTAGGTCATTTATAAGTAAACTGAAGATAACTTGACCCAGTACTGACCTTGCAGAATGCCACTGCTAGCAGTTTCCCAATTTAAGTATGGTCCGTTTGTTGCTATTCTTTGCATTCTGTCCCTTAAAGGGACTCCGTAACAAAAATTGCATTCTGTTTTTTATCATCCTACAAGTTCCAAAAGCTATTCTAATGTGTTCTGGCTTACTGCAGCATGTTCTACTATCACCATCTCTGTAATAAATCAACTTATCTCTCTCTTGTCAGACTTGTCAGCCTGTGTCTGGAAGGCTGCCAAGTTCTTCAGTGTTGTGGTTCTGTGATGCATCTCCCCCCTCCTGGCCCCTCTCTGCACACTGCCTGTGTATTATTTAGATTAGAGCAGCTTCTCTCTTCTCTCTTATCTTTTACAAGCTGGATAAATCCTCCTCTGAGCTGGCTGGGCTTTCACATACTGATGAATTACATACGGGCACAGCTGTCTGCACTCTGCAGGAAGAAACAGCCTGACACATCAGTGGAAGATAGCTGCAGGGGGAAAGAAACACACAAATGATCTCTTGAGATTCAAAAGGAAGGGTGTATACAGCCTGATTGTGTATGGATGTATTTTCTATGTGTGGACATACTGTACATCAACTTACTTCCTGTTTTGGTGGCCATTTTGTTTGTTTATAAACAAACTTTTTAAAACTGTTTTTAACCACTTTTAATGCGGCGAGGAGCGGCAAAATTGTGTCAGAGGGTAATAGGAGATGTCCCCTAACGCACTGGTATGTTTACTTTTGTGCGATTTTAACAATACAGATTCTCTTTAACCAGTTATCTATCCATGTACACACATTTTTCCCTTGTCCTTCAATCCTCAGCTTCTGCACCAGGATTTTGTGCAGAACACTGTTGCTTTTTCACCCACACTGGCTATTTACTCCAGCGGACTACCAATAAACAGTATGCAGTATGCAGAAACCCAAACTCAAATCCTGGGTATATTTTTGAATGCTCCAGTGTGGCCTACTAAGGGTGCCCGTAGTGGCTGCAGCTCTCAAGAGATTTGAGACTGAAAGGAGAAAAGCGCTATAGAAATGTTAAACAGCAAATTCAATGTAAATTCCACAATTAATCCATACTCTTCTAATATAAATTTATAGCAACCTGCTCTTTTTCTTCTCAATCCCTGATAGAGTACCATGTCTTCTGGCTTCTAGTGCGTAGCCCTGTCCCCATGCAGAAAAGGACCTCAGCACTTTCTCTACTTGAGATTGAGAAAACGATGCAGCCATTTTCTACAAGGGGTGTGGCTACATGCAAAACTCTGGCGGACATGGGGCTCTTGGAAGTAAAAGACCTGAAAGGTTCATATTAGAAGACTATAGATTAATTGCTGAAGCAAGAGGTTTAGAATCAGGTTGATACCATTTATTGGCTAACTTAAAAGAATATGAGTAAGCGAGCTTTCGGCTGAATAGCCTTCATCGGGCTTTAATCCTGAATTTACACTGAGGATCCTCTTTAACATTATTATTATCATCACATGCCATTTTCACCGAAGGTGATCATTTTACCAGCTAACCCCACAGGAGCTCACAATCCAATACCTACAGTAGTCATAGTCATCTGCCCCTACCATAGTCTAAGGCTAATTTTTGGGGAAACCGATTAACAATATAACTTATCCATATAATTCTGGGATGTAGGAAACCTGAATGCACAGAGGAAAAACATACAAAGATGGGTAGAAGATACAAACACAATGTAGACAGTGGCCTTGGTGATGTTCTAACTAGAGACTCTAGTGCTGCAAACTTGAGTGTCATCCACTACACTACTGCATAGTGGACTGCAATATTTTTAGAGATTTTATTAAAATCTGCAGAAGCTTCAAGAAGTTGTCCACGTAAGGAGTGCGGGCTCCATAGTCTCTAATGCTCCAGCGTGGTCTACTGAGTGTACCTACAGTGGCTGCAGTTCTCAAGAGGAGAGGCTGGAGAGTGCACTGGTGAAATATACCACCTTTGACACAGGAGACCAGGGTTTAATTCCTGGCTAGAGAAAGACAGTACCTATTTATTAAAGCGGGCAAGGATCCCTAATTTTACAGGATGGCCTATTGAGTGTGCCCTTAGTGACTGAAGCTCTCACGTTACTGAAGTATGTACAGCACTCACTGTTACCATGTGCTTAAACTGATATTAATTACAAAAGGTGGTAAAAGCACTGATTCATCAATGTACTGTAAAAAAAAAAAAAATTAAAAAAAAGGCTGTTCCTACATAAATATGTTACTGTTGGGGCATAAACATGGAAAACAATTACAATCCATACATTCACGATATGATAGAAGATCATTAAGGATGTACATGAATTAGGGATGGTCGCTGGATTCCGCGGAATTCAGAATTCCGTGATTCCGGATGGAATTTGATGATTCCGTTCCGTTGTGATGGAATGGAATTGCTATATCACTCTGAAATTCCGCGGAATTTTATGGAATTCAAATTTTTTTCCCACTGAACTGATTTCAACCTGATAAGAAGAATTTCTGCTCGACATACTTCCTTTCTCTCTCCTCCCGGAGGGAGGAGGGTCTTGTCTTCCAGGGAATTGTAGGATTTCAAAAGCCAGCTTACATACCTTGGCCGGGAATCGAACCCAGGTCTAGAGCTTGGTAGACAGCTTTCTTCACCACTATACCACCTACAATTCCCTAAGCAAGCTCATTTTTCTCTTGGGTATATCACAATGGTACATGCTAGGCTGGCTTCAGCATGTAACATTGTAGTGTGTTGTGTTGGTGGTATAATGGTTAGGATAGCAGCCTACCGAGCACTAGACCTGGGTTCGATTCCTGGCCAATGTATGTAAGCTGGATTTTGAAATCCTACAATTCCCTAAGCAAGCTCATTTGTCTCTTGGGTATATCACAATGGTACATGCTAGGCTGGCTTCAGCATGTAGCATTGTAGTGTGTTGTGTTGGTGGTATAATGGTTAGGATAGCAGCCTACCGAGCACTACACCTGGGTTCAATTCCCAGCCAATGTATGTGAGTTGGCTTTTGAAATCCTACAATTCCCTAAGCAAGCTCATTTTTCTCTTGGATATATCATAATGGTACATGCTAGGCTGGCTTCAGCATGTAGTGTTGGTGGTGGTATAGTGGTGAAGGGAGCTGTCTACCAAGCACTATACCTGGGTTTGATTCCAGGTCAAGGTATGTAAGCTGGCTTTTGAAATCCTACAATTACCTGGAAGACAAGACCCTCCTCCCTCTGGGAGGAGGAAGGAGAAGGGGAGAAGGAGAAAAGGGACTAAGGGAACAGTCAATAGGGTCTATTCAACAAGATCAGGTTATAATATCAGGTTTATGTACATGGCTACCTAAAAACTCCACCAACTGATATCAATCACACAGTAAATTAACAAGGCAAGTTGGAATGTTAGTCTTGCTTTATTCATCATGTTTATGTCCCACATTTCTTCCAGAAAAACTGCTCTGGTAGTTCCTGCATATTGCACCAGCCTCCCCTCTTGACAGAAAATTAGGGCACTTGGTTGAGGCTACAGGCCTTACTTTTACTACTGTCAAAAAATATGTAATATCTTATATCTGAAAATATTTAAAATTCACTTGCATAGTCAGTTACACTCACATGTCTGTGGTTAGTACAACAAAAGAGTGACTTCAAGCATGTGAGTACTGCTGAACTTTCTTATTTGAAAACCCAGCAGGTCTTGCAAGCTAAAAAAACATGGCTGTTCCCTGTGTTTAGTGTTTATGCGTAAAATGGTGAAAAGCAATATAAACCATTGTTTTGAAAACTTTAATTGTATAAAAAATACAGAACTGTCTGAAAAATAGCAAATAGGTGCTTCACAGTGAATTAGCAAATATTTTAGTTATTCGTTGCTCAAACACAAATGAATCTAAAAAAGCAAGAAGAAATCATGCAGTTGGGGCAATAGCTACCTGTTTTCACCTTGAAATCTGTGACTTGCTATTATAAACAAGTCAACTTTTTTTCAAAAAGGTGTTATAAGAGTGAAGCCTTAATTAATATACACTTACATGGTTATTAAAGTTAACCATACATTTTTCTCTTAAATAGATAATCACAGAGCTGTAATAAGTATGTGTAGGGTAAAACTGTAATAATAAAATAATACAAACTGGAGCTGTACATTTTCTTGTCTTGGGTAGGATTTGTTTGGCCAGCTGCCAATATTTGGTTTGTGTAAGTTGAAACATACTATGCCTCAAGTTTGGGACACTATCTGCATGTAGTTTGTATGTATGTTCTTCTGGGGGTTGCATGGGCTTCATTTGGGCACTGTAGTTTCCCCTCACCTCCCAAAAAGTATACTAATATGTAAATTGATTCCCCTGAAAAAATGTTCATAGACTATGGTATGGATAAGATTGTGAGTTTCTCTGAGGACAGTGAGTGATATCAACATGACTATGTACGCTGTAAAGCATTGCAGAAGATGCCAGCAACTTATAAATTAACATCATTCAGTGTAAGATGTTGAAGTTCAAGGATTTAAAAATTCTTTATTTATTTTGCTACAAGACTGGATTTACAGTGATCAGTTCAGTTGCATAACGCATGCATTAAAATGAGTGTGAACTGCAATGGAGACTGGACATTGATTTTAATACAAAGTCTGCATGCAGCGATTAGTTACAACACAGTACTGTGAACAGCCCCATATAATTGTATGGGCTGTGAGTTGATGTTTAGGATTATTCTGCAATACAGCTGAGCACTGTGAACTAGGCCTGAGGGTATGACATCTTTGAATGTTGAATTTTGTTTTCTTAGGATTTCAGATTGACACTACATATAATATTAACATGAATCTGAATATCTGTATAGATAGAACCAGAAATATGCCTAGACATCCCTTTTTTATTTGTAAAATGTTTAATTCAAAATGTTATATAAGGCATTGATGACAACATCTAACATATGTTTATAAGATATGCAATCATTTTAGCTTTAAAGGTAAAAAAAATCTTGACTACCAAACCACATACAAGGATGGCCTTATAAAGGAGCAATACCGACTCTGACTCTGGAAACATGGCCTTGAACATCCAGTCATGCTGTTTGGAATCCTAGTTTTTGCAATGCCCAGCACTTGATTGGATGAAAAGTGTGTACATTCACTGGGCCAAAGGAAGTGCTAATAAATCAACTCCACTGTTTCATAATAGGATGGCTTTGTCCTTTCTCTATGTAACTGCATTTGATCTTACAGTGATAAAAGACATAACATTATTATTTGGGACGGATTAAATTGTTAGCACATAAGTTAACATGCATGCCTTTAAGTAACTAAGTTTTACAAGCTGTCTTTAATTTTCAAGAAAGTATAAGCATGTTTAAACTATGAAAGAAACTGTATACCTTCTGTAGAGCGGATGCCCTGTGCACATCAGCAGTATGCAAATGTCATGGAGTGAAGAATGAGCTCTGCTTTCTACTCTTTATTCACAGTGTGCTTATTAAAGGTTGCATTCAATTCCACATGGAATAAAACTAAACATATACCTCTGTTCAGAGATCTGTTGCAAAATACTTACTTCTTTACATCGACCAGGCAGCCTGTAGTTCCACAGGTGCAATACCCATAAACACAACTAAGGTACAATACATTTAGTGTGATATGTTGGAACAGCTACTAACCTACTCCAGGGTCCTCCTCATGTAGTATAGACAACTACTATTTCTGAATGGAGTTCTAAAAACATTTTCCTAATATCTAACAGTTAGTGCATTTGGATACTGATACGGGTATTTTATTGAACAAAATGTGTTTTTTTTCTTTCTTTTTATATTGTTTTGTTTATTTACTATGACTTTTGATTTTTTTTTACCTACTGCCAGTATGCATGCTTATAAAGGTTTATTAGAAGTCATTAGCAGGAAGTAAGATGTATAAATAGGTCGTTTTTTTGCAGAGTAATCAGCATGACATATTTATATTCATTCAACTGACTTAACAAGACCTATAGTGCAAAAATAACATGTACGTTTATTAACCAGAATAATACTGCCTCATCTCATTATAAGTATTTTCTCTATAAGAAATGATGTAAATACATATGTAACATGAACTTTGCATATTCAATTACAAACTGTATTTATATTAAGATTACATATATAATGTTTTACAGAAAGATGAAAGGTCAAATTAGCCTATTGAATGAGATGGCAGAGGCATTGACATGCTAAGATATTTGTACATGTAGTTAGAGTGCATGCAAAAAAAAAACCAAAGTTTTAAATGTATATAACAGTAAGTGTGCATAATTTGTATCAAGCAGCAGAATAATTTTATCCCACAGGCATTAGGGAGACATACGCCAAAGTAAATAATTGTGGTACAGTCAATCACAGCTCTGCCCTGCAGGTAGACCTTTAGCAATGAATGCGAGAAGGCACAGAAAGCTGAGAGAGAAAGCTTAAGAACAGGGACTGATGCCGAGCATTGAAAAAATCAGCACTATGCTTGTGGATCCTCAAGTCACACATCGGCCATGCAAAACAGGACATACCTTTCTGCCTTGCTGCTTCTGTTGGCTGAAACAAAGCAGTCCCATTCTCAGCGGGAGGCCAAGTCAAAATGAAATTTTATTTAGTCTGCACTTTCTCCCAGATCAGGTTTCGAAATGACTGCTCTTGGAGATAGCCTCGTTGTGGCGGATGCATGCTTTGCATATGAAATGCCAGTGACAAAAAAAAAAAAACACACTATACATGAACACTCTCGCCAGAAAACAGTATATACTGTATGTGACCAGAGGAAATAGCCAGGCTCACACTGCTCCCTTTCACACACAGCACTGATTTTTTTTCTTTTTACAAAAGATTTATTCTGTGTGGACTATAGCAGATCGTCCTCTAATATTTACTGAGTATGTAAAAAGTACTAGTGTCAATTTACATAAACTAGGCAGACAGATTCTCCTTTATCCAAGGCTATTAGGCTATTCTTAGGGGAGGGGGGATTGTTTTTGCAATTTTTATAAAGAAATGTATTTACAAAAGATTACACTTCTGGGCCACCTGTATCTTTTTTCATTTTTGTAGATACCTATTAGTTTTTTTTAGTTTTTTTTTTTTGGGGGGGGGGGGGTTAGGATTTTAAGTGATTTAAAATTTAAAAATCTGAATCTGATTGGCTTTTAAAGTGACCACAGGTTCATTAATCTGGCAACAATCACCCTTTAATAAAGTGGTCCTATGTGTTTTTTATTTGTGCCTGCAACATGGTAGATGTGCCCTTTGCACCTTCCTGTAAAATACTGAAATAGTATTAGTAGGAGCAGCAAGTCACTGAGGAGACACTAAAGGGACTAAAAAGTTCTTCAAAACAGAAGACACTCCTGGACATCAAAGCATTACCTTTAAATGTGTGGCGGTGGAAGTGGGGGCTTTAAGGAGGAGTAGAGCACCCTATCAACATTATAACAGTTTTCTTAGTTTCATACATATATGTAAAATATGACCACAAGCAACAAAAATATGACCAGTGGTGTGATCACAAATGAAGGGGTGTCCTTTATATTATTGAAGAGCAAAAGGGAGAGATAGTTTATGATCTCAGCAACTTTCAATTATAAAGAACCCACATTAAACAAACATAAATTATGATTACAGTAGTTTTCTGTGCCTGGTATAGAAAGAAATGTGATTATCAAAGAGCATTTTCCATTCATTATAGCAAACAGAGTTAGAACACAGCATGAAAAAAAAGAAAATGCAAAGCACTGAGGCAGTTAAAAAGTTGATATTGTAAAACACACAAAAAAAACTCTTTAATGTTAAGCATGCTTTTTTGTGGAGTGCCAGGCCACTTGAAATCAAATGTTGCATAAATCAGTTAAAAACAGAAAGCATAAATGTCTCTTAGTGCTCGATATAATCACATGTTCTTGTTAGAAATCTGATGTTCAAACTGGTAAAAAAAAAAAATGATAATGAACAGCTGCAGGTCAGTTTGCAAAGCTGCGGGGGATAAAATGGTGTCTTCAATTGACATTTTTAAGATGCAAAAAAACAGAAATGATACAGTCACACAGTTTTCAAGGGAAGGCCTGATTAAAATTCTAATTTTAGCATGATTTGTATCTGTCTTCTAAAAGCAATATAAAGTTTACATATGCATTCTGTAAACTGTTTAGTGTGATCTTGCACCAATGAATGGCAATGCAAAGACGATGAAAAAAAAAAAAAGGTTTAGTCAATGCTATTTCTAGGATTGAATATTAAGTAGGGGAGGGATTAGTAAAAGTATTTTATGTCCCATTTAAACTGCAAATTTGTGGCAAGAAAAAACCTAAGAGATTAATCATCACTCCAGCACATTTAAGTCTTGGGATGAAATTAACAGAGGAGAGCTTTTAGAAAACATCTCAATTGTGGTACCATACAACTGTACAAGATCAACAACTTGCAGAACAAATTAAAAGTATCAACTTAAAGATCATATAATAAAACACTGAGATTTTGATGAGGAACATTGAGGAATGATGACTTGGTGGTGTCCTAACAACTGATTCAGTTTTATCCTTTACCAATACGAATATTTTAGATTAATTAAAGGTAATTGTGAGGCCCTCCCTTTTAACCTTGTAAGAGCTGATAACTGATTGGGTAACTCATTGAATAAAGGTGATTAAAGAGTACTGTTTTTGTGAGTTGAATTTGAATCAATAAAAACCCTTGGACTTTACCCGTGGGTGTGCGGATTTCATCCTCCCTGCATCCTGACCTGCCGTCTGCTTTCCAGCACCCTACACAGGGTAACAGAGGTAGAGCAGTTTTCTCCTTTCAATCTTCTGATTAAAGAGTACCTGCATTATAAATTACAGTTTTCTTTAAACCCAATAAGTTGCCAAGATATATAAAATTACATATAATAAAGTGTGTCTTTCTCTCAGCCCCCCCCCCCCCCCCCCAGGTCTGTACTCCACAAATGGACCTGAAATCCACACCCACAGTGTGAAATTGGTCTCTGGTGAGTTTTTTCCTTTCCAAACTATACGTGCAAAGGATGCTGGGGGGTTGATGTCATAACTCCACCCCATGTCCTGCTCCTAGTCTACAACCACTGTAAAAAGAGATGTGATCTAATACAGGCAGGCCAACATCTGAAATAAGAATTGTAGCAAACTAACAGGATAAGACAGTCTGCAGTAGTTCTCCTGTCTCTCCCCTCTCTTATAATCTAGACAGGTAGATAGCAGGGGAGGCATGGGCAGGGGAGGGCACCAGGCTGGAGGGGAGGACAAAATGTTGAACATGTACTTTGATAAAGCTTCAGCATGAGGAGAAAGAAATAAGTGCTACTACAGATATAAATGTAAATGGCAAAATGGGTCAAAAGAAGGACTTGACAGGCTCAGAAAAGTCAAAAATAGTGAGATATCTAGCTGAGGGATGCAGCACTCTTAAAATTGCAAAGCTTCTGAAGCGTGATCATCGAACAATCAAGCGTTTCATTCAAAATAGTCAACAGGGTCGCAAGAAGTGTGTGGAAAAACCAAGGCGCAAAATAACTGCCCATGAACTGAGAAAAGTCAAGCGTGCAGCTGCCAAGATGCCACTTGCCACCAGTTTGGCCATATTTCAGAGCTGCAACATCACTGAAGTGCCCAAAAGCACAAGGTGTGCAATACTCAGAGACATGGCCAAGGTAAGAAAGGCTGAAAGACGACCACCACTGAACAAGACACACAAGCTGAAACGTCAAGACTGGGCCAAGAAATATCTCAAGACTGATTTTTCTAAGGTTTTATGGACTGATGAAATGAGAGTGAGTCTTGATGGGCCAGATGGATGGGCCCGTGGCTGGATTGGTAAAGGGCAGAGAGATCCAGTCCGACTCAGACGCCAGCAAGGTGGAAGTGGAGTACTGGTTTGGGCTGGTATCATCAAAGATGAGCTTGTGGGGCATTTTTTGGGTTGAGGATGGAGTCAAGCTCAACTCCCAGTCCTACTGCCAGTTTCTGGAAGACACCTTCTTCAAGCAGTGGTACAGGAAGAAGTCTGCATCCTTCAAGAAAAACTTGATTTTCATGCAGGACAATGCTCCATCACATGTTCCAAGTACTCCACAGCATGGCTGGCAAGAAAGTGTATAAAAGAAGAAAAACTAATGACATGGCCTCCTTTTTCACCTGATCTGAACCCCATTGAGAACCTGTGGTCCATCATAAAATGTGAGATTTACAAGGAGGGAAAACAGTACACCTCTCTGAACAGTGTCTGGGAGGCTGTGGTTGCTGCTGCATGCAATGTTGATGGGGAACAGATCAAAACACTGACAGAATCCATGGATGGCAGGCTTTTGAGTGTCCTTGCAAAGAAAGGTGGCTATATTGGTCACTGATTTGTTTTTGTTTTGTTTTTGAATGTCAGAAATGTATATTTGTGAATGTTGAGATGTTCTATTGGTTTCACTGGTAAAAATAAATAATTGAAATGGGTATATATTTGTTTTTTGTGAAGTTGCCTAATAATTATGCACAGTAATAGTCACCTGCCCACACAGATATCCCCCTAAAATAGCTAAAACTAAGAACAAACTAAAAACTACTTTCAAAAATATTCAGCTTTGATATTAATGAGTTTTTTGGGTTCATTGAGAACATGGTTGTTGTTCAATAATAAAATTATTCCTCAAAAATACAACTTGCCTAATAATTCTGCACTCCCTGTACATTTACATTTAGATGGAAGCAGGATGCAATCAATCATCTGGAAGTGCAAACCTCATCCAATTTATCTAGATTGCCAGACCCACCTATATTGTCCAAGATCATGGAGAAATTTCTGTCCACAAACAGAAGAAAGTAGAAGTGTGCACCTTCCATCCCACAGATTTATTCAAGTGATATGATAGGCTATATTCATAGCAGCATCAAACACCACGGTGGTACACAGCATGACCAAGCATCATACCGACGCGAAACAGCCCTCGCTTCACCATCACAGTGCCTACCACTCACCTTCTGTACTGATGACTTTGCTGGACACGTAAGCTATGCACTGGCTTTACACCGCTATCACACTGGAACTATATTGAGTGTTTGATGCTGCTATGAATATAGACATATCACTTAAATAAATCTGTGGGATGGAAGGTGCACACTTCTACTTTCTTCTGTTTGAGCTACATTGAGCTGCTTGTTCCTTCTATCTATTTGCGGGGCACACTTCCAAGTGACTGTCATCAAGAGTAGTGTGCAGTGTTGCAAAGTCACAGAATATGATCCCTGATGTGATTAACCTCAGCTCATGAATACGTTTGATAGGAAGTGCCACACACAACTGCTTTATTCAAATTTTCTGTCCAGCTGACTCTTCTCATTAGTGTACATTTTACACATATGTGTACACATGTATCTTAAAGGGGAACTGAAGAGAGAGGTATATGGAGGCTGTCATGTTTATTTCCTTTTAGACAATACCAGTTGCCTGGCAGCCCTGCTGATCCTCTGCCTCTAATACTATTAGCCATAGCCCCTGAACAAGCATGCAGCAGATCAGGTGTTTCAGTGGTTCAGACTTATAAGTCAGATCTGACAAGACTAGCTGCATGCTTGTTTCTGGTTTTAATCAGATACTACTGCAGAGAAATAGACCAGCAGGGCTGCCAGGCAACTGGTATTGATTAAAAGGAAATAAACATGACAGCCTCCATATACCTCTCTCTTCAGTTCCCCTTTAAATTCTACATTTTTGCAAAGCCCATATTGACCTGACCAGTCCCCTCATCTTCTAACATGCTTGTTTAGCAAGTGAAGAGACCCATTACAAATGTACTTAGTTAAAAATATATCTAACTTCTGAGTCCTGAAATCAAAAGACAGCCCTCCTTTGGTTACTCAGTGACCTATCACAGACAGTGACATCTCAGATATGTTGATAAGCCAAGGTGAACTCATCTCAGAGATGTGTATGCAGCTTCAGTAGAAAAGCAGAAGGAAGAATGTCTGTATAGGGTAAAGCCATGGCCTTATTCATTGTAAATTCTATGTCTTCTAAGTGGTATCCTATGGGATTAGGACTCTTAAAGGGGAACTTCAGTCTAAACAAACATACTGTCATTAAGTTACATTGGTTATGTTAATTAAAATACATAGGTAATATAATCTCTTACCCACCCTGTTTTAAAAGAAAAGGCAAAGGTTTGTGATTTAATGAGGACAGCCATCTTTTTCATTGGGCAGCCCCTTTTTGGTTGAGGGGGGGGGGGGGGGTGATAGGGAGCATGAGGCACAGTTCCAACTGTCCTGTGTCCTGATCACCCCTCCCAGCTGCGCGCGCTATGCTTCAAATCTCAAATTCAAAAAAAAAAAAAAATTGAGAACAACATCATAAATCCCATCATGCTTTGCAAAGAATCAGGGTAAAAATGCCGGGCATATTTGTTTTTATGGGGCGGAGCTTATCTTCTGTGTAGCTAAAAATGAGGATTGTGTTGGAAAAACAAAGTTCTGATGCTGTGAAACTGTTAAAGAAACACCAAGCCTTTTCAGTGCTGCTTAGTAGATTTTTAGTTTGGAGGTTCACTTTAAATCCTTGGCTATAGTCCTTAAATGGACATCTGTCTTATCAAATTTATGATCCATGGAACCAATTTGAAATTGTTTGCTAACCATAGACATAATGCTTTGGTCTGCCTATCTCACCTATGTCTAGTCGACAATCTGCAAACTAGATCACACATATTGTGGACCGATGCAGTTTCCTCTAAAATTCTGTAGATCCTGCCTACAAACCTTGTTTTCCAAAAGCACTTTGGTTGTAGGTATAATGGGGAGATTGCATGTGTTCTGTCTTCAGGCATCATTAACCCATCCACCAGAGGTGGCGTTACACAGGAGTGGAATCTAAGTGAACACGGGTCTTCACCAGTGCACCCCGCAAGGGATGATGGACTTTGCTGCCTAGTGCCCACGAGGTCACTACTGGGATAGCTTTAGCCAGTGGTTGAGAGAACGGAGACGCCTCATTGTGGAGTTTCTAGTGAGTATCAGAATCTAATGAGTCATCCGAGTCAGGACAGGTGGTAGGCAGATAACATAGTCTAGTAACAATCTGTGTCAGGGCAAACAGCAGGCAGATAACAGAGTCCAGTAATAACCAGAGGCAGAGGTCAGTCAGGAGGAGACGATCGAGGATAGTTAAACTGGCCAGGTCACAACGGGAAGATCAAACAGGAACAGGCTGGTCAGGAGCAAACCGCAGAACAACCAGTCTAACTGTCAGAATGGCTGCTGGGAGAACAGACCTTTTATAGCGGCAGTCCGGCATTAATTTCGTATGCCACGCAAGCTCATGAATGTTCACCAAAACTCCATGCATGTGTTCGCGAAGATTGACACCATTCCGCACAAACGTATGGACGCCTTTGACCCCACCACAAGACCGTGGCCGGCAACGCGCGCATGCACATAGACAGGAAGACGCCAGTGCCAGGGTGGAGCCACACAAGGAGGATGCCAGGGACGGAGCAGAGCCTTGCGAGTATGACACTGTGGCTGTGAATAGAATTTACCCATTTACTGTTAGGGTGATATTATCATGGTCCCATGATGCTAATACAATGATCAGCCAAAAATGAAATCCTGGCAGATTAAGTAGATCTTATGTTTCTTGCAGTGGATGGTCAGCTGAAGTGAGGGATCTCAGACATTTTAGCTGGCCAATTTATCATATGCATGGATATTTTGACACCATCCTCTACATACATCCACGAAACTATAGTACAACTGCCCAGATCATCGAATCAATAATCTTTGCTAACACAACATTAATTTGAAAAAAATAACAAAGGTGTTTATCTAACCTATGTTATTTTTCTGTCAGTTTTTACTTCATTATTTTCTTGGTCATGGACTTGAAAACCCCATACAGTAAGTAAGTCAGGCAATACAAAACGTTATGATAAACTCTTGACAATGTTTTAAAGAGAACCCGAGGTGGGATTTAATTATCCTAGTGGGGCACAGAGGCTGGTTGTGCACACTAACACCAGCCTCTGTTGCCCCATGGTGTGCCTCCAAGACCCCCCTGCGCGCCGCTATACCCCCCGCAGTGCTGGCGACACGCAACATGTCGCCAGCACAAGGTTTACCTCTGCGCTGTCTGTCAGCGCCGCTCCCCCGCCTCCTCTGTATCTGTGCTACCAGGGATTCGGGAATGCCTTAATGGGAAAGGGAGACCACTAGACTACCCTCAAAAATTATATGAAGAGGAAAGTTTCATTAGACCCCAAGGGAAGCTATAAATAAGATGTAAGCTATAACAAAAAGTGGGGGCTATTACTCTGGAAATACTATTTTGGCACCTCCTATAACCCTGTCCACTTTTGTAAAACCCACTCCCTGAATAATAAAGCAACTTGTTACAGTTTTAAGAGCCTTTTGTTCACCACAGTGCAAGGAGGAGAGAAAAACTACATAATGCAGAAAAATATACCTTTATTCCAAAATGAAATAGCTTCACTTTACATTGATCCAGCAACAAAATGTAAGTTTTGTATTAATGGGATAAATGTACAAATTAAATTATTCTCTACAGTACTACTTTTTATTTTAAAATAATAATTGGTGAAAACTGAGAAACTGATTTTTTTTTAAAAAATATTTGTCATAACAAGTGTTTAAGTTATTGCTAATTAAATAGGGGCATATCTAAAACAATAAAACTGCTCCAGTCCATAAGGGGGAAACATGTCTATGCTCTAAGTGCAAAGTGATAAGGGCACCCAGATCTGCTGTATCATTAGAGCACCTAGAAATCATTTTCCAGATAACAAAGTAGATACAAAAGTAATTGAACATCTCTTTCCAAAAAACAAAACGAAACAAAAACAAACAAACAAACAGAAATTGTTAAAGATTCTTTAACCTCCCTGGCGGTATGCAGTTTCTGAGGCTGCATCCGCGGGAGGGAGTTTTTGAATTAAATTTGCTTTAGCCTTTGTAGATAGCACTAGACTAGCTACCATTGTTCCCCGAGTCCCCCGCTCCCTTCTGATTCCCCCTCCCCCCCGATCGCTGCCGCTATACGTTACCTAGCCACGACCCTGCAAGAGCCGCAGCCTCCCCAATGAGCTTCAGTCGTTGCTATGGTAACAATCAGACATGACGTCTGACATCATCGATGTCATGCGCAATCCTGATCCTCCCCATAGCGAGGAGCTGATTGGAGAGGTTGCGCCACTGCGGGATCCGGGGGGGGGGGGCGAGATAAAATGGCGGCGATCAGGGGCAATCAAAAATGAATGGAGTGACTTGGGTACAATGGTAGCTAGTGAAGTGCTAACTACAAAGGCTAAAGCAAATTTAATTCAAAAAATCCCTCCTGGGGCAGAGAAATCCTCTGCGGCAGCTACCCCGAGTGAAGGTCGGGGTTACCGCCAGGAGGGTTAAACATGCATCTCCATTATGAACTTAGTTTTAGAGAGATTCGGAAGCACTAAAACCTCTGCCTCTATATTAAGAAATAAGGAAAAAATAATAAAGTTTTGCTTGGTATTCTACTTTAATCTGACCATACTACCCATGCTACCCTCAGCCTCAGCCAAGAAGAAGAGCTGTTAAGAGCTGTTATGAGTCTGGTTTTGACATGCCCCAATGTGACAAATATGGACATCAAGACAGGTACCAGCCCCAAAGTGGTGTGCCTGGTTTAAAACCCTTTATATCTTAGCTATTCAATTTCCATTCAGATATGTACTCTGGTCTTTTCTGTATATTAACCAAATGTTGCCATATATTGGATGAAACATGTGTTGCTGATTAGTGATGGCTCGAACCTCTGATTTTAGGTTTGCGAGCCTCGAACGCGAACTTCCACAAAAGTTCGGGTTTGTGCGAACTTTGCGAACCGCAATAGACTTCAATGGGCAGATGAACTTTCAAAACTTCAAACATTAAAGAGGAACTTCAACCTAAACATACATACTGTCATTAAGTTACATTAGTTATGTTAATTAAAATAGATAGGTAATATAATCTCTTACCCACCCTGTTTTAAAAGAACAGGCAAATGTTTGGTTTCATGAGGGCAGCCATCTTTTCGGTTGAAAGAAGGTGACAGGGAGCATTAGACACAGTTCCAACTGTCCTGTGTGCTGATCACCCCTCCCAGTTGCTAGGCAATGTGAATAACAACATAGGAAATCCCATCATGCTTTGCACAGCATCAAGGAAAAAAATCCTGGGCAGTTTTCTTTGATGGGTGGAGCTTAGCTAAAAATGCAGTTAAAAATTATGCTTTGGTAAGAAAAACAAAGTTCTGATGCTGTGAAACTGTTAAAGAAACACCAAGCCTTTTCAGTTCTGCTGAGTAGATTTTTAGCCCAGAGGTGCACTTTAATTCTGGCCAGAAAAGTGATGGAAAAGATGTTTCAAGGGGTCTAACACCTGGAGGGGGGCACGACGGAGTGGGATACACACCGAAAGTCCCGGGGAAAAATCAGCATTTGACGCACAGCAGTGTTTTAAGGGCAGAGATCACATTGCAATGCTAAATTGGAGGCATAAAGTGCTTTAAAATATCTTGCATGTGTATACATCAATCAGGTAGTGTAAATAGTGTACTGCTTCACACTGACAGACCAAACTCGCTGTGTAATGCACCGCAAACAGCTGTTTGTGTAGTGACGGCCATGCTGGACTGGTGCGCACCATAGCAAGAGTGCAGGTGATGACGGTTTTCAAGGAATCTACCTGGAGTCCTAGACCCTGTTGGTGGTGGCAGTGGAGAAGGCAGTCAAGTGGCCTGCAGGCTGAGATGCTGTTTGGGGACTGGGGACAGACTTAGTCTTGGGACAGGCAGTCTCACAGCGTGCAGGCAGAGATGCTGTGTGTGGGGACTGACTTAGTCTTTGGGCAGGCAGTCACACGGCGATCAGGTAGAGATGCTGTATGTGGGGACTGACTTAGTCTTCGGGCAGGCCTGACCGTGCTTTGCAGACCACGTGGTGAGATGGACCCTTGACCCAACGCTGTGTGCCAGAGATTACACCACTTCCCTTTCAACATCACGGTACAGTTTGGGTATAGCCTTTTTTTGAGAAATAATTGCTGCCTGGTATTTTCCACTGCGGTGTGTGGCTTTGCTTTTGTGTGCTGCTTTTCCTCAGGTGGTCATCCCAATGCATTTTGTGTTTTGTCATCATGTGCCTTCGTAAGGAAGTTGTTCCTATGCGGGCCTTGGTTTTTCCACAGCTCAATTTCAGTGGCAAAGAGTGCAGATGACACACAAAAAAATGTCCACACCACTGAGCCCTGGGATGATGGCACTTTAGTGGCTGCCGACTGAGTGTTAAGTGGGGTGCCAGAATCAGAGCAGGAGGAAGAAGATATGTCAAGGTTCTGTGCGAAAGCTGAGGAAGATGAGGTGTTCTGTGTTAATTTATTATTTATTATTCTTTATTTATTGTACTTTTAAAGCACCAACATATTACGCAGCGCAGTTTTACACATATTACGCAGTTAAATAGTCAACTATGTCCTGACAACCTTGGGAGTTGATGGCAGTGCCTTCTGAACACTGTACTTTGGTCCAGGGCTGCACGAAATCACGGCAGCACGACCTCGAACAGAACTGCCGGGTGGGCTGCCTCTCGCTCTGCCTCTGCCTGTTTTGTCCATATTTGGGGGGATGAAGTGAAAGGTATGCACTGACTTGACTAATACAATGTGCAGTCCCACAGGCACAGTGAACAGGTATGCAGTGACTGGTATATAAAACTGCGTGCTGTCACACAAGTGCAGTGAACAGGTATGCACGGACTGGTATCAATACAATGTGCAGCTGACACACACACAATGCAGTGAATAGGTATGCACGGACTGGTATCAATACAATGTGCAGCTGTCACACACACAGGTACCGTGAACAGGTATGCAGTGTTATGCGATTATATTGGGTGCTGGCATCTACCTCCGAGCTGGGGGACCTTATTCAGGACAGAGCCCGTTAAGAGAGACTGAATGCTATTGGTTGTACAGTAGGGGAATAACCACTTTTACTATTTATATGTGGGCCCTTTAAATATCGTTTGAGCTTTTGAATGTCACATTGAATGAATTAAAGTGACTTCCATTACTTCTGTGTAAAGGTGTAATGATTCTGCCGAGGAAAGAATTAAAGACTCTAATAATTCAGATGCCTTTTATCATTTATCTCTTTGAGGATTGCCCTCTACAATCTGTGACCACCTCTGTCTGAACAGAAAAAACACTTAAGAAAGTGCTGTAAGCTTTAATAGAAGTATATGAAGTCTCTATGGGAGTATGGGCAAAACCGGCCAGAAACAAAGATGGCGCCAGTAAGCATATCAGGTGACCAGCCATCAGGATATATAAGAGGTGAACCACTCCTCCTTGCCTTAAGCCACACCCTGAGGAAGCCCATTGTGCAAAACATGTAGGCGGGAGGAGCTACAGGAGGCCGGCCTCGCCCACCGCTCTGACTCCACGTTGCTTGGAAAGAGATCCCCAGGACCACGCTGCCATTACTCCTTGGCGAGGGTAGATCTGCAAACACAGCTGCTGTTGTAAGGATTGCTGTTGCTGTGAGGACACTGCAGTGCGTGAGTAAATGTGACTACAGTCATTACATCCCACTGGGGGAATACAATACACAGGGAACTGGCGCCCTGCAAGTGAGGTGTATAACTGCTATGACTGCTTCTGACAGCTCCTGCTTATACAAGACCTGCTAAATGCTATGCTTCGTGCACCGCTGACTGCAACTGCACACCGAGCTTTTGAGGCTTTGCAAAGTGAAGATGCTGATAGTGCTTCTGTATGTAATGTTGACCTGCTAATGATACTGATATTGAACTGGCTTGCAATCAGTGCTCTCGTCTATGAGACTGTGTAATTGGAACTTTTGAGGCAATAGCTGAGCATCAGCTGGATTGAAGTGAACCCATGTCTGTACTGCTTGCAATGAACTGGAATAGGAGAATCAAACCACATATTAATTAATTCGCAGAGAGGCATCTAAGCAATAGCTATTGCAGAAGTCAGGAATTGCCAATATTACACATATATCTGCATGCAGATTAGTCCAATACAGCGGTTGGGGTGAATGGTCGTTCGTATGTGTGAAGCGTGTGGGGCAGCGGGGAAGTGCTGTGTTACTCCTGAGGCTTTTTGTAGCGGTTTTAATGTTTTAATTGTGATTTTGATACAATTCCATGGTTGTCTGTCCTCAATAAAGATTTTTGATTATTGGCAAGCGAGGCCTGGACTAACTTTGTTCTCTCTGGTGTTTAGCAATTAGCAAGGGCCAGCTGCGACAGACATAGCTGTATATGCAAGTGTCAGTGGGCCACACAAAAAAAAAACACATCACAAGAACATTAGCTCTCAAAAGAGCTGTTTTGGGGTGCTTTTTAGCAATAAGTATCAGCAAGGAGCAAGCTAACAAGCCTAACAACGGCCTAACTAACCTTTTTCTATTTCGTCTCCAATGTCTCTCCCTAATATCTGAGCAGACTGAGTGAGAACATGGCCGATGCTGATGCCTTTTATAAAGGGGGGGCTCCAGAAGGGAGTGTAGCCTGATTGGCTTCCATGTGTCTGCTGACTGTGATGTGGAGGGTCAAAGTTTAGCCCAATGATGTAGTATAGGGGGCGGGTCGAGCTCGCATAAAGTTCACGTTCGTTCGCGAACCAGTGATGTTCACGTGAATAAGTTCGCATGTGAACCGTTCGGGCCATCTCTATTGCTGATCTTTAATCAGCACATGCCCATGATATGGTTTGTTTGAGAATGAAATATAGGATGACAAACATTTGGGTCCTGATTTATTAATTTCAACTTGTCTAATGACAGGGGAACATGTAAATATTGCAGAAAATGCTTACTTACAATAGCAAGTGCTTCACAGTTGACATGTACTTGTTGTGGGCTCCTAAGGCAATGCTTTCCAGCCTATGTGCCTCAGCATACCTGTTTTTCTCTGCAGCACAAGCCAGGAGTAATTTTTTCTTAGTAATTTTTCTGTTTACTCTTTCCTATGAGAGATCCCAGGCTTGTTGGGAGCATGTGCTGCTGTACCATGGCTAGTGCAATCCCAAGCAGAGAGACCAAAAATCAGGGCCGAATTTACCCCTAGGCACGATAGGCATGTGCCTACAGGAGGCCTGTCCATGAAAGGCGGCTCTGCCCTTCCCTCCCTCTCTGCAGAGTGCTACAGAGCATTGACTCACCGGAATCCGACATGCCAGGGGTGACCGCTTCTCTTCCCTGCATCATCCCAGGCCCAGCGTCATCTACTTGGTAACAGCGTCGTCTCCTTACTATGATGCGCCTGCACGTACTGGCATTGTGCGTCATAGTAAGGAGACCCTGCTGTTACCTAGGAGATGACGCTGGGACGATACAGGGAAGGGAAGCGGTCGCCGCTGACACGTGATGTCAGATCTCAGTGAGTCTTCTTAATGCTTCGCTCGCACTCTGCAGGGAGGGAACATCTCTGGCACCCTATCACTCTCTCTGTGGCCGGCTCTACATGTGGTCAGCTCCAGCTGATTGACACACCGGCCACAGCTGCTTAGATGCACCTGGCCCCTGCTCTTCACTGTCGCTGCCTGTCCCAGAAGTTCTACAGCAGCCAGCAGGACAAAGGGGAAACTGGGCACTCTCCCACTGCCGACGGAGCCCCATCAATCCTTGCCCGCCATTATCAACTGCACAGGAGGGACTCAGAGCAGAGCACTCACCACCACTGCTGTGTGGCAGCTATTGCAGCTGCTGCTGCTGCCAGAGGAGCACCAGCCGGGATCCGCTACCAGCAGTAAACCATGCAACCTATACAAAAACCTCCTACCTAAGAGCGCTATAATAACATTTCCCACTGTCATAAAGGCGGTCAAAATTGATTGGGACCGCCCAACTGCCACCTATGCCAATCCCCTCGATCCACCAGCCGCCTCTGACCTAAATGTGGGCCCACCACCGACGCACACCATAAGGCCTTCACTCACACAAAGTCATTGGAAGTGAATATTATACAGACGGGCTGATCCAGATATAAGTAGCATAGCATATTGATACGGCAGGATACAGTGTGGCCACACTAAGGACATTGTGTGAGTGAAGGCCTTATGGTGTGCGTCGGTGGTGGGCCCACATTTAAGTCAGAGGCGGCTGGTGGATCGAGGGGATTGGCATAGGCGGCAGCTGGGCGATCCCAATCGATTTTGACCGCTGTTATGACAGTGGGAAATGTTATTATAGCTCTCTTAGGTTGTGACCAGGTTCTGTATGTTTTTTTAGAGGGGAGGGTTAACGGGTATTCATTGCTGGATATTTTTGTATGCCAAATAAAGAAATTTTGTATAAGCACACGCAGAGACTGAGGTTTTTGTATAGGTTGCATGTAGGGTCTAGATTACCGAAGTCTCTCCTCTAAGTGAGTGGTGCAAATTACACATGTGGTCCACCGGATAGTGTGAGTTTGAACAGCAGTAAACCATGCCCATCACACTCCTCGGGTCCAGCTGCATACCTGCTCACTGGGGATCATTTAGGCCGCAAGCTCAGCACACCCCTGACTCCAGCCATCAGGCCACGCTACGAGGTCCAGAATGTCAGAGGCTCACTATGGAGGGACTGATCATGCTAGCCCACACTGCTGACAACATGGACACCTGCAGCCCAGCAAAGCTTCCAGCCAAAGGGATCTGCAGCCAGCATTGCATCTGCTGCATACAGCTCCCACAGAGGCAGGCAGCTGAGCACCGCTCCAATCACACCACGCCTGGCACGGAACCCTCAGTTCCACCAGAACTCTGCTGCGTCCACCAGTGTATTTTTTGGGATTCCTCAGAGCCCACCACCGCAGGCCAGGTCAGTGAAATCTCCTGGCCCGTACACTTTAAGCTGTCTTAACTAGGGCACTGCTGTGTCCCCAGGAAGCCAATTCACCATCTCTGTCCCCTGGGTAAGCCAGCCCTCTTCTGCTGATCTGTTGGGGCCCTCTTGCTGCTGGACCCTGCTCCACCATTTTCACCCGCTGCATAGACCTGTGTGTCCACATGCTCCACTGCGGCCTGCTTCACCAATCTGGGGGCAGCCACCCTCCACGTGGTCCCCAGAGGGTCCACCACTACTCTCTACATCTCGCAGGGGCCCCTGGACTGGCACCTAATAGACAGAGGGGCATGGCTTGAGGGGGTCTCGTCTGTGTTAAGGGGTGGGGCTTGGGGTGCAAGAACTTATGTGCCTATAGGCTCCTAAACTGTAAATCCGGCCGTGCCAAAAATGTAACTAGCACTAGCACAGGAATGCCATTCCTAAGCACCATTAGTATAATAAGGGTAGGGTAAGATGACACAGCACCTCAAAAAGGAAACACAGAGACAGCAGGAGCCCAATGATGTGGAAGAATATTGAAGAAAGAGTATTACTCCCAAAATCAGGTTGCAACATGGGCAACCAATCATAGCAAGCAGGTGGAGATTATAAACCCGTCTCCACTCAGGTGTTCCCACTTCCCAGAAGGCAAACAAAGTCTAGTCTTGCTGCAGCCCTCCGAACAGCCGCCCGACAGATCCGACAGCTTGATCAATATTTACCTTTGCAGGCTTCAGTGGGGGGTGCTGTTGCTGCTTTCGGCTCCGAAGTAGACGGAAATACCCGATCTCAGTCGGGTCCGCTCTACTGCGCATGCGCCGCAGACTTGTGCCTGCGCAGTAGAGCAGACCCGATGGCGATCGGGTATTTTGATGGCGATCCGCCCCTTTTTAACCCCGGACACAACCAAACTGCTCATCCATGCCCTCATCATCTCCCTCCTTGATTACTGTAACTCCCTCCTTTCTAGCCTCCCCTTGAAAAGCACTGCACCCCTTCAATCAGTGATGAACGCGGCTGCAAGACTCATCCATTCTTCGCACTGCTCCGCATCCACATCTCCCCTTTGTGAATCCCTGCACTGGCTTCCTATCTGTTTCAGGATAAATTTCAAGATTCTATGCCTGGTGTATAAATCTGTGCACAAAACCTACCCTACCTACATCTCGGAGGTTGTTCACAGGTATACACCAGGTCGCCCCCTCCGATCCTCCAACGACCTTCGCCTCACCACCCCACGCATTTCACACTCCCATGCCCGCCTGCAGGATTTCTCAAGAGCTGCCCCCACCCTCTGGAGTGCCCTTCCACCACCCATTAGACTTGCTCCCTCTTTCAACACATTCAAGCAAGCCCTCAAAACCCACCTCTTTAGGATGGCCTAACCACCTCCTACCACACAGTAACTCTCTACTGAATATTTAACAGCCCCACCTAGTGTTTCCACCCCACCCTTTATATTGTAAGCCTCTGGCAGGGTCCTCCATTCCCTAGTGTAATCTATAGGATCATATGCTCCTGTCCTATGACAGCCTGTACTTGTATTACTGGGCCTACCTAACCAGCCCATATCACACGATCATGTATTTTGTACAATTTGCATGTATAACTTTGTTCTATATCATCCTTGTATCCAATGGCGGACATACGGCCGTGCAGGCCGTGCCGCCGCACGAGGGCCCCTGAAGTTCCGCTGCTTCAGGGGCCCATTAAGTATTGCAGGTTTTTTTTTTTTTTTAATCTTTTCTTTTTTTAACCTGGGGGGCCCCGACTCCTGTCCTCGCCCCTCACCTCGCCCCCCCCCCCCCATGCGGCGGGAGAGCGGAAAATACAGGAAGTTTCCGGCCGGGGCTGCAGCAGACGCTAGAGGCAGCTGCCGCTTGGTCTCCGATATGTCTCCAACTTGGAGACATATCGGAAACTAAGCAGCAGCTGCCTCTAGCGTCTGCTGCCGCTTGGTCTCCGATATGTCTCCAACTTGGAGACATATCGGAAACTAAGCAGCAGCTGCCTCTAGCGTCTGCTGCAGCCCCGGCCGGAGACTTCCTGTATTTTCTGCTCTCCCGCCGGCCGTCGGGCATACCGGGAGGGGGCCCCGAGGTGAGTGAGGGAGGATAGTCGGGCCCCCCCACCCGGATAGCTACCCACCCGGATAGCTACTCACCCGGCTACCTTACCCACCCACCCGGCTACCTACCCTGCTACCTAACCACCCACCCGGCTACCTACCCCGCTACCTAACCACCCACCCGGCTACCTAACCACCCTGCCGGCTACCTACCTACCCACCCGGCTACCTAGCTACCCACCTGGCTACCTAACCACCCTGCCGGCTACCTACCCACCCACCCGGCTACCTACCCACCCGGCTACCTAGCTACCCACCCGGCTAACCTAACCACCCTTCCGGCTACCTACCTACCCGGCTACCTACCCACCCACCCGGCTACACACCCACCCGGATACCTACACACCCACCCGGCTACCTACCCACCCGGATACCTAACCACCCACCCGGCTACCTACCCACCCGGATACCTAACCACCCACCCGGCTACCTACCCCGCTACCTAACCACCCACCCGGCTACCTAACCACCCTGCCGGCTACCTACCTACCCACCCGGCTACCTAGCTACCCACCCGGCTACCTAACCACCCTGCCGGCTACCTACCTACCCGGCTACCTACCCACCCACCCGGCTACCTACCCACCCGGATACCTACACACCCACCTGGCTACCTACCCACCCGGATACCTAACCAACCACCCGGCTACCTAACCACCCACCCGGCTACCTAACCACCCTGCCGGCCACCTACCCACCCACCCGGCTACCTACCCACCCGGATACCTACCTACCCACCCGGCTACCTACCCACCCGGCTACCTAGCTACCCACCCGGCTACCTAACCACCCTGCCGGTTACCTACCTACCCAGCTACCTACCCACCCACCTGGCTACCTACCCACTCGGATACCTACACACCCACCCGGCTACCTACCCGGCTACCTACCCACCCACCCGGCTACCTACCCACCCGGCTACCTAACCACCCACCCGGCTACCTAACCACCCACCCGGCTACCTACCTACCTACCCGGCTACCTACCAACCCACCAGGCTACCTACCTAAAGACCCACCAGGCTACCTACCCACCCACCCAGCTACCTAACCACCCACCTACCCACCCACCAGGCTACCTACCCACCCGCCTACCCAGCCACCCACCAGGCTACCCACCCGGCTACCCAGCCACCCACCAGGCTACTTACCCACCCGGCTAAGGGCTACCTACCTACCTACCCGGCTGCCTACCTACCCACCAGGCTACCTATCCACCCAACCACCCATGGGAGCTGCGCACCGGATGGAGGCTGGGACAGGAGGTCTGCTGCTGCAGGTGAGTAAATGTTTTTTTTTATTATTTATTTTAGCAGGTGTATGTTCTGGGCAGGTCTGCCACATGATTGCGTGTATGTTCTGGGCAGGTCTGCCACATGATTGCATGTATGTTCTGGGCAAATTTGCTACATGATTGCATGTGTTTTCTGGGCAAATCTGCCGACATGATTGCACGTATTTTCTGGGCAAATCTGCTGACATGATTGCAGGTATTTTCTGGGCATATCTGCCGACATGATTGCAGGTATTTTCTGGGCATATCTGCCGACATGATTGCAGGTATTTTCTGGGCATATCTGCTGACATGATTGCAGGTATTTTCTGGGCATATCTGCCGACATCATTGCACGTATTTTCTGGGCATATCTGCCGACATCATTGCACGTATTTTCTGGGCATATCTGCCGACATCATTGCACGTATTTTCTGGGCATATCTGCCGACATCATTGCACGTATTTTCTGGGCATATCTGCCGACATGATTGCACGTATTTTCTGGGCATATCTGCCGACATCATTGCACGTATTTTCTGGGCATATCTGCCGACATGATTGAACGTATTTTCTGGGCATATCTGCCGACATGATTGCACGTATTTTCTGGGCATATCTGCCGACATCATTGCATGTATTTTCTGGGCATATCTGCCGACATGATTGAATGTATTTTCTGGGCAAATCTGTTGACATGATTGAATGTATTTTCTGGGCAAATCTGCTCACATTATGTGTATTTTCTTGAGAAAACCTGCACAATTATGTGAATTTTCTGGGGAAAGGGTCACCAAAACTTGGGCCCACTGTCTTTGCGTTGCATTTTTCAAGGGAACCTGAGGTGAGAATAATATTGAGGCTGCCATATTTCTCTCCTTTTAAGCAATATCAGTTGCCTGGCTGCCGTTCTGGTCCTCTGCCTCTTATTCTTTCAACCATAGACCCTGAACAAGCATGCAGCAGGTCAGGGGTTTCTGACAATATTGTCAGAACTGAGAAGATTAAGCTGCATGCTTGTTGCTGGTGTAATTCAGTTTATTACTGCAGCCAAATAGATCAGCAGGGCCGCCAGGCAACTAGTATTGTTTAAAAGGAAATAAATATGGCAGCCTCCATATCACTCTCACCCCGGGATCACTTTAAATTATCACTAACACTAAATTATCCGGTCATTGCCACGCCCATTTTTTTGCCGCGCCGCTACGCGCCGCAGGCTCTGTCCACACCCATTTTTTGCCGAGGCGCGCGAAGAGCGCCGCAGGTTATAGCCACTCCCGCCCAACAAGGTAAAGTCAAAATCGGTAAGCAAGTAGAAGTGAGATCGGCAGTAGATCAGGACTGGTATAACCATAAATATTAAAAAAAAAAAGAAAAAAAGAAAGAAACAACCCTCTAAATTAACATTGACAATGTTATAGCTTCTATTGTAAATGAGCACCTGAACTTTCATCATTGTGTCTAATAACTAAAAAAAGAAGTTGAAAATAACTTCCTTTATGTGGTCAAGCATTGTTCTGGAATGTAAAATCTAAAGCCCCAAATTCTTAAATCAGTCTTGTTGATTAGTGTAAATTATACATTTTGCCTTAGTCTTAACACCTTTAATGCCTCATCTAGCATGTACATTTAATAATTATGCCTAGCAAAATGAATGTGTAATAAAGAATGTCAGTAATTTTATGCATTTTCTACTATTCCCGATTCCTAATACTACAGGGTGGGCCATTTATATGGATACACCTTATCTATGGATACACCCCATATACCACACCATACCATCAAATTTTTTGTTCCAAGAGTCTTGGAGGGATATATACAATGTGGTTAGTGTCAGACCAATAGCGGTGGTTTTGTTTGGTAACTTCACCATTCACATAAAATCATGTATCTATATGCATGGCCATATTAAGGTGTATCCATATAAATGGCCCATCCTGTAGAATATAGGTAATTATACTGATAATAGAGTATCCCCCACTATAACCCTTTCTCATATTAATCTTCCCCTATCTACATCTAACACTAACCTCACCCTCCTCCTCCTAAAACTAAACTTACTGACCCCCGAAATGGTGCCCGGATACTTCCCCTCCTCTGCTGCTCCACCATGTCCTCCGAGCACTCACCTGTATTTAAGCGCAGAAGGTAATCTCTTCAAGATTGACTATCACTAACAGCCGCACTCCAGTGCTGCCGATCTCTCACCACTGCAGCCGATCACTAAAAACTGAACTCTGATGCCTCAATTATAAAGTGGGCATTGCTATTACTGCAATTTACATTGTGGTCTATGTGGTGCCCCTCTTACCAGCCGGCAACCGGCATACAAATTATCTGCTCTGGGCCTAGCAGACTGAGGTCTTTAAATTGCTCACCATGAACTTCCTGTGAACTACAAGTCTACCTTTTCATGTAGACACTTGGGACCTGATGTACTAAGCAGCAGCAAGATTGCTGTGCACAGGAATCACACAGTAATTTTACCAGTACTAACACCAGGAGAGAATTGGCCATTAACCTATCAGCGCCACGTTGGTCACCGGGTTAAAGTGCATGCATGTTTCTATTGTAACATGTACACTGGTAATGGGTTAACTGGTGGTGCTTTCCCAGTGTTAGTTAGTGTTAACAGTAAATTTGCCATGCAGTGCCCGCACATGGCAGATGCTACCGCTAATTAGTGCATCATGCCCTTGGTTTCAACTGTGATGCAGGAATATTGGAAATGTAGTCTGACAGCTATTGCTCATCCTACATTAGGTTTCTCATGGGCCTCAATTCACTAAGCTTATCCCCTGTCTTTAATATCATTTCTACAGTTGTTACCATGGTGATAAGGCATGTAGTATTCAGGAAACATTTTACCTCAGGCAAACCTAAAGTTAACTCTTCTGTCTTTAAGTTAACTCTTCAATCCTTAAAATAACTCCAGAGTTAAAGACAGGCTGTGTTAATTAACTGCGTGTGAAAATATTACAGAGGAGGTAAATTAACTACAGAGGAGGTAACTTAAGGAATAAAGAGATAAGATAACTCTCTCACTGTGTGGAGGTAAGTTTTCTCTTGCCTTATTATCTCCAGCATGATCTTAGTGAATTGAGGCCAATGTCTCATATGAATGATTCACTTACCAGCTGAATCTAGAGAGGACAGCTGTAGTGCTGTGGCAAGCACACTTGATCTTTAAAACACATATTCTGTCCACCACTCTGCTTCTATGCACTGTTGGCATTTGTGTATCATCTTGATTGCTGAAAGACTCTGCCTCGTTCAATGTCATGTTTAATTGGGCTTGGGCTGAAGTAAACAGGAACAATATAAATTGAGCATATGATGATAAAATACATCATTGTTCTAGAAATATAGACTAAACTATCTCTGAAGGATTGTATAATTGTACTTTTACCTAAAGTGCTAGAAGGTAGTTCCTCCCACTCACCCTTTTGCATCTTCCTGTTAGTAGTTCATTTCATTGATTACTTCAATGACCAAGAGAATTAATCAGAAGTTCAGTTCAGTTCCACTATGTTTATAACTTCTGTCCAAATAACTGGATCTACTAAAATATAGACATGCAGTTTTCTCTGCAGGTATTCTCTGTTCATGTTATTTTCACCATGTGCTCTGTTTGCACAACCTCAGTTTTATTTTTCAACTTCCAATAGCACTCATAAACAGGTGACTTGGAGTAATGTAAATGTAAGTTGTAATGGTCCAACGCACTTTCCTTCTATGTACTGTATAATATTCCATTTACATTTGCTTCATTGCATAAGCTAGTAGTGTGGTATTTCCTTCTGTTTGTTGAAGTTTGACTGGACCAGGTTTGAAGTACCAGGTCAGGGAACCGGCCCTGGCCACACCTACTCAAATGTAGAGGGTGCTTTGTGCACTTGTTTGTATGGCTTTACTGTTTTCTAGCTTTCTTTTGAATTGCTTTGCATATTATCATCTGATTACACCAGAGAGAGGTACTTAGCAGTACCCAAGCCTCCTACTCCTCATACTGGTGGCTCCTAGATGAAGAGAAAGAGCACATTGGCCTCAATTCACTAACATCATGCTGGAGATAATAAGGCAAGAGAAAACGTACCACCACACAGTAAGAGTTATCTTATCTCTTCATTCTTTAAGTTACCTCCTCTGTAGTTAATTTACCTCCTCTGTAGTTATTTTCACATGTAGTTAATAAACAGCCTGTCTTTAACTCTGGAGTTATTTTAAGGATTGAAGAGTTAACTTAAAGACAGAAGAGTTAACTTTAGATTTGCCTGAGGTAAAATGTTTCCTGAATACTGCATGCCTCATCACCATAGTGATAACCCTAGAAATGTTATTAAAGACAGAATATAAGCTTAGTGAATTGAGGCCATTGTGTTTTCTCCTCTCTCTTCCATCCTGCATAGCTTCAGCACAGCATCTACAGTAGGTAGCAACTTCACAATGAAAGGAGAAATGCAAGTGTTCTTCAAGGTACGTACCTAGATTGACTATACCTAGAAAGCTTTGCATTCAATTGTCGGCTGTGGTCAGTAATAATGTCTAGTCATAGCAGGTAATTAAATTAAAAAAGTTAAACAAATGCCCTGTAATGATACAGTCCTGGCCAAAAATTTTGAGACTGTCGAAAATATTAGTTTTCACAAAGTTTGCTGCTAAACTGCTTTTAGATCTTTGTTTCAGTTGTTTATGTGATGTACTAAAATATAATTATAAGCACTTCATACGTTTCAAAGGCTTTTATTGACAATTACATGAGATTTATGCAAAGAATCAGTATTTGCAGTGTTGGCCCTTCTTTTTCAGGACTCTGCAATTCGACTGGGCATGCTCTCAATCAACTTCTGGGCCAAATCCTGATTGATAGCAACCTGTTCGTTCATAATCACTTCTTTGAGTTTCTCAGAATTAGGTGTTTTTTGTTTGTCCACCCGCGTCTTGAGGAATGACCACAAGTTCTCAATGGGATTAAGATCTGGGGAGTTTCCAGGCCATAGACCCAAAATGTCAACATTTTGGTCCCTGAGCCACTTAGCATAGGCAAACGCAGGGGGGGAATTACAGCTGCCCAGAATCCCCCCTCAGACCAGGGCCAGTGCAGTGTCTGGGGACAGGCACAAGTTAAGACACCAGAATGTCTGAGGCATCCTGCAGCACACAGCACTGCCCCCTTTCTATCTCTGCTACAGTTGACTTTGGATGGAGCAGCCGCGTGTGTACAGACTAGAGTATGGAGCAGCAGCATGTGTACAGATCATGAAGCAGCTTTGGGGTACTTAACAGAGTCAGGTATGAGCACAGCCCTGTGCCCTGCTGTGTGAATGCTCCACTTTCCCCTTCATTACCAATGTCGGCTGTCCTCATTATTATCTGTATCCAAACTGCTCCTGATTGATCCCGTTATCGATCGGGAGCAGATCTGACATTTAAGAAATAATTGTCAGATCCTGTCTGTTGGACAAGAAATTGCATTATGTGTAGCCAGCATGATATACTACCATATTATTATACTGTATTGTGCGTGGCTGAGGGAGACCTTTCAGGAATCCCCCAATTGAAAATCCTGGGTTTGCCCCTGCTTAGTTATCACTTTTGCCTTATGACACAGTGCTCCATTGAGCTGGGAAATGCATTGTTCTTCACCAAACTGTTTTTGGATTGTTGGAAGAAGTTGCTGTTGGAGGGTATTTTGGTACCATTCTTTATTCATGGCTGTGTTTTTTGGAAAAATTCTGAGTGAGCCCACTCCCTTGAATGAGAAGCAACCTCACACATGAATGGTCTGCAGATGCGCTCACACCTGCCTGCTGCCATTCCTGAGCAACCTCTGCACTGGTGCACTCCAATCCTGCAGCTGAATCCTCTTTAGGAGAAGATTCTGGCGCTTGCTTGACTTTCTTGGATGCACTGAAGCCTTCATAACAAGAATTGAACCTCTTTCCTTGAAGTTCTTGATGATACTATAAATTGCTGATTTAGGTGCAATCTTAGTAGCTACAATATCCTTGCCTGTGAAGCCATTTTTATGCAACGCAATGATGGCTGCATGCGTTTTTTGCTGGTCACCATGGTTAACAATGGAAGATCAATGATTTCAAGCATCACCTTCCTTTTAACATGTCAAGTCTGCCATTCTAACCTACTCAGCCTGACATAATGTTCTCCAGTCTTGTGCTCGTTAGGGATGCTCATTCGGATTCCGTGTAAATGCAATTTCCGAAATTCCAATTGGAAATTGCATTTCTGCATCGGAAAGCGGAAATCGGTAATACAAGTGCGGTAGGAGGATTTCCGCTGGAAATCGTGGACATTTCCGCCGATGTTAACATCGATCTTCTCCAAAACTATAAGGTCTTTTTGAAAACTTTTTTTTTAATCTTGTTCACAAGATTCCGTTTAATAAACCCTGAAAATTTGGTGTTTCTAGGACTTACAGGGGCTTTGCTATTAACCACTAAAGTCGGCAGATTTTTACTGTAATGTAAAATGCAGAAAATCTGCATTATCCGATATGCGGTAATTTTAAGCCAATCAGAAGACTCAGAATGAATAAACCAAACAGAGACTGGGGATTTAGGCGGAAAATTCCATATTCTCTTATTGGCTTATTCAACATCTGTGGTGTGAGTAAAGAGAGCTGTCCATGCTCGGAAGCCATCAAACCTGAATGAACTAGAGATGTTTTGTAAAGAGGAATGGTCCAAAATACCTTCAACCAGAATCCAGACTCTCATTGGAACCTAAAGGAAGCGTTTAGAGGCTGTAATTTCTGCAAAAGGAAGATCTACTAAATATTGATTTAATTTCTTTTTTGTGGTGCTCAAATTTATGCACCTGCCTAATTTTGTTTAAACAATCATTGCAGACGTTCTGCAAATCCAATAAACTTCCTTTCACTTCTCAAATATCACTGTGTGTGTCTCCCATATGATATATTTAACTGAAAATATTATCGTAACAACCAACGATTTATACAGGAAAATCATGACGATTAACAAGGTTGCCCAAACTTTTGCATCCCACTGTGTGTGTGTGTGTATATATATATATATATATATATATATATATATATATATATATATATATATATATATATATATATACAGTGCTGCTCATAATTATTCATACCCCTGGTAAATTTTGACTTAAAGTTACTTTTATTCAACCAGCAAGTCATTATTTTTATGGGAAATGACATAAGTGTCTCCCAAAATATAGTAAGACAATGTACAAAAGGTATTATTGTGGAAATGTCTAAGCTTTTATTTACATTTAAGCAAAAAGTGTTCAGTCCAAAATTATTCATACCCTTCACAAACTGTCAAAGTCTGTGGGAAATACAAAATTCTTTACCATTCCAAATGGTCCAAGCATCCTAAAGCATCCTAATTACCCTGATTAGTTGGGAACAGCTGTTTTAATCAACACATCAGGTGAAAAACAGCAGCTCTCTGCAGTTGGTTTGTGGACAGTCATGGCTAAAACAAACAAGGTCATTGAGGATCTGTGGCTGCGCATCGTGGCTGCTAACAAGTCAGGAAAGGGCCGCAAGGCCATTTCTAAATGTTTTCAAGTTGCAGTGGCTACAGTGCAAAGTATTATTAAAAATACAAGATGTTCCCCACTTTGGAAAATCTAAGAGGACGTGGTCGGAAGCCAAAAGTGGCACCTGTGCTGGCCAGGAGGATAGTGAGAGAGGTGAAAAATAATGCAAGGATCACCACCAAGGCCATCCTGGTGAATCTGGGCTCTGCTGGTGGCAATGTTTCAAGGCAGACAATCCAACAGACTTGATACACTGCTGGGTTCCATGGATACAGACCAAGGAGGACGCCACTTCTCCAGATAAGGCACACAAAAGCTTGCTTGGCCTTTGCAAATGCTCATCTAGACAAAGAAGAAGACTTCTGGTCTTCTGTGTTATGGTCAGATGAAGCAAAAATGTAATTGTTTGAGCACAATGATGTTTCCTTCATTTGGCGTAAAAAAGGAGAAGCCTTCAACAAAAAGAACACCATCCCCACTGTCAAATATGGTGGTAGGAAATAGGAATCTAATGCTTTGGGGGTGTTTTTCAGCCAATGGAACAGTGAACCTAACACAGTAAACTGCACCATGAAAAAAGAGCAATACATGAGGATTCTCAATGATAACTTCAGGCAGTCTGCAGAGAAACTTGGCCTTGGGCACCAGTGGACATTTCAGCATGACAGTCACCCAAAGCACACAGCAAAAGTGGTAAAGAAATGGTTAACAGACAACAACATAAATGTTTTGGAGTGACCCAGTGGTCCTGACTTGAATCCAATTGATAATCTGTGGAGCGAGCTAAAGATCAGGGTGATGGCAAGAAGACCCTCCAACCTGAAAGATATGGAGCTCATTGCTAAAGATGAATGGGCAAAAATACCTGTGGAGACATGCAGAAAGCTGGTCTGCAATTATAGGAAGTGTTTGATTGCTGTAATAACCAATAAAGACGTTTCTATTTATTATAGAGAAGGGTATGAATAATTTTGAACTGGACACTTTTTGATCACATGTAAATAAAAGCTGCGAATTTTTTTCCCCACATCAATGCCTCTTGTACATCGTCTTATTATCTTTTGGGAGACACCTATGTAATTTCCCATCAAAAAATTACTTACTGGTTGAATAAAAGTAGCTTTTAAGCTGGCCACTAACGGTCCAATTTCTAGCGAAAAATCGTTCGAGTGATCAGAAATTCAGATCTAATTGGTTGTAAATAATCTCCATTGATGAACACAATCGATTATGAACGAGTGAAAAAAATGTCGCCCGAATGAATTTTCGTCAAACGAAAATTTGGATTTTCTTGGTGGTCGTGATAGATAGGAAGCAATGATTGGTTAGTTGATGGTGTAGTGAACGATTTTTTGTCCGATCAGAATTTCAGATCACTCTAACGATTTTTCGCTAGAAATTGGACCGTTAGTGGCCACCTTAAGTCGTTTGGCAGGGGTATGAATAATTATGGGCAGCACTGTATATATATATATATATATATATATATATATATATATATACATGAATAGTGTTTAGTTCCCTCGGCAATACATTCCTAATACCTATACACTATAAATACACTACTTGGTGTAATAGCAAGTAGTGTATTTATACACCATTTGTTACACACTGGAGAGTCCTTCATATCTCTTCAGTGGAGAGCTGTAGGAACAGTTATTCTAGAAAAACACATCCATCTGAATGGCTTTCTTTGGAAAAGATGGTCCTTTGTTTGAAGTGTTTATCAACAAGTGCACTAAGTCTTATATTACACTGCTGGACTAAATGTATCATCTACTAGATCCTGATTATGAAAAGAGATAATCCTATGTTATTTAAATTTAGAAAAAACAGAGATGAGTGAGTGAAAGCAAGAGAGTGTGTGAGTTGATTGATATGCATGATAAGATGCATTAACCACAATAAGAACTGTAGGATTAGTTCATTAGAGGTTTCAGTTAGTAAACAGAGATGCAGGTCCGTGAACCTAACAACATTACACTATATCCTATTCCAGGTGATTAAATCTTTTTTTTTCTATTTCACTACTACTGGTGTAAAAATTACAGAAGGAACATTTATATTATAAAAAAATAAGTATATTTAAATGTATTATACCAAGTCTACTTATACACACAGTAGCATGATTATGTTAATACGATGCAACACTTAACAACACACAAATTATTAAAAACATATAGGAAATACCCAAGAACACAAATGATTCAAACACATAGGTTCATTTTTGTATTACTAATATTATGCTCTCCTACACCAAAAACCATAAGAAATTAAGATTGGGGAATCCTGCTAGGCTTTCTACTTAACAAGCCATGTATGACAAATCACAGTGTAATGTATTGTGTTCCTTAATCTTTAATTAGAATGTGAATATCTACTAGGGAACGCAGTTAACTTTGACACATTAAATCTTCTGGTTAAACTGCCTTTACAGGAAGTGCAAAGATGAAACACTGTAACAATCTCCTGCTTCTCTTCATTCACCCAGACAGGCTGGGAAGTATGATAACATCTTGTAATACCTGCTCTGTAGTAATTAATCGCTGTGGTATTTAGGACCACTCAAGTAGACAAATATGACAGAGACAGGGACAATTAGGAACCTTGTTCAAGCTACATCAACTTTTTCAGCTATTACAACACAGCAGCTCAAGTTTGCCTGTAAAAGCTGCACAGGGATTGTTATGCATTAGTCGTGTGGTTATTAATGAAAGGAATAGAGAATTGTGTTTATTGTACTTTGAAAATTGCAAATAAATTTCAATTATCTGCTATGTCATTTTGGAAAATGTACATTCTGGAAATGCTTTCTCATCTTGTAAATCACAAACCACTTACTGTACAATAAAATAATATCACAGAGCTACAAGGAGTGTAAAAAAAGTCTCTATAAATGTGTTAATACTAGGGATGGGACGAATCCACAATTTCTTCGAATCCGAATCCGGATCCGAATCTAAAAAGGTTCTCGAATATCTCGAACCTTTCGAATCCCGAATCTAACGAATCCTGCACATAAAAATTGTGCGATCCGTGGTATAGTTGCCCGCAGTATAGGTACCCAGGCATAGGTAGCGAGGTAAAGGTGCCTTCAGTATAGGTAGCAAGGTATAGGGGCCTTCAGTATAGGTAGCAAGGTATAGGGGCCTTCAGTATAGGTAGCAAGGTATAGGGGCCTTCAGTATAGGTAGCAGGGTTTATGGGCCTTCAGTATAGGTAGCAGGGTATATGGGCCTTCAGTATAGGTAGCAGGGTATATGGGCCTTCAGTATAGGTAGCAGGGTATATGGGCCTTCAGTATAGGTAGCAGGGTATATGGGCCTTCAGTATAGGTAGCAGGGTATATGGACCTTCAGTATAGGTAGCAGGGTATATGGGCCTTCAGTATAGGTAGCAGGGTATATGGACCTTCAGTATAGGTAGCAGGGTATATGGGCCTTCAGTATAGGTAGCAGGGTATATGGGCCTTCAGTATAGGTAGCAGGGTATATGGGCCTTCAGTATAGGTAGCAGGGTATATGGGCCTTCAGTATAGGTAGCAGGGTATATGGGCCTTCAGTATAGGTAGCAGGGTACATGTGCCTTCAGTATCGGTAGCAAGGTATAGGGGCCTTCAGTATAGATAGCACAGTACATGTGCTTTCAGTATTGGTAGGTAACTAGGTATAGGGGCCTTCAGTATAGGTAGCAGGGTATATGTGCCTTCAGTATAGGTAGCAGGGTATATGTGCCTTCAGTATAGGAAGGTAGCTAGGTATAGGGGCCTTCAGTATAGGTAGTAAGGTACATGTGCCTTCAGTGTAGGTAGGTAGGTAAAGGGACCTTCAGTATAGGTAGCAGGGTATAGGGCCTTAAGTATAGGTAGGCAGGTATGTAGGTAGGTAGGTATAGGGGCCTTTAGGTAGGTAGGTAAAGGGACCTTCAGTATAGGTAGCAGGGTATAGGGCCTTAAGTATAGGTAAGTATGTAGGTAGGCAGGTATAGGTGCCTTTAGGTAGGTAGGTACGTATAGGGGGCCTGTAGGTAGGTAGGTAGGTAGGTATTGAGGCCTGTAGGTAGGTATAGTGGCCTGTAGGTAGGTATAGGGGCCTTTAGGTAGGTAGGTATAGGGGCCTTTAGGTAGGTAGGTAGGTACGTATAGGGGGCCTTTAGGTAGGTATAGGGGGCCTTTAGGTAGGTGGGTATAGCGGCCTGTAGGTAGGTAGGTAGGTAGGTATAGCAGCCTGTAGGTAGGTAAGGATAGTGGCCGGTAGGTAGGTAGGTAGGTATAGTGGCCTGTAGGTAGGTAGGTAGGTATAGCAGCCTGTAGGTAGGTAGGTAGGTATAGCAGCCTGTAGGTAGGTAAGGATAGTGGCCGGTAGGTAGGTAGGTATAGTGGCTTGTAGGTATTTATAGTTGCCTGTAGGTAGGTATAGTGTCCGGTAGGTAGGTAGGTATAGGTGCCTTTAGGTAGGTAGGTATGTATAGGGGGCCTGTAGGTAGGTGGGTAGGTAGGTAGGTATTGAGGCCTGTAGGTAGGTATAGTGGCCTGTAGGTAGGTAGGTATAGGGGCCATTAGGTAGGTAGGTAGGTATAGGGGCCTTTAGGTAGGTAGGTATAGGGGCCTTTAGGTAGGTATAGGGGCCTTTAGGTAGGCAGGTAGGTGCGTATAGGGGGCCTTTAGGTAGGTATAGGGGCCTGTAGGTAGGTAGGTATAGCGGCCTGTAGGTAGGTAGGGATAGTGGTAGGTAGGTCGGTAGGTAGATAGAACCCCCCTCCCCCGCCAACACCCCCACGGCCCCCTCCGTCCCCCGTGCCTCCTCCGCTCACCCCTGCATAATCTACTCACCTTTCCCGTGGAGCGCAGAGCGGCAGACCTCTTCGTTACTTCCCTGTTCCCTCTAGTGGCCGGACCGGCTCTTACTAATGACGTCATTGTAAGAGCCGGTCACTAGGGGGAACCAGGAAGTCGGCGAGAGGTCTGCCGCTCTGCGCTCCACTATGGATAGGTGAGTGGATGCGGGCAGGGGGGGCGAGCGGAGGAGGCGCGGGGGGTCGGAGGAGGTCGGAGGAGGACGAGTGCGAGCGGCGGATGCGCGGCGATGCGGCGTCGGGATTCGGCGGATTCGTATAGTGGAAAATGGCGTCGGGATTCGAATCCACGAATCTCGAATATTTCCTAATATTCGAGGGATTCGTGGATTCGCCGGATTCGTCGTCCCACCCCTAGTTAATACCCTAGACTCAACCCAGGGACATCAAATAATGAAAGGGTAAGCATCCATTACTTTTCATTTTTGTTTACCAAACCTTTATTTAAAAGGAAAGTAATTTAAACCTTAGTTTCGAAGGTGCTTCGAAGCAGGGAAATGTTAAAAGGATTCTCGGGGTCTTCTTTGGTGACTTAGACCTTGCTTGGACATATTATTACTAACATCTAGGGATGAGCTTCTGAATTCTGCAGACTTCTCCATGACAAAGCTGGTGGATGTTAGAGACCTTGTGCTCCTCCCCCTGCAGTTGGAAGATGTTCCACAGATGCTCAATAGGGTTTAGATCTGGAGATATGCTTGGCCAATCCAGCACCTTTAACTTCAGTTTCTTTAGCAAGGTAGTGGCTGTCTCTGAGATGTGTTTTGAGTCATTATCATGTTGGAATTCTGCTCTGTGGCCCAGTTCCTAAAGGGAGAGAATCATGTTCTGCTTCAGTATGTCACAGTACATGTTGGCATTCATGGTTCCATTAATGAACTGTAGCTCCACAGTGCTGGCAGCACTAATACAGCCCCAAAATATCAAACCCCCACCACCATTAGAGATGGCCCAAACCTCCGATTTTCGGTTTGTGAACTGGGTTCGCGAACCTCTTGCGAAAGTTCAGTTCGCGCAAACTTTCACGAACCGCAATAGACTTCAATGGGGAGGCGAACTTGAAAAATTTATGCTGGCCACAAAAGTGAGGGAAAAGGTGTTTCAAGGGGTCTTACACTTGGAGGGGGGCATGGCGAAGTGGGATAGATGGTCAAAAGTCCCTGGGAAAAATCTGGATTTGATGCAAACCAGCGTTTTAAGGGCAGAAATCACATCGAATGCTACATGGCAAGCCTAAAGTGCTTTAAAACATCTTGGGCTTGATTCACAAACAGTGGTGCTCAAATACCCCTTTTAAAAATTCGAATTTGGTCGAATTCGAATAGTAAATTATTCGAGGTCAGTCGAATATTCGAGTCGAATATTTTTTACTATTCGATTCGACCTCGGACTTCGAGCTCACTATTCGAGTCGGTATTCGAGCTCACTATTCGAGCTGACTATTCGAATTGGCCCAAAATAGCTTCCAACACTTGTTTTGAGGGTGAATGATGCAAGAAACATCTTTTTTTCCAAGTAACAACAGCAAGTGATTATGTGGGGATGTTCCTTTAAAAAAAAATGTGGAAAGAGAAGTTGTGTCCTTAATTTGGTTCAGTAGTGTAGTGTTACTGTATATACTTGTTCTTCTTCTTCTTTATCTTTCTTAATCTTCTTCTAGATCTTCTTCTTCTTCTTCTTCTTCTTCTTCATCATCTTCTTCTTCTTCTTCATCTTCATCTTCTTCATCTTCTTCTTCATCTTCTTCTTCTTCTTCTTCATCTTCTTCTTCTTCTTCATCTTCTTCATCTTCTTCATCTTCATCTTCTTCATCTTCATCTTCTTCATCTTCATCTTCTTCTTCATCTTCTTCATCTTCTTCATCTTCTTCATCTTCTTCTTCTTCTTCTTCATCTTCTTCTTCTTCTTCTTCATCTTCTTCATCTTCTTCTTCTTCTTCTTCATCTTCTTCATCATCTTCTTCTTCTTCTTCATCTTCATCTTCTTCATCTTCTTCTTCATCTTCTTCATCTTCTTCTTCATCTTCTTCTTCTTCATCTTCTTCTTCTTCATCTTCTTCTTCTTCTTCTTCATCTTCTTCATCATCTTCTTCTTCTTCTTCATCTTCATCTTCTTCATCTTCTTCTTCATCTTCTTCTTCTTCATCTTCTTCTTCTTCTTCATCTTCATCTTCTTCATCTTCATCTTCTTCTTCTTCATCTTCTTCTTCATCTTCTTCTTCATCTTCTCCTTCTCCTTCTTTTTCAATATCGTCTTCTTCTTCTTCTTCACGTATTTCTCTTTTCAAATTTTTTTTTAAAGAAATGCAGCTATTTTTGAGCGTAACAAATAGCTGGTGGGCGCACGCATGTTGGAAGCGCCATTGTATGTGCTCCCTGGCAGTGGAAACACAAAGACAGCAGGAGGTAAATTCAGCAGCAGGAGGAGGAGGATGAGTGTGTGGCAGCAGGCAGTCAATGAGGCAGGCAGCTCGCCGTGACATAATAGCCCTGGTACCTAGCGGTGATACCAGGGCTGTAAATAAACACAACAGGAGGTCCCAGACAGCGGTCGTGCAGCCCACATTGTGTCCAATACACAACTGGGACAACACAGTTTTCAACCCGGGCACCTCAGAAAAATTAAACCTTTTTTTTTTTTTATTGGTTTTTTTTGGTTTTGGTTTTACAACCAATATAGCTATTGTTTTGACGTAATAGCTGGTGGCAGAGTGGCAGCAGAAGGTAATTCTGTGTACCCTGGCAGTGGGAAACACAGACAGACAGCAGCAGCAGGAGGAATGGAGGAGCAGTGTGAGCAGCTATTGTTGTGACGTAATAGCTGGTGGCAGAGTGGCAGCAGACGGTAATTCTGTGTACCCTGGCAGTGGGAAACACAGACAGACAGCAGCAGCAGGAGGAATGGAGGAGCAGTGTGAGTGTGGCAGCAGGTAGGCAGCGTGACATAATAGCCCTGGTACCTAGCGGTGATACCAGGGCTGTAAATAAACACAACAGGAGGTCCCAGACAGCGGTCGTGCAGCCCACATTGTGTCCAATACACAACTGGGACAACACAGTTTTCAACCCGGGCACCTCAGAAAAATTAAACCTTTTTTTTTTTTTATTGGTTTTTTTTGGTTTTGGTTTTACAACCAATATAGCTATTGTTTTGACGTAATAGCTGGTGGCAGAGTGGCAGCAGAAGGTAATTCTGTGTACCCTGGCAGTGGGAAACACAGACAGACAGCAGCAGCAGGAGGAATGGAGGAGCAGTGTGAGCAGCTATTGTTGTGACGTAATAGCTGGTGGCAGAGTGGCAGCAGACGGTAATTCTGTGTACCCTGGCAGTGGGAAACACAGACAGACAGCAGCAGCAGGAGGAATGGAGGAGCAGTGTGAGTGTGGCAGCAGGTAGGCAGCGTGACATAATAGCCCTGGTACCTAGCGGTGATACCAGGGCTGTAAATAAACACAACAGGAGGTCCCAGACAGCGGTCGTGCAGCCCACATTGTGTCCAATACACAACTGGGACAACACAGTTTTCAACCCGGGCACCTCAGAAAAATTAAACCTTTTTTTTTTTTTATTGGTTTTTTTTGGTTTTGGTTTTACAACCAATATAGCTATTGTTTTGACGTAATAGCTGGTGGCAGAGTGGCAGCAGAAGGTAATTCTGTGTACCCTGGCAGTGGGAAACACAGACAGACAGCAGCAGCAGGAGGAATGGAGGAGCAGTGTGAGCAGCTATTGTTGTGACGTAATAGCTGGTGGCAGAGTGGCAGCAGACGGTAATTCTGTGTACCCTGGCAGTGGGAAACACAGACAGACAGCAGCAGCAGGAGGAATGGAGGAGCAGTGTGAGTGTGGCAGCAGGTAGGCAGCGTGACATAATAGCCCTGGTACCTAGCGGTGATACCAGGGCTGTAAATAAACACAACAGGAGGTCCCAGACAGCGGTCGTGCAGCCCACATTGTGTCCAATACACAACTGGGACAACACAGTTTTCAACCCGGGCACCTCAGAAAAATTAAACCTTTTTTTTTTTTTATTGGTTTTTTTTGGTTTTGGTTTTACAACCAATATAGCTATTGTTTTGACGTAATAGCTGGTGGCAGAGTGGCAGCAGAAGGTAATTCTGTGTACCCTGGCAGTGGGAAACACAGACAGACAGCAGCAGCAGGAGGAATGGAGGAGCAGTGTGAGCAGCTATTGTTGTGACGTAATAGCTGGTGGCAGAGTGGCAGCAGACGGTAATTCTGTGTACCCTGGCAGTGGGAAACACAGACAGACAGCAGAAGGGCAGTACACAGCAGCAGCCCACTGTAGGTGTGAAATGTGTGGCTGCAGGCGACGTAATAGTCAAAGTGAACCAGGCTGGCTTAGTGAGCAGGAGCCAGGAGGTGGTAAAGGGTGGTAAGGCACATTAACGATGGTACTAAGTTCCGGCAGCCAGTTCATGTCCCCCTCTCGCCGACAACAGGGGCCAGGAACTCGCCTTCCACCCACGCCTGGTTCATCTTGAGAAACGTCAGTCTGTCCACAGACTTGTGAGACAGACGTGAGCGTTTCTCGGTGACCACGCCACCAGCTGCACTGAAGCAGCGCTCGGACAGCACGCTGGAAGGGGGGCAGGACAGCACTTCCAGGGCGTACTGCGCCAGCTCGCTCCAGATCTCCATGCGCTTGACCCAATACTCCATGGGATCAACAGGGGCATCGCTGTCAAGCCCGCTGTAGGACCCCATGTAGTCAGCCACCATGCGGGTCAGGCGCTGGCTGTGACCGGAGGAGGATGCTGCTGCATGCATCTCCTCTCTAGTCACTGCTGCCGGAGCCTCTACAGTCCTGTAGAGCTCGTGGCTGAGAGACAGCAGGTCTGTGGGGCGCTTGCTGCTGCTGGATGCAGGCACCTGCTGCTGCCTCTGTGCTGGCTGCTGGACAGTGGGGGTGGAAGGCTGGGGGAAGGCTTCCTCCAAGCGCTCAACAAGGGCCTGCTGCAAGCTCCTTATTTGTTGCGCTGGGTCTCCTCCTGCAGGCGGCAGGAACTGGCTCAACTTCCCCTTGAGGCGTGGGTCCAACATCATGCTGATCCAGATGTCCTCCCTCTGCTTCATCTGGATCACCCTGGGGTCCCTGCGCAGGCACGTCAGCATGTGCGCTGCCATTGGGAAGAGGCGGGCCACGTCTGCTGGCACATCGACGTCAGTGCTGTCCTCCTCATCCTCCTCCTCTGCTGCCTCATCCTCTCTCCACCCCCGCACCAACTCAGCTGCACTGCGCTGATCCCCCTCATCAGCAGCCAGGTCAGGGACCTCCACCAAGTCCTCCTCCTCCTCCCCCTCAGAGGTGGACTGTGCAGCTGCTTGCCGCTCCTGCTGGTCCAAGGCTGCCGCTCCCTGTGCCAGCAAAGCATCGAGGGCCCTGTTCAGCAGAGAAACCAGGGGCACCCACTCGCAGACCATAGCATGGTCCCTGCTCACCATGTTTGTGGCCTGCAGGAAGGGAGCCAGCACTAAGCACACCTGCTGCATGTGCCTCCAGTCATCATCGGGGACGATGGACGGGATGTTGCTGGTCTTGTCCCTTCTCTGAGCTGCGGAAACAGTGGCCAGGGCAAGGTAGTGGTTGACAGCGTGCTTCTGTTCAACCAGACGCTCCAACATCGCCAGGGTGGAGTTCCAGCGAGTCGGAACGTCAATGATCAGCCGATGGCGTGGCAGATCCAGCTCCTTTTGCACGTCTTCCAGGCTCGCACAGGCTGCAGCCGAGCGCCGGAAGTGACGCACAACGTTCCTTGCCGTTTCCAGCAGCTCGTCCATCCCCTGGTAGGTGCGCAGGAACTTCTGCACCACCAGGTTCAGCACGTGGGCAAGACAGGGGATGTGGGTCAGGTTTCCCCTGTCTATGGCAGCAACCAGATTGGCCCCATTGTCGGACACCACCTCTCCGACTCTGAGGCCTCTGGGGGTCAGCCAAATCCGCTCCTGCTCCTGGAGTTTGGCCAACACGTGGGCTGCCGTCAGCTTGGTCTTGCCAAGGCTGACCAAGTGCAGCAGCGCTTGGCAGTGGCGGGCCTTCACACTGCTGCTGAGGCGGGGGGTTTGGCCAGGTGTGGCGGAGGATGGCAGAGGATCGGAGGAACCCGCTGCAGTTCCCCTGACCCTGCGGGGTGGCACCACCCACTGTGTTGCTGCTGCTGCTGTGCCCGCTGCTGCTCTCCCATCCTCACCCCCTTCCACCAAGCTGACCCAGTGGACAGTGAAGGACAGGTAGCGGCCTGTCCCGAAGCGGCTGCTCCAGGAGTCCATGGTGACGTGGACCCTTTCACCAACCGCGTGCTCCAGCCCTCGCTCCACATTGGCCATCACAAAGCGGTGCAGTGCAGGAATGGCCTTGCGGGCGAAGAAGTGTCTGCTGGGGAGCTGCCAGTCTGGGGCTGCACAAGCAAGCAGCGCCCGCATGTCGCTCCCCTCCTGCACGAGCGTGTACGGCAGGAGTTGGGAGCACATGGCCCGTGCCAGCAAGCCGTTCAGCTGCCGCACGCGACGGCTGCTGGGAGGCAGAGCCCTAACCACCCCCTGGAAGGACTCGCTCAAAAGGCTCTGGCGTGCCTTTTTGCTGGCACGGGAATCAGCAGACGGAGCAGAGGAGGCCACTGAGGACTGGCTGCCAGAACAGGCCTCAGTGTCGGCGGCAGGAGTTGCAGAGGGGGGAGGAGCAGGGCGTTTCCGCACTCCTGCTGGTGCTGCTGGAGGAGCAGGAGGGCGGGTGGCTGCTGTTGCTGCTGCTGCTGCTGAAGGCTGTGCAGTGATGGGATTGGTGCCACTGCCAGCACCAGATGCCTTCAGCCTCTGGAACTCCTCATGCTGGTGGAAGTGTTTCGCAGAAAGGTGGTTGATCAGCGAGCTGGTGCTGAACTTCAAGGGGTCTGCACCTCTGCTCAACTTCCGCTGACAGTGGTTGCAAGTGGCGTACTTGCTGTACACTGTGGGCATGGTGAAAAACCGCCAGATTGGTGACAAAAACATCCCCCTACGGCATGGAAGCGCTGCTGCCTGTTTCCCTGTGGTGGTTGGGGGGGGGGGGGGGGTCTTGGGTGCGGCTGGTGGTGGTACTGGCTGATGCTGCTGCTGCTGCTGCTGAGCCTGAGACACCAGCAGGCTGTGGGACGCTGCCAATGCTTGCAATGATGCGCCTCCTTGCAAGGCCCACAACCGCATCCTCCTCCTCCTCCTCAGAGCTGCTGAGGACGACATCCTCTGGATGTGTTGGCACCCAGTCTCTGTCTGTCACCGGGTCATCATCATCATGCCCCTCCTGAAACATGTCCTGCTCTGATGATGACCCCCCAAACTCCTCTGCTGATGCATGGATGGGACGCTTGACTGTCGCCACAGTCTTGCTGTCCAATCCCTCCTCCCCCAAAGTGCCCATCAGCATCTCCTCCTCCAAATCGCCAACAACAGCATTCAATTGACTCATCATGCCTGGGGTCAAAAGAGTGCTGAATGAGAGGTCGGCGACTGACGGTGAACTGGCCTCCTCCCCAGACCCTGCTGGGCGGCTGCTGCGAACAGGGGTGGTGGTGGTGGTGGTGGTGAGGGTGGAGGCCTCGGATGCAGAGCTGATGGCGGGCTGCTCATCCTCCGTCATGAGTTGCACCACAGTGTCTGCATCCTTTTCCTCAATGGGACGTTTCCGACCCGGCTGGAGGAAAATGGGAGCAGGTGCTACACGCTGCTGCTGCTGTGTCTCTGCAGCGTGAGTTGCAGATGCTCCTCCTGGGCGGCGCCCAAGGCGTCCACGGCCAGTGGCTATGGGAGGAATGTTAGCCACTGACGCTGCTGCTGCTGCTGCGGAACTGTGCATGGTGGCGCGCCCGCGGCCGCGGCTTGCCACAATGCTGCTCCCTCTCTTCCTGATTCCCTTGCTGCCCTTCCCCTTGCCCAAACCGCGCTGGCTGCCACTTCCAGACATCTTCAATGTTTTGGGCGTATAGACAAAAGTTTTGTAAAAGGACGGGTGAAAAGTGGGGTACTTTAATGGAGTGGGTTGGTTGGTGAGGTGACTGAGTGAGTGTCCCCTAGTACAGTAAGTAAGTATTAACAGTCAGGAAGTACAACTAGCAGTTACAATAATCAGTAGTAGTAATCACAAGTAAATTTAGTGTGTGTACACTCAGACAGTGAGTGCACGCACGCAGGAGCTAGTAGCCTATGGACACAGTGACTGAGTGTCCTAGACTCCTAGTACGGTAAGAGTAAGTAAGTAGTAACAGTAAGTAGAACTAACTAATAACAATAATCAATCAGCGATCAGAAGGAAATGGAGTGTGGGTGGTGTGTGTGTACACTCAGACAGTGAGTGCACGCACGCAGGAGCTAGTAGCCTATGGACACAGTGACTGAGTGTCCTAGACTCCTAGTACAGTAAGAGTAAGTAAGTAGTAACAGTAAGTAGAACTAACTAATAACAATAATCAATCAGCGATCAGAAGGAAATGGAGTGTGGGTGGTGTGTGTACACTCAGACAGTGAGTGCACGCACGCAGGAGCTAGTAGCCTATGGACACAGTGACTGGGTGTCCTAGACTCCTAGTACAGTAAGAGTAAGTAAGTAGTAACAGTAAGTAGTAGAACTAACTAATAACAATAATCAATCAGCGATCAGAAGGAAATGGAGTGTGGGTGGTGTGTGTACACTCAGACAGTGAGTGCACGCACGCAGGAGCTAGTAGCCTATGGACACAGTGACTGAGTGTCCTAGACTCCTAGTACAGTAAGTAGTAACAGTAAGTAGTAGAACTAACTAATAACAATAATCAATCAGCGATCAGAAGGAAATGGAGTGTGGGTGGTGTGTGTACACTCAGACAGTGAGTGCACGCACGCAGGAGCTAGTAGCCTATGGACACAGTGACTGAGTGTCCTAGACTCCTAGTACAGTAAGAGTAAGTAAGTAGTAACAGTAAGTAGAACTAACTAATAACAATAATCAATCAGCGATCAGAAGGAAATGGAGTGTGGGTGGTGTGTGTACACTCAGACAGTGAGTGCACGCACGCAGGAGCTAGTAGCCTATGGACACAGTGACTGGGTGTCCTAGACTCCTAGTACAGTAAGAGTAAGTAAGTAGTAACAGTAAGTAGTAGAACTAACTAATAACAATAATCAATCAGCGATCAGAAGGAAATGGAGTGTGGGTGGTGTGTGTACACTCAGACAGTGAGTGCACGCACGCAGGAGCTAGTAGCCTATGGACACAGTGACTGAGTGTCCTAGACTCCTAGTACAGTAAGTAGTAACAGTAAGTAGTAGAACTAACTAATAACAATAATCAATCAGCGATCAGAAGGAAATGGAGTGTGGGTGGTGTGTGTACACTCAGACAGTGAGTGCACGCACGCAGGAGCTAGTAGCCTATGGACACAGTGACTGAGTGTCCTAGACTCCTAGTACAGTAAGAGTAAGTAAGTAGTAACAGTAAGTAGAACTAACTAATAACAATAATCAATCAGCGATCAGAAGGAAATGGAGTGTGGGTGGTGTGTGTACACTCAGACAGTGAGTGCACGCACGCAGGAGCTAGTAGCCTATGGACACAGTGACTGGGTGTCCTAGACTCCTAGTACAGTAAGAGTAAGTAAGTAGTAACAGTAAGTAGTAGAACTAACTAATAACAATAATCAATCAGCGATCAGAAGGAAATGGAGTGTGGGTGGTGTGTGTACACTCAGACAGTGAGTGCACGCACGCAGGAGCTAGTAGCCTATGGACACAGTGACTGAGTGTCCTAGACTCCTAGTACAGTAAGTAGTAACAGTAAGTAGTAGAACTAACTAATAACAATAATCAATCAGCGATCAGAAGGAAATGGAGTGTGGGTGGTGTGTGTACACTCAGACAGTGAGTGCACGCACGCAGGAGCTAGTAGCCTATGGACACAGTGACTGAGTGTCCTAGACTCCTAGTACAGTAAGAGTAAGTAAGTAGTAACAGTAAGTAGAACTAACTAATAACAATAATCAATCAGCGATCAGAAGGAAATGGAGTGTGGGTGTGTGTACACTCAGACAGTGAGTGCACGCACGCAGGAGCTAGTAGCCTATGAACACAGTGACTGAGTGTCCTAGACTCCTAGTACAGTAAGAGTAAGTAGTAACAGTAAGTAGAACTAACTAATTACAATAATCAATCAGCGATCAGAAGGAAATAGAGTGTGTGTTGTGTGTGTACACTCAGACAGTGAGTGCGCACACGCAGGAGCTAGTAGCCTATATGAACAGTGACAGTGAGTGTCCCTACGGGTACAGTAAGAGTAAGTAGTAAGTAAGTACAACTAACAATAATCAATCAGTAATCAGAAGGAAATAGAGTGTGTGTACACACAGACAGTGAGTGAGTGCACACACGCAGGAGCTAGCTAGTAGCCTATAAACAGTGACAGTCAGTGAGTGTCCTACTCCTAGTACAGTATAACTACAATACTATTAGTAAAGGACAGCAGAAATACTGGTATAGATGATGAGAGAAATAAACAGAGGACAGCTGCCCACAGAGGCAAGGCCCCCCTGAGGCCTAAACCTGTAAGCTTGCAGCAGCTGCCTGTCTCTAATGTAACACACAAGCTACTAACTAAAATACAATGTCTATCTAAATAACAACAATACAGGTGTATATGGCAGGTGTAGGTGAGCAAAAACGCTAGGTAAATGAACACAATAGAGCACTTGCTAAGCCAAAGCACAAAGGAGCAGATCTCTCTCTGTACAAGTCTCAGGCAAGCATGGAAAACCCGAACATGGCGGCCGCTATTTATAGGGTAGGGGCTGGCCAGGGTCCCCCTCTGTGATTGGCTGCCGTCAGAGGGCCTGGGAGCCCTCTGATTGGCTCTAAGCACATCAATCTGGGCTATGACGCTATTCGAGCTCGGTACCGAGCTCGAATAGCGCCGGTTTGCTCGAATAGCTCGAATAGTGAATGGGCTATTCGAGTGTTCTCGAATAGCCCATTCGAATAGCTACAGCTATTCGGAGCTCGAATACCGAGCTCGAATAGCTGAAAAAGAGCTCGAATATTCGAGCTACTCGAATATTCGAGCTCTGCTGAGCACCACTATTCACAAAGCGGTGCTAACCTACTTAGCACGTCTAAAGTCTTTAGACGTGCTAACCAGGGTGCTAAGTAGGTTAGCACCAGTTTTCTCAATCAGATTGCGCCCTAAGTACCGCACGCAAAGTCCTATGCGCGTGCTAAGTCCCATAGGCTTTAATGGGCACTTCGCGCGGAGCGCCCTGCAGTGCGCGCGTAAAGTCTTACGCGCATAACATTTTGCACGCGTAAATTTTACGCACGAAAAGCTCATTTAGATGTGCTAAGGGGGTTTTCACAGGCGTGCTAACAGTTAGCACCGCTTTGTGAATCAAGCCCCTTGCATGGAAATGTAATTAGAGTACTGCTTCACGCTGACACATTAAACTCACTGTGTAATGCATCACAAACAGCTGTTTGTGTAGTGACGGCCGTGCTGGACTGGTGCGCACCATGGCCAGAGTGCAGGCCGTGGAGGTTTTCAAGCCCATAGGGTCGCTGGGCTGAGGTAGCTGAATGACAGAACAGTGACTGTCCAGCTGATCGAATTTGGTCTGTCCACAATGAAGCAACAACCCTATTATCTTGGGTTTGCCCCCCCGAGACACTCATATAGCCGGCGTTCATTGCTTCATTGTGTATGCAAGCCCCTTCACCGGGGCAAGGTAATGATCATGAAGGGGAATTGGCACATGTACATGCCTTTTGTTTTGTTGTTGCAGCCGCAGTGCAGCCAGAAAATGTAGGCAGGCATGTGCATGCACCAGAAAAATTATTATAGCAGCAGCTGCTAGCAGCAGCCTTAAAAATTCAGGAATCCGCCTGGAGTCCTGGACCCTGTTGGTGGTGGTGGAGAAGGCAGTCAAGCGGCCTGCAGGCAGAGATGCTGTGTGGGGAGCGACTTAGTCTTGGGGCAGGCAGTCACACGGCGTGCAGGCAGAGATGCAGTGTGTGGGGACTGACTTAGTCTTCGGGCAGGCCTGACCGTGCTTTGCAGACCACGTAGTCAGATGGTCCCTTGACCCAACACTGTGTGCCAGAGATGACATCACTTGCCTTTCAACATCACGGTACAGTTTGGGAATCACCTTTTTAAAGAAATAATTGCATACCTTCCACTGCGGTGTGTGGAATTGCTTCTGTGTGCTGCTTTCCCTCAGGTGGTCACCCCATTGCAGTTTGTGCTTTGTAATCATGTGCCTTCGTAAGGTAGTTGTCCCTACGTGGGTCTTGGTCTTTCCACGGCTCAATTTTCGGTGGCAGAGAGTACAGATGGCATTGCTGTGATCTGAGGCAGACACACACAAAAAATTCCACACCGCAGAGCCCTGGGGTGATGGCACTTTGGCGGTGGCGGCCGACTGAGTGTTAAGTGGGGTGCCAGAATCAGAGCAGGAGGAGGAAGATATGTCATGCTTCCATGCGGAAGCTGAGAAAGATGAGGTGTTCTGTGTTAAATAGTCAACTACGTCCTGACAATATTGGGGGTTGATGGCACATGCCTTCTTCTGAACACTGCACTTTGGTCACGGGCTGCACAAAATCACAACAGCGTGACCTTGAACAGACCTGCCAGGTGGCCTGCCTCTGCCTTTTGTTTTGTCCATATTGGGGGGATGAAGCGAAAGGTATGCACTGACTTGACTAATACAATGTGCAGTCAGTCACACAGGTGCAGTTAACAGGTATGCACGGAGTGGTATATCACACTGCATGCGCTCACGTAGATAGGTGGGTGCACTGAAGTGAACAACAGGTAGTAGGTATATGAAATGATGGGTATTACATGTGCACCTGTCACACACAGACAGGTACCGGATAGGCACAGTGACACTGCGTGCGCTCACGTAGGTTGGTGGGTGCACTGAAGTAAACAACAGGTAGTAGGTATATGCAGGGATGGGTATTACATGTGCACCTGTCACACACAGACAGGTACTGGAGTGTCACTGCTATATATATATATATATATATATATATATATATATATATATATATATATATATATATATATATGTATAAATATATATATATATATATATATACATATGTATATATTCTCCTGAAAACAAATGCAAATTACAGTACTTTTTTAAGCTATTGGAGGAGTCTTGCCTACTGAGATAATAAGGGCACCTCAGGGCCACTAGTAGTTCACTAGACACCCATTCAAAGCAGAAGTTCATATGTGGACTTTACCTCTATGCTGGGCGATCCTGTGATGTGCATGTGGTACATTGAATTTCCAAATTAGCATCTTTCAGTAACACACATGTCGCAAATGCACTACACCTTATTCAGTTGTAACACGGGCACAATGTGTGCATTGTCCATTATAGTACAGCTTAGCTTGTGTGTTATATAGCAACGCCAGCACATCAATATGAATAGGCCCAGTGTGGTACCATTGCTGTACAATTATAACTTATCTCATTAGACATTGTAATGCACATAGTGTGAATGCACCGTTATTGATCCAAGGAAATCATGAGATCAACAGCCTATTTTTTTTCTTTTTTTCTTTGTAATCTGTGCTCATACTGTTTATTTGACTTTATGTTCTCAATAATTTAAATTATAGTAAATACAATAGTAATGTTCAGTTATTTAACTATAATCTAAATTGTATGCTGTTTTGCAAAGGAGATAGGTCTGCATTCTCCTGTCACATGATTCTGTGCAGGAGAACACCCTTTATATCTCTCTATAAATGACAGTAAGGTGCTTACATGGGAGTAAGAATAACTGGTATGTTATGCTGCATCTGCAAACAGTTGGAGCCTGCAGAACATGACGTCATCAGCAACAATGTGATTTGATGCAGCGGGGTGGCATTGTGCACATATGAATGAAAGCCTTTGATTAGCAAGTTGTGTTCTCTGCATGAACTTTAAGGCATCCCTCTTTAGATTTTCATTGGACTTTAACTCTAAGGGTAGGTTCACAGTGCGACGTTAAAGTCGCGAGTTATAGCCCTTTCTATACACACTGTACAAACGCACTGCAATGAAAAGTCAATGCTACATTCACAGTGCATGCGTTGCGTTATAGTGTAACGCAGCACGTTCTGTGAAAGTAGTGCTTACAGTGCGTTTTGCATGTTACGGGCTGCGTTACTGTGTTTGCACATGCTCAGTGGATTTTGTTTTTAATAAAAAAAAACTAACGCATGTGCCATATTGGGCGCATCAGGATGCCACGATAACGGCGCATTTGATGCAAGGCTAAGGTCACATTGAAATGACAGCTAAACGCAACGCAATAAAGCATAACGTGTACTAACACATTATGCTTTTGTGTTGCGTTACGACCTTAACGTCGCACTAAAAACGCAATGTCAGCTGTGAACTTAGCCTCAATCTCCATAAGCCTGTAAAATCTGTTATGTCCCTCTAAACCATACCTAATGATATATATACTGGCACACACAAAAAACTATGTAAGCATGGTTTGTGGGTGTAGCCTACTACAGTCTATTGCTGATGAACTGTCTATAGCTGATGGGTTCAAAGCAACGGAGAAAATCTATTGGAAACTAACATTATTGTGTGCTTCTGACCAAGACTACACATTTACTATTGAGGCAGTACTAAAATCAAGAATGAAGACTTTTTAGAAAACAAATTGCACCTGTAAAAGAAACATTTCCAGTTGCCTCAAAGTTATCTTTTTAAATAATGAGTGTGGAAAGCATTAGTAAATCAGGCCCCTTGAGGCTTGTTCACACTTGTCCATATCCCTGCAGATGAAACACGTCCTACTGCAACATATATGCATTCTGATTTAGTAACAACAACACATAAATATGGACAGGTGTGAACAGGCCTGTGTTGAAAGCCAGGTCTTTAAAATGATATGATGCTTATTGAATATCAGATGATAGCATAATTCTATGGGCTAAGCCAACCACGACATGACTAAAGAAACATTTGCAATTATGAAATGCACAGGATATCCACTAACAGTACAGGAGTGTAGCGGAAGTAATTTGCTAACAAATATTTTATTTGTCTAATCTAGTTAGCCAGTTTTTTAAGCATTCAGTGATTTGCAGGGGGGTTTGGCAAGTAAAATGATTATATAATCTGGTGTGAATGGTTTTCAACAATACATAGTTATAGTTATTTGGGTTGAAAAAAGACATACGTCCATCAAGTTCAACAGAGAACAAAGTACAACACAAGCCTGCTCCCTCACATATCCCTGTTGATCCAGAGGAAGTACCACAAAGTACCAACTAAGAATACCTAAGGTGTACTAACAAACAATTAGTAGATTTTGAGCACTGATTTGCTATGAGATCTCCAAACATCTCGAATGGGAATATCATGAGTCTGCCAGCACACCTAGGCTTTTTTAATTAACTATCTGCTAGTATGTGGTAGAAGACTGCAGTTCTTGCCGAAGTCCCCATAGTGGGGGTTACAGTCTCATGCAGGTTATCATCACAGATTGTCCTGGATTTACTAAAAAAAAAAAAACTTGCCAAGGATTGTGCACTAATTCACATTTCTCTCAGAGGCCTAATTTATGATCTATGCTCAACCAGTAATTCACAAACATCGATCTCAGTAACCTTACTTAAATCTGATATGACCCAGAGCTGGCTTGATATTTTAACCACTCAGCAGGAGGTAGCCTTTAATTAAGGCAGCTCAGATTTTGGATCACTTATGCCATCCCCACAAGAAATATTCTCTGGTGATGCCTTTAGTAAATAAGGGCTCTTGTAATTTTGCCAACGTTT